>NC_047084.1:461406091-461715915 GCF_902459505.1 Geotrypetes seraphini
TGCTGGGTTCACTTTTAACAATGGCTTTTAACAGTCTCCTGTGAACCCTCCCCAATTCTGGAAGTCACTATCTTGCAATGCAGCAAACAAAAGAAAACCACTCCAGCTTCCTACGAGCTCAGTCCCAGCTGGTGTAGAGCAGCTCGATTAGTGCTCTGCACAATTCCAGCATTGCTTCTAGCCCAGCCTCCACTGCTGTGCAACAAAAAATCCTTCTCAAACACAGTTTCTTGGTAGCTACTTCATTTGTCCATTGTCCCAACAAAAATATCCAAAAAAGAGCAAATTAAATCACTGGCAGGAAATTGCCAAACTCACTTCCATCGGTTCCAGGGACTCAGCTCCAGGCATTGTAAACTCTGCTATCTCCATACATTCCTCTGGAACTTCCAGCTCTGGAGTATTCAAAGCTTCAGGGTACTGCCTTGCCTTTGCCTGACCAGGAGAGTCTTGTCTGCCAGATCTTCCTAAGCTGCCTGCTTCACAGTCTATGAGAGTTGTTTTAAACTGTTAAAACCACTCCCTAGCTTACCTGGCTGGGGAACAGATTTGTATGCTCTCTGGCTCCCTCTTAGTTTACTGGAGATATTACAGTTGAAACTGACTGAACTTTCTAAGGGAGCTTGCTTTCCTGACAGGCTCTGGCTCTATAATAGGTTCAAGGTCAGAGTCAAACTCATTCTCTTCAGAATAGGCAGCCCTGTCCTCTACAATCTCTGAGGCTCTACCTTCAGCTGGTTTCCTGCCTCTGGGAACTGGTTTAGCACCTGACTTAACCCTGACAGGTTCATCCCTAGGGATGGAAATGTCACACTCTGTACCGGGCCATGGTACGCCCTAACCTGGAATACTGCGTCCAGCACTGGTCGCTGTACATGAAGAAGGACACAGTACTACTCGAAAGGTTCCAGAGAAGAGAGACTAAAATGGTTATGGGGCTGGAGGAGTTACCATACAGTGAGAGATTAGAGAAACTGGGCCTCTTCTCCCTTGAAAAGAGGAGACTGAGAGGGGACATGATAGAAACATTCAAGATAATGAAGGGAATAGACTTAGTAGATAAAGACAGGTTGTTCACCCTATCCAAAGTAGAGAGAACAAGAAGGCACTCTCTAAAGTTAAAAGGGGATCGATTCCATACAAACGTAAGGAAGTTCTTCTTCACCCAGAGAGTGGTAGAAAACTGGAATGCTCTTCCGGAGGCTGTTATTGGGGAAAACACCCTCCAGGGATCCAAGATAAAGTTAGACAAGTTCCTGCTGAACCAGAACGTATGCAGGTAAAGCTAGTCTCAGTTAGGACACTGGTCTTTGACCAAAGGGCCGCTGTGTGAGCGGACTGCTGGGCACGATGGATTACTGGTCTGACCCAACAGAGGCAATTCTTATGTTCTTATGAACCTTTTTTTTTTTTTTTTTTAAAGCCATCCGAATGAAAAATGCATAAAACCCAGCCATGTAGGAGGGGCCAGCATCCTTAGCAGATTGGCTACACAGACTTCCCAGCAGAGTGGTGGGGCACCCTAGAGGCACTAAGGTGAACTTCATATAAAATGTCACAGGAACACAAATCACCATAACCCCTTTAAATTGTATGATGAGCCCTCCAAAACTCGCCCCAAACCTACTGTACCCAACTGTACACCACAAGAATAGCAAGTGTCACCTATATATCAGTACAGTAGGTTTGGGGTAGGTTTTGCAGGGCTCACACTTTCAACCACAAATTTGGGTGGGATATGGACCTGGGTCCCCTTCTCTGCAGTACACTGCACCAGCCACTAGGCTACTCGAGAGACTTGTTTGCTGTTCTAAAAGGACTGGCCAAAACATCAGAAATTGTCAGACAAGCTGGTATGTACTGTTTCATTCACATCTTTGAGAGGTGGGTGGGATCAGTGATCACTAGGAAAGTAAAGGGATCTATGCCTTTATGCCTCCAGTGGTTGTCAAAAAATACCAAAAAATGCAAAGTTATGCACCTGGGCAGCCAGAATCCATGCAAGTCTTATACCTTTAATGGCGAGATCCTAGCAAAAACGGTAGCAGAACGAGACTTGGGGGTAATCGTCAGTGAGGACATGAAGTCTGCCAATCAAGTGGAGCAGGCTTCGTCCAAGGCAAGACAAATCATGGGCTGCATACAAAGGGGTTTCGTCAGTCGTAAGGCGGAAGTCATTATGCCATTGTATAGATCCATGGTGAGGCCCCACCTGGAATACTGTGTGCAATTCTGGAGGCCGCATTATCGCAAGGATGTGGTGAGACTGGAGTCGGTGCAAAGAATGGCCACCCGGATGGTCTCGGGACTCAAGGATCTACCATACGAAAAACGGCTTGACAAATTACAGCTATACTCGCTCGAGGAGCGCAGAGAGAGGGGGGACATGATCGAGACGTTCAAGTATCTTACGGGCCGCATCGAGGCGGAGGAAGATATCTTCTTTTTCAAGGGTCCCACGACAACAAGAGGGCATCCGTTGAAAATCAGGGGCGGGAAACTACGAGGTGACACCAGGAAATTCTTTTTCACTGAAAGAGTGGTTGATCGCTGGAATAGTCTTCCACTACAGGTGATTGAGGCTAGCAGCGTGCCTGATTTTAAGGCCAAATGGGATCGGCACATGGGATCTCTTCACAGGGCAAAGGTAGGGGAGGGACATTAAGGTGGGCAGACTAGATGGGCCGTGGGCCCTTATCTGCCGTCTATTTCTATGTTTCTATGTTTCTATGTCTGGTCAGTTTGGATACCTTTCTGGTACTTATTCGTTATTGAAACAGCCTCAAACATCCATTACAGAAAAACATCCAAAACACGTCCTGTTGAAATATAGACACTCTGCAAACAGCATAGAAACCCATTTAAAAATATGTTTTGAAAATGGCAATTTGGACATTTTAGCCAACAAAATGTCCAAATACCACTTTATGGATGTTTTTCTCTTTAGAATACGAGCCCCATGGTGAGGTAGAAAAGATACAAATAATCGGGGATGTTCTTTTTTCCCTGCAGTATGTCACACAGTGAGATAGATGAGATAGGAAATGGCTGGGAAGGTCTTTTTCCCCTGCAGTGTGATAAAGAGAGATAGAAGGATAGAAATACCATGGGTTGTTTGTTATTCCCCATCTGCATATTCCTCCCAATATCTCCCACAGTAATTCCCAGGTCCATACCAAACTCTTACAACTCCACATTCCATCTAGTCACTTGCCAGGGGCTGGAGAGGTCTGCAATCCATCTGTATATTCCTTCCAATATCCTCCATGGTGACTCCGAGGTTCAGCCCAACCAATCAGGCCACCACTCTTTCTACCCCAAGCTTCATCCAGCTGCTAATGTTTTGCTTAGGGGACGGGAATTGCTGCATATCTGCATGTTCCTCCCAGTGATCTCCAAAATGATTCCCAGCTCCACCCCAACCCACTCAGGCTTCCGCTCCAGCTAGCCTGCGCTCTATGTTGTCACTTGCAAGAAGGTATATGTCAGGTCATATCATATCTTCTCTATAGATCTGTAATATTGTTTCTTCTTTCTTCACCTATACCTTCTCTTTCTGACACTAAACAGGCTTTAAAAACCCACTGCTTTACAAAGACTTCCCCTCCAGACTATCCTTGAACTTTTCAATGCCCTGACACTACCCCCCAGCTATACATCTTGGGAGTTTGAAAATGGACATTTTCTCCACATGAATTTTGGACGTTTTTCTCAACATGTCCAAAGTTGGACTTAGATGTTCTATTGAAAATGCCCTTTATGTCTATTTGACAAACTCTCTTGTTTAGGGTTACCAGATTTTACCTCAGTAAAATCTGGACCCTTAGACAAGCCCCCAGGCCTGCCCAGTTCAATTCATCCCTGCTCTGTTATGCCCCAGCTCTGCCCTCAGCCCCCATCCCCGCTGCCTGCCCCGGGCAGGAAGGCATCTGCGCATGCACGGATGTGATGCGATGATGTCACTCACATGCACACGTGTGCGTGACATTACTGCATTGTATCTGCACATGCCCCCCCCTGGACAAAGTGAAGGGTTTTGAAAAGCCATCCAGACCCCCGGACATGTCCTCAAAAGGAGGAAATCCGGACATCTGGTAACCCTACTCTTGTTTCCCTCTTCAAAATGTCTCCACCTCCAACCCCTCCCCCTTGCACCATCTGCCCAGACAATGGATGAGTACTTCCATGACAAGATTCACAACGGAAATCTTAAGTTCTCTACCAGGTTACCTCCATCTCTCCTTCCTCCACTCCATTCCAACATCTTTTCTTCAACCCCAGCCACCTTTTCTTCCATTCTAAAGTCACTGAAGAAAGAAAATGCACATCTTCTTTCCTCCTCCAAACTCACTACCTGTTCCTCTGATCCCATTCCCACCATGGTGCAGTGGTTAAAGCTACAGCCTTAGGACCCTGAGGTTATGGGTTCAAATCCACGCTGCTCCTTGTGACCCTGGGCAAGTCACTTAATCCCTCCATTGCCCCAGGTACATTAGATAGATTGTGAGCCTGACGGGTCAGACAGGGAAAAATGCTTGAGTACCTGAATAAATTCATGTAAACTGTTCTGAGCTCCCCTGGGAGAACGGTAAAGAAAATTGAATAAATAAATCTATTTAGCTCTTTCCTACTTCCATCCTTTCCATCTGTCATATCCTCAACCTATCACTTTCTACTGCAACTGTTCCTGATGCCTTCAAACATGTTATGATTACACCACTCTTCAAAATACCTTCACTGGTCAAATATACAGTATTTGTTTCTGATAAATTAAAATCTTTTATAGATTTAAAGAAGATTGTGGTCTGAGATGACCTGAAAATCCTTTTAGTGGTTAGCAATACAAATAAGGAACTGGGGGTTTATTCATGTAAATGCCTTATATTTGACCATGTTTCCTTTTTGATTCTTCTTTTTAGTTTTTTTCTCCTCATTATTATAGTCTTGATATTATTTCTATTAATTGAATTTGCCTATCATTTTTCTTTAACAAGTGTGATACTTGTAAATGATACTTATTTTTTTATAAAGAATTAAAAAAAAAACAAAAATTAAATTTCACAATGGGCTAAGTGTGGATATTATAGCCTCTTTGACATTCACATCATGGGCATCAGAGTTGAGGCTGGAAATTGTTCAGCCGATTCTGGAAGTCTGACACTGCACCAGTGTTGAACTTCAGCCCCTTGGGATAGAAAGCTTCCCTAATGCACTTTTGAGTTGAACTCAAAGTGTTTCTGGGTGAGGAAGAACCAAAGTTCTTCTCAGAGGAGGGGGGTCCCCTGGTCTTCCCTCAGATCCCTCTTCACTATGTGAGGCGCATAAATCACATAGTGAAGTTTTTAAGGGTGATGGTTAAGTCCATCCAGTTTGAGTTGGAGACCAAGGATGAGCCCAAAGCAGAAATGTTGGAAATAATCTCAGTTTTATTCCCTGAAGTAGGGTAACTGTACACAGAATACAGAATCTGGTACAGATGTGAGACACCCCCCCCCAACCTTATACAGGTCAAGTTTGATTTTATGTATAGAATCTAGAAAGCTCCAAGATTTGAGAAGTTTCAGCTTCTGCACCTTTCCATGATGGTTGAGTCCACTCTCAAAAGAGTGGTAGATGCATGGAATAGTCTCCCAGTAGAAATAGTGGAGACAAAGACTATGTCTGAATTCAAGAAAGTGTGGGACAGGCATGTGGGATCTCTTAGTGACAGGAGAAGATGGTGGATGTTTTGGATGGGCAGACTGGATGAGCCATTTGGCCTATGTTTCTATCTGTCTTGCAAGTTTTTACCTATCTCCCTCATCTCTTTTACAGCCATGCTGCTTGTACATACTATTCACCACCCTGTCTTGAGATTCTTTCATTTCAAGCTATTCTTGATCCACTATAATCCAGCTTTTGCCCTCTGTATTCTACAGATACAACCCTTGTTAAAGACTTCAGTAGCCTGTTCCTCTCCAGATCCAAAGATCTTGACTCAATCTTCATCCTTCCAAGTTTCCAAGTTTATTAGTGATTTGATAAAAATGCCTATCAAATACTAAGGGGCTCATAATCAAAAGAGAAAAACATCCAAAAACCGGCCTAAGTTGGCACTTGGACGATCATCAGTCAAAAAGGTCCAAGTGCCGATAATAAAACCAGGTTTTGGACTTATTTTAAAACGACCTAAGCCTTCACAGTGCCACTGAACGACCATAGCTAAATGGAGTGTTTCAGGAGTGTCGAGGGCGGGATTTGGGCAGGACGTGGGCAGGCTTGGACTTAGACGTACTGAATGTATAACCGAAAGTTATACAGCACAGCATAGATGAAACTTGGATGTTGTGACTTAGACCATTTAAAACATGGTCTAAGTCACAAAAACCCACATAAAGTCACCAGATAAGCACTGCAGACACAAACTACAGACCCCCATACACTACCCCAGTGATCACCGAACCCCCAACCCCATAAAAATCATAATCACACCTTTAAAATTCAGCCTCCAGACCATCATCACCTGGCAGTCTGTCATAGGAAAGTCTGGTCAACCTGCATAGAGGTGGCTTAAATCGTCTTGGGGGTGGTTTAGGTACCCATGGAGAGGAGGACCCATGCCCATAAGCTACTGTAATCACTGCATTGCTGGTTAAACATGTGCACTCCCCTAAAAAAAAACACCAAACCTTTTGTACTGCCCTATAAGTGGCTTCTGCAGCCATAAGGGCTATTGGGGTGGTAGATAGGTGGGTCTAGGGGATTTTGGAGGTGGTTTGGGGGACTCACCATTATCTATAAGGGAGCTGTATTGAGATGAAGACATTGCATCCTTTTTGTGAAGTTCACAGCAGTGCCCTGTAAGGTACCTGACTATTTGGGTGCCATGTCTGGTTGTCCAGTCCATCACTTTGTAGACCCTTCCCACGTCCAAAAGGTTTGTTTCTAGGTGTTTTTGCCTTGGATGAAAAGTTGGATGCAAATGTGGTATAAAGATGGACGATTTAGATGATTTTCGAAACGGAAAATCATTTGGATGTATTTTTCGAAAATGTGTCCTAAGCTGTTTTTTTTACTTAGGACAACTTGCGACTTGGATGAAAATGGACTTAGACGTTCCTTTCGATTATGCCCCTCCAAGCATTTTACAACAATAAAATTTGGGGAATAGACATATTAAAATTCACAAAATGAAAAACAAGGAGAGAAATGTGATGGAAAAAGAGGAGGAACTACAATATAAAACAAGAGAACAAAAATGGAAGCAGCAATGGGGAGGGGTAGCAAATAAATTTGTTTGACATTGTTGGTCATTGTTTACTCCTTAATATGCTGCCCTCCCTTTGATTTCAGGGCTCTATTATGTTTTGTTGGTTATTATTTGATTATTTCTCCCGTGTTTAGCTAGATCCTTCTGCATTGCTATTCCTCTATCCACTCTTTTCTCCTCTTTATATATGTTTTCCCTTAGTGCTCTAATCTCTTCCCCATAATTTTCATATGACTCCCAGATCTACCTCTCTACACCAAAGATTTCAGTAGGAATCCAGGCCCAAGTCTCAGCCACCTTGCCTAACATTGCTGTTTAGATGCTCGACTGCTACCTGAGACTAAACCATAGCCGAACTTGAGATTTTAATTTTCCTCATAAACCCATCTCTCCTTCTCTCTTGTTCTCTATTTCAGTGAATAACACTGTCATCCTCCCTGTCTCTGCTGCTCAAGTCCTTGGTTCTTTTTTTACACCTCTCTCTCTTTCTCTGTACATATTCAACGGTCTGCTAAAACCTGTCATTTCTTTTTCTATAACTTCACATAACATGTACCTTTATTTCTGAACACATTACCAAAACCCTTATCCATCTTACTTAGACTACTGCAACCTGCTCTTTACAAGTCTCTCACGATCCATTTCTTTCCCTTTCAATCTATACAAAATTTTGCTGTACAATGTATCTTCTGCCAATGTCACTACACTTACTTAGCCCCTCGCCGTCTTGGTTCCCTCTCTGTTTTCATACACAGCATGGACTCCTCTGACTCACAAGTGTATTCATTCTGCAACTCCTCACTGATCTCTCCCTGGAAACTCCATTCATCAGTTGTCACTCTTGTCTGTGCCTTTCTTCTCCACTGCCAACCAGACTCCATTCCTTCCATCTTGCTATGCCTTATGCCTGAAATAAACTTCCTGAGTTGGAACATCATACTCCATCTCTGGTCCTGTTCAAATCCAGCCCAAAAAAATCCCTAATTTTGAGGCCACTATTAAACTCTTCACCCCTTATTCACTTGTTCAATATACAAATTGCTTTATTCACTCTCTAATCTCTTATTTGTCCCATTTATCTATCTTGAATAGATTGTAAGCTCTGTCAAGCAAGAATTCTCTCTTTCATATTTGATTTCAGTTCTGCTCACATCTAATAGCACTATAGAAATGAGTAGAAGTTGCAATGGTATAAATAGAGTGTTCTTAAATTTCTTGCATTATGATAGAGTGATATAGAAGGGATTGAAACTCCTGGAAATATTCTTTATTGCATTCAGTTTGATTTAGTATAGCAATGCCTTGAGATGTTCTTTATTCCATATATTGGGGACATGCCAGTGTATCAGAGGATGAGATAGAGGGTAGAGAATGACTCAATTTCCCTGTCCCGTCCCCATGAGTTTTGTAGCTGTCCCTGCCCCATTCCTGTAAGCAATGCCTTAACAGCACAAGCCTCAAACACTTATGATTTTAAAGTGTTTGAGGCTTGTGCACATGAGGATGGAACTTGCAGGAATGGGGCAGGGACAGGACAGGACAGGAAAATGAGTTTCTGCAGGGATAGGGAAAAATTTGTCCCCGTGTCATTCTCTAATAGAAGGGATAGATATACCTGTGGGTGCTCGTTATACCTATTATATGATACAGGGTGCTTGGGGCTGTTTTCTGTCTTTACAGAGTGGAATACAATGAATTAGAATGGATAGAAATGCATGGAAATAGTATTATTCTCTTTAGTGTGATACAGTGAGATAGAAATGTCTGGAGATATTCTTTATTCCTTGTACGAGCATCTCCGGCTATCTTTCATCCTCAACCGTCCCCTGTACTCTATCATGCGTCCTCCGTTCACTTGATTCCAACAATTGGTCCTTCCAGGTCCTCTTCAGGCATGTTTAGAATCAGACAGACAGACAGCTCCTTTTCTTTGGAATTCCTCCCTGATATCGTAAGATTCAAACAATCATTCCCCAGTTTCAAGGCGCTACTCATTTGTTCACATTTTGCAACAGGCGCTCGGAGATGATGTTGGTGAGTGGGTGGTTGATAGTGTACTTTTTAAATCTGTATGCATGGGATTGGATGTATGATGCTCTTTTTCTTTCATATTTGGTGTTCTTTTCTTTTTCATGGTTTATTTTATGTACCAAAAAGAAAAATAAGGAGGAACTGGAGAAAAAATCCACAAATACAAAACCTATATCCTCCAGTTAAACCAGGGGTGTCAAAGTCCCTCCTCGAGGGCCGCAATCCAGTTGGATTTTCAGGATTTCCCCAATGAATATGCATGAGATCTATTAGCAAACAATGAAAGCAGTGCATGCAAATAGATCTCATGCATATTCATTGGGGAAATCCTGAAAACCCAACTGGATTGCAGCCCTCGAGGAAGGACTTTGACACCCCTGAGTTAAACACTGAAGCTAAAGCTCAAATTTCAACTATTTTATGTCTAAAGCATACAGTTGAAACGCATTTGCAGGGGATTTGCCTCAGAAGCTACCGGGCAATCACTGCTCCAGAGCTATGAAGGAGAACCCGAAATTCTCATTGGTTAACCTTCAACATTCTATTTTATTTTATTTATGTGCACCGCTTCGATCCTTGAGTGGTAAATGCGTTATATCAAGTCAATAAATAATAATAGTGTGTGATACAGTGAGATCGAAGGGATTGAAATACCTGGGGACTCCTCACCGAGACCCATCTATTAGAAACCGGGGAGATGAGCTCTGCAGAGAGATAAGCGAAGGAACGTTTTCCCCCCTTTAGGGCATGAAACTTCATTAGCACCCCCGAGTTCCAACATCCCTCAGTGACCGATGATCTCAATTGGAGAACTACAAATAGCTGGGGTTGCTATGAGCGAGGCCTCCAGCGAGGGCATTGTGTCGCATGTAAAACTGCTGGAAGTACAGAGCATAGGAGCAGCAGTTTCTGCGGTGCCCGAAGAGGTGACTTTGGTTGCGATTTGGGCCATGCTGCAGAAGTTTAATTCCACCGTCGCTACATTGACAGGAGAGGAAACAACTATGGTTAATAAATTTGAAGATTTAGCTAAGAGTGTGGATTGACTTCAAGTGGATCTTACTAAACGAATTGGGCAAATTCAGGAAGATGTTCAACACATTCAGCAATTTAAAACGTCATCAATAAAAGATAGTTTTGCTTTGCAGAAAAACAACTAGGCATAGAAAATTTTAACAGACACTTGAATCTTCGTCTGCTGAATTTTCCAAAAACCCTGGGGGTGATGCCTTTAGATCTCTTTAAGAGGTACTTAATGGGGAATTTGAAATTTACTGCAGATGTTATTCCCCCCATAAATAAATTTTATTTTTGTACCAACTAAGAGAAATCCCCAGGGAGACAGGGAAGGAGAAAGTAGAGAAGAGATACAGATTGATGTTAATAATATAGCTGTTGTTTTGGAGCAATCCATTACAGATTCAACTGAGCATGCTATGTTATTAGTCTCTTGTTTTTTGAGCAGGACTTGAATATGGTGTTAAGATTATACTTCAAAAATTCTAGTACTTTTTGGGGAAGAAACATAGAAAAAAGCAGCAGAAAAGGGCTATAGCCCACCAAGTCTGCCCATTCCAAGTATCTCCTCCCCTGAATTTACTCCCTTAAAGATCCCACGTGAGTATCCCATTTTCTCTTAAAATCCGTCACGCTGCTGGCCTTTATCACCTGGAGTGGGAGTCTGTTCCAATGATCCACTACTCTTTCGGTGAAGAAGTACTTCCTGGAGTCGCCATGAAACTTCCCTCCCCTGATCTTCAGCGGATGCCCACTGGTGGTCGAGGGTCCCATGAGCCAGAAGATATCATCTTCTGACTCGATGCGTCCCGTGATGTACTTATATGTTTCAATCATATCTCCCCGTTCTCTTCTTTCCTCAAGTGAGTACAGCCGCAATTTTTTTTTAATCTTTCTTCATACGGGTAGGACAGAAAGTTTGGATTTATCCTGATGTTATTAGATCTACTCAAAAATGGAGAAAAAATTTTTTATCCCTGAGGCAAAAGACTATAAAATTTGGTACAAAGGGGTGCTGAAAAGTTCTCAGCCTAACCAAGAAGAGAATGATGTGGATATGGTTCAATCAATGATCTGAAACAATGTCAAAACATTGAATTTTGTTTCTGCAAATTGGCACTTAATGAAATAAGGTAACGCTCTTTTCATTTACAATGGCAAAATAACACTCAGAATTTAGGAAGTTGGTTGGTTGGGCTGAGACCATTTCAGCACCCCCTCATACATCTTTCTGGCTGGCACACCCATGTAACTACTCGGTTCGTTACGGGGGATCCCAATATATTTTTTATGCACCAGAACACTTGAAGACCTTTCTAAAACTGAAGAAAATATAGTTGGACTTAAAATGCGGATACGACGAATGGGATATCATGTTAAGCTTTGCTTGATTGATCAATGTGCATAATTAATCTTCTTTTAAAACTCCTTGGGGTCCTTTTACTAAGGCGAGCTAGCCGTTTTAGCGCACGCTAAATGCTAACGCATCCATAGAATATAATGGACGAGTTAGCGTTTAGCGTGCACTCATATTTAGTGCGCGCTAAAATGGCTAGCGCGCCTTAGTAAAAGGACCCCCTTATTTCATTGTTCACTTCCCCCATTATTGTGTTTCAAAGAAGAGTGAATATACTCCCCTTGTAAATTGGGGATCTTTTTTTTTTTTTTTTCTTTCCTCCTCCTTTTCCTTTATGGATTGTTATTCTTTCTCTGCGTTACTTGGAACAAGAGTTTGTCTAATGATTTAATTTCAAATTCTAATAAAATTAAATTAAAAAATGCCCGGAGATGTTTATCTCTTGCAGTGTGATACAGTGAGATAGAAGGGATGGAAATGCCTAGGGATGTTGTTTATTCCCTGCATGGTGATACTATAAGATAGAGGAATAGAAATGCCTGAGGATATTCCTTATTCTCTAAGGACAATCAGGCCAATTGTATTCTTACATCTGGGTGATGTCATCCGACAGAGCCCAGTGCAGGTGCAGGCTAGTATAAACAGTATGAAGAAACTTCTAGCGGTGTCCTACCATGCACATGAGGGTGCCTTCCTCCCAATACATGAGTGAAAGTTCTTCAGTCTGTTGTTTTTTGGTCTCTCTTCAACATAACACAATGGTTCTTTATCGTGCCCATCCCATGTGAATTTTTTCTCAATTTTTCTTTTATCCCTCATATATTTCATTTTTCTGCCTTGTCCATAATTTCTTTAGTTTTTTTGCAGGTCTTCGGGTTTTCTTTGTTTTTCACATGGCTTTTTATGCTCAGTTTCATCTCTGCTTCTTTTTCTCGCTCAAAATTGAAGAATTTAATCTGATTGCTATTCTTTTTTCAATGTCCAGAAAGACCCCCCCCCCCCAGTGGCTTCAAAAGGTACACCCAATGCATTCAAGTGATCTCTGCTATGGATCCACATAACTGGTGTATTGGGTGCCTTGGGCTAATTATGATTCTAACTCTTGTTCTCTCTTTTTAAAATTGCAGTTGAGGACACAGAGACTATGGCAGGTCCAATAGGAGAACATTTTGACTCCTCAAAGGCTTATCCATCAACACTGGCACTGGAAGCATCAACCTTGATGGATGCTAAGACTATATCTGCCACTGGGAGTGCGCTGATATTGAGGAGATCTCCAACTGCCTCAACATCGGCACTTATAGTAGGCCCTAGGACTGGTCAGCATTAGACCTGACACAAGGATGCTTATAGGTTTGACCTTGTCTTTGTTGACACCAAGGAACCACAATGCTTTGCATTGAGGGAAGTTGAAGAAGCATAAACATTGGTCCCCCTTAAAGCATGGTGCTGGGAGCACTGTGGCATCAGCATTGCCAGTACCCAATGAGCACCATCATTGAAAGGAAAGCTCCCTCTCTTAGGTGTAGGTGCTAGTATGCCACTCTTTAAGCAGCCAGGTCCCCACTTCCAGTTTGACACTGGCTCTTTCTCAGGCTGTCATCAAGCCTTTTCTGATTCCTCTCCTTGATGAGTGGTATTAGACCATGCTCAGGGAGAAGTTGGCACAGATGTTTCAGCTCCATGCTGCTCAGGCATCGAGGGCATTTGTGCCAGCTGCAGATCAGCCTCAGCTCCTTCCTGAAGGCCATAGTCAGCTTGTGAAATGGTCTTTAACATCGGCACCACAAAAGGTGTCGACATTGGCCCATGCAGGACCACTCTTGACATTATCAAGGGAAGAAGCTTCTCCGGAATTTGAGGGTAGAACTTTACTTCAGCAACCTATGGGGCATGGTACCACTGAGTCAGGGCAGGCGTATTCTCACTCTAGCCAGCCAGACTACCGTGAGGAGTCAGATTTGGACCATTCATGGGAGTCAGATGATGATCCATACTACTTCTCAGAAGAGGAGTCATATAGAATCATTTCTGACCCTTCCCCACTTCAAGAGAGGTGGAAACCTCCACTTAAGAATATCTCTATCACCAGCTTTGTAAGGGAAATGGCTTCAGCTATCCCATTTAATTGGAGATGAAGGAGGAGCCTAGGGCAGAGGTGCTATCTGTTCTAGACTATGAATCTCTTCCTAAGGATGAGGTTACTGTACCATTACCCTTTCAGTGTATGTGATACCAAAGAAGATGGATATTTAATATTGTATCCAGAAGGTTCACAGTTTTGAGAGGGTACAGTTGCCTCACCATTCTCTAATAGTTAAATCTGCTCTCAAACAAGCCAGAAGCTCCAGAACTCATTCCTCAGCTACCCAGGGTAGGGTGTTTAGACTCTGAATTCATTTGGGAGAAGGGTTTACCAAACTTCAATGCTTGTTAACCAACTGTACATAAACATATACTTGAAGTCTTTGGTTTGCAGCATACTCAGTCTTGCAGACTCACTTCCTCCAGAGTAGGCCACAGAGCTTCGCCAGTTGGCCACTAAACAGCTGGAGTGCAGGAGATATCTAGCCAGATCACTTATTATACTTTTAATATTGCATCCAGATTCACTGCTGTGGGTGTGGGAATAAGCAGACTCTCATGGCTGCATGTTTCTGGCCTTGAATCAGTGGTTCGGTAGAAGCTAGTGAACATAACATGTCAAGGAGACAACCTTTTATGGGGACAATGTAGAGGAGGTCACAGATCTCATTAAGAACATATTGACACTACTCAGTTCCTCTCTTGGCAGCCTCCAGCTACCTCCTCCTCTTCTAGGAAGTTTTCAACTGGACTTCAGTGGTGAACCTATTACTCTCAATGGTATTGGTTACTACTGTCTTCCCAATCCCAGCGCTCCCGGCCCCATCCACCTCATACTTAGAAGATCCAACCGACTCTCCAGTCAAAGCAAGAGACAAGCTTTTGACTGGCTTCAAGAGAGCATAGCCAACATACAAGTATCTGTCCTGAATGACCTACTAGTGGGAGGGAGGCTGAATCTTACCTTACCAACAATGGTGGTGCCTTATAACAACCAATCAGTGGGGTCTCCAAATAGTCCATCTTGGTTTTGCTTTTCATTAGTGTCAAAATACACCAAATTGCTCTCCCTCAGCACAAGTAGGTACTTGCAGAAGAAATCTGTCCTGCTGGTCCAAAGAATAACCTTTGTTGGAGCCCTTCCAGCCTTTGTTCCACCTAACTGTACCCTTGAATGATCTCTGGCCATGCCCCTAGAGTGATATCACTCAGAAGCAGGTTAGCGTTGGATAAGGGTTGAGCCTGCTCCCAGCTTCTGTACCTGACTTATATCTACTGTTGCTGGTCCAAAGAACACCTTTGTTGGAGCCCCTCTGACATTTGTTCCACCTAACTGTGCCCTTGAACAATCCCTGGCCATGCCCCTAGAGTGACATCACTCAAGAACATTCACTGAAAAAGGGCAGGTTAACACCAAAGGCTTGAAGTGCTGGAGAGCAAGTGCCTCCTCATCGCTCCAGCAAAGGAGTGCGATTAAGGAGCACTCCTTAGGGTGGACTTTGAGCGATTTTTGTATGATCCTGGCATTTTGAACTGGTTTAGGTTTTCTTAACTTGATTTATGGAGACTTTCTTCATAACTGTGATTACAGGTAAAGGTAAATATGGTGATTTACTACCCCCAGGAAGAAGAAATATAACTCAGAGAATATTTAGCTCAGTAGCTAGAGAATTAAGTATTGCAAAACTTCTGCATGTTATTTTTTGCACTGATTAATGCTAGATCAGTTTAAAAAAAGATGTCAATGATTTCTGATCTAATTATAGAATTAAAATTAGATTTATTTTTATAACTGAGACACATGGTTATATGATTATGATAATGTAATTGTAAATCAACTTTGCCCTCCTGGGTTCTTTTGTTTTTCTAAACCTCGTGTAGGTAAATGTGGTGGGGGTTTACTAATTGTTTTTAAATCTAGTTTGGGTTTACATATGAAAGAATTTCGCATCGATAATGCTTATGAGTCTTTGTTACTTTAATCTTCAGCCTTTAATATTTTATTGCGTTATTGCCCTCCAGGATTGTTATATGTTGATGAATCATCTTTAATTGAAGCCATTATAGATAGTAAGCTAGATTCATTTAAAACTATTATTTTAGCAGATTTTAATTTATATGTTGATTTATGCCCAGGAGATATTATTGCAACTGACTTTGTTAATATATTATCTGTATTGGGTTGGTCTTAGATGGTTTCTACACCTATGCACACACATGGTTATATATTAGATTTAGCTTTTGTCCCAGACAGAATGGCCAATTTGAATGGTTTTTCCTGGCAATCACAGAATATACCATGGTCTGATCATACACTAATCTGGGGTACAATGTCAGTTCCAATTTCTAAGAGACCTTCTAAAATTATGTCAGTGAAAAATATCTGTGACGCGTATAAAATTGAAGATCTATGGAGTCAGTGGCTCCTCCTTCTTGACTATGTTGAGGCGTATAATGTAAATGATGCTGTAGAGAGTTATGAAACTCTTCATTAACTAGTATTCTTGATTTGATTGCATCAATTCAAACTATTGTAGAAAAGCAATTAAAGAAAATATCATAATATACTGAGGCATTACATAAGCAGAAAATTGAAGTACAGGCCTTAAAAAGAAAATGTCCTGATAGCTTTACTAGAGATGCTTATCAGATGGGGATAGAATCATATCAAAATGCAACTCTTGCTGCAAAAAAAAGATTATTATAATTGTAAGGCTGAGCTAGTAGCAAATAAAACTATAGCAAAATAGAACTATTTGCTGTCGTTTCAAAGTGTCAAGCAAAATGTGGAATGACTTGTAAGTTTCATGGCTCCACATCATTCTCTTCTTGGCTGGACTGAACATTTCAGCAGCCCCTCGTAAAACTCGGGTTTTATTGCTTTTTGGTAGATTGAATTTTCAATTTCCTGTGATTTTTTCTTTTGAGAATATTTAAATTCCCATTTTAGGAGAAATGAAATAACTTGGAGTACTTCTTGACTCTTCATTATTTATGAAACCATATCTTAAATCAGTTGTTCAGAAGATATTTTTGAAGCTGCAATTGTTACAACTACTGAATGGATTGTTGAGTCCAGTCGATTTTTGAATAGTTGTACAGGCATACGTATATAAATAGATAGATAGATATACAGTATACACACAGTATATATACATTGTCACGGGTAGGGCAGTGCTGCGCCATCTGAAACACCCATGTGCCCCAAGCAGACCCAGAAAGGGACCCATATTCCTTGCCCAGAAGGTCCCCAGGCATCCCAAACCCACGAAAATGACAGGGATGTGGGTAAAAGTAAAAACTGTCACATTAACAGGAGAGTTTTCTGTCAGAGTTTTCTGTCAGGGTCGCAGTTTCCCAGGGGAAGGAAAACAGAGCAACACCAGGATCCCTAGAGATTAATGACCATACTAAATATACAAAGGAAGCACCTGTAAAGAAAAACGAGCTTTATCAGAGTGTGCCCCGCTACACAAGGGGGAGTGAGAGGAGAGTGGAAAGAGAGAAGAGAGGAACCCAAACCCAGGCAGCAGGCTTTCCAGAGGGAGGTCTTGGAGGAAAGCTCCAGCCTTCAGGAGAAAGCAGACATAGAAATGTTGGATGCTGCTGAGAGTAATGGGGAGTCCTCATTAGAACAGCTCCAGCCCATAGAAGTTACTCCTGAGTGGGCAAGCAATCCCCAGAATGGGGATGGAGAGGAAGTAGCCATGGAGGTACTGTTAGTCAAGCAAAAAGGTTGGAAACTATTTTTTCTTTCAACCTTAAAAGTGAACTGTGAAGACTTGCTGTGGCTGTTACCTAGAGTGGGAGGATGGGATAGAAGCACGGATATCCCTGCAGAATGGGCTGAGGGAAAATGTTCCAGCTGTGTGATTACTGCTATCTCCATTTGCTCTAACCCAGGGGTGTCCAACCTGTGGCCCAAGGGCCACATGCGGCCCCGTGAAGTATTTTGTGAGGCCCCAGTCAAGGGCAATGCAGTGTTTTCCTCTGCTGCCCCCGAGTGTTTACCATCTTGTCGGCTCCCTCCTCTGTCTTGCGGCAGTGTTTGCGCATTTGTGCGGCCAATGCAATTGCGCATTTTTTCGCCCAATACAGCCCAGGGAAGCCAAAAGGTTGAACACCCCTGCTTAACCTGAATCCTTATCTGATAAAGCTATTAGGACTAGTGCCCTGCACAAAGCCTAAGAAAGAGTTAAGTGTGAAGCTTTTGTTTTGAATGATAAGCTCTAACGCCTGTCCCCGACCTGGAGAGAGATTTGTAAAACCCTGCTAAGCTGTTCCAGTTTGTCCTAAAGACAAGGGTTGTTTTTTCAAAACTGTTTGCATTTCAAAGTGATTATTTTGTCCTGTTTGAAGATGAAGTTGATTATTTTGAATTGTAAAGGATTATGGGCATTCTCCACAGCACTGTTTGTGGTCAAGTTCTGTTGCTGTTGGGTTTTTTTGGCAAGAGAAATAAAGAAATTGCTAAATTTAAGCCTTGGGCCATTCTGACTATTATTTGGAGGCTCAAGGGAATGAATAACCACATGTCCGTCCAGCCGTCCAGAGTGTGCGCAATAGCTGGTGGCACAAATTACACACGTTTTTGAATATTGTAACTTGTTGTTAGTTGATCTTCCAAAAAAGATTTAAGAGCTATACAAATAGCTCAAAATGCTGTCGCTCGTTTAATTTCAGGAAGCCCTTTATATAGTTATATTACACCGAGTCTTAAACAATTACATTGGTTAACCATTCATTGGCGTATTCAATTTAAGTTCTTAACATTGATCTTTAAAATACTTTAAGAACAACCACTTTGTTTGGCTGTAACCTTAAAAGTTCATGTGCCAGGATGCCCTCTTCATTCAAGTAATCAGGCGTTACTTGATATTCCATATTTTAAGCAAATTAGACTGGAGATGTGCAGAGACTTCATCCTTATGATTGTTGGGACCTCAGTTATGGAACTCTCTTCCAAAGGAATTGAGTATGACCGAGTATCTGAGTACATTCAGAAAATCCTTAATTACATATTTGTTGGATTATTTTTATGAGGCAAAACAGACATTGTAGATATTGTTCAGGTTTTGAATATTGAAGATGTATTTGTAAATGTCTTGAGGAGTATTATGGATTAGTGATATACTGTATGGATTTTATCTATATATGTTGTAAACCACTTAGATATATAGATTTGTAGTATATAAGAAATGTTTGAATGAATAAATAAATAAAGGGAAGGAAAGGAAAGGGTTCTATTACAGGTACTTCTTGTCCCTGAAAAGATGGGGGGGGGGGGGAGAGAGAGGATATCATCCTATCCTAGACCTAAGGGCCCTGAACAAATCCCTGGTCAATGAAAAGTTCAGGATGATTCCTTATTATTAATGAATAAGATTGTCTATGCTCTCCGTACTTGATGGAAGCATATACCCACATTTTGATACTTCCCAGTCACAGGAAGAATCTCAGATTTCAAGTAGGAAAACACCACCACCAGTATCACATGTGGCCTTTTCACTTCACATCAGCTCTCAGGTTTTTATGAAATGTTTAGCTGTAGTTGCAACATTGCTATGCAGACTAGGAATTTATGTATTTTCCTACCTTGATGGTTTGTTAGTCAGGAACACATTGCAGGAAAGAGCACAAAAGTCAATGCAGAGAACTATTCAGGTGCCCATTTCCACTTGGCTTCCCAGTGGTCTCAGGCTGCTGGGAGCCTAGCAGATGTCATTCAAATTCCCCAGACCTGGTCCATTTCCTCCTCTGGTGGACAGTTTGGTTCTGTTTGACTTTGGGACTCCCATTTCAAACTACATCTCCTGAAAAGGTGTTGACAATTGATGCATCCAACTTGGGATGAGAGCTTCACACCCAAGGAGTATGGTTTACTCATAAAACAGATCTCCACATCAATCTCCTGGAGCTAAGAGCTATGTGGAACACTCTAAAGGCTCTCAGAAATCTATTACAGAGCCAAATTGTTCTCATCCAACCCAACAATCAGGTTGCAATGTTCTACACAGGCAGGGGGGGGGGGTTATGGGTTCCAATCCCTTGTGTCAGGAGGCAATACAGATGGACAGTGGGCCCTCCTTTCTTAAGTATGCCTGTGGGTGTCTTCAGAATCTTGTTTACTTCCAGGAAAGATTCCACTAAGAGATGTTACTTTTTTGAATGGAAGAAGTTTGTAGTCTGGTGAAGAACAAAGCCCTAGAGCAGTAAAGCCCTTCCTCTTCCACCAATCGGGCCATTAAAAACTGCCTCCTCAATATATTTCTCCTAGTACTCTTCGCTATGATCAGTCTGGTCTCTAGAATAAGCTCTGTTATTGTCTACTGTAACCTATTTGTTGTCATAACTAGTCTGTCTTCAAATGATTGTGAATGTCTACTTGTAACCCGTTCTGAGCTTCTGGGAGAACGGAATAGAAATCGAAATAAATAAATAAATAGATACTCAATCTTGTCCTACATAAAAACTGCTTGAATATCTCCAGCACCTTCTTGAGTCTGGTTTTAAAACCATTCTTATGTAAAGGGTAAGCCCATTTCTAGACAGCCTCTAGTCATTCGATTCATGAGAGGTTTGCTGTTGACAAAGCCCCCAGTCAAATTTCCTACCGTGTCATGGGATCTCAATGTTGCTCTCACCCAGCTGATGAAAGCTCCATTGTAGCCGCTTGACATCTGCCACCTGAAGTACTTGATTTGGAAAGCTGTATTTTTGGTATTGGTCACTTCAGCTCACAGAGTCAGTGAGATTCAGGCCCTAGTGGCTGATCAACCTTACACAAAATTTTATCACACCCTAAGTTCCTTCCTAAAGTAGTGTCGGAATTCCAGCTTAACCACTCAGTTGTTCTCCCAATATTTTTTCCCAAACCACATGCCCATTCAGGTGAGAGTATACTGCGTACTTAGCCCTCTATCTGAAGTGGAATAAAGCCCATAGATAGTTCACCCAGCTTTTTGTTTCTTTCACCCTCAAAGTTTTGCATTCATATTGTCCTATCATTGTTGTCTTTGGTGAGCCTGGTAGATAGCGAGTCCCAAGATGTGAGAATACAATCACACTGTATCACACTGCAGGGAAAATGTGGTTACTCACTTGTAGCAGGTGTTCTCCAAGGACATCAGGCCAAGTAGTCTCACATGTGCGTGATGTCATCCGATGGAGCCCAGTGTGGATGATGGCTAGCATAAATGGTATGAAAAAACTTCTAGCAGTGTCCCACCATGACTGCGTGGATGCCCTGCTTGTCCTCAGAGAAAGCTATCCACACTTGGACAGCAGGCCAAGTATTCTCACATATCCTTTCACCTTCCCTAGAAGTTGTATTCCATCAGCTACAATATATTATCCTACTGAGGAACCTTTGCTCAAGTGTCGAGCAGGAAGGCATCCACGCAGTCATGGTGGGACACTGCTAGAAGTTTCTTCATACCATTTATGCTAGCCATCATCCACACTGGGCTCCATCGGATGACATCACGCACATGTGAGACTACTTGGCCTGATGTCCTTGGAGAACACCTGCTACAAGTGAGTAACCACATTTTCCCTGCAGTGTGATACAGTGTGATAGAAGGGATAGAAATGACTGGGGATGTACTTTATTTCATGCAGTGTGATATGGTGAGATTGAAGAGTTAGAAATGCTGGGAGATACAGTGCAATACAGTGAGACAGAAAGGTAGAAATGTCTGGGGATATTCTTTATTCTTTGCAGTATAATACAGTAAGACAGAAGGGTAGAAATAACTGGAGATGTTTTTATTCCCCATGGAGCGATACAATGTGACAGATGGAACAGAAATTTCTGGGGATGATATTTATTCCCTGCAGTGTGCGATACAGTGAGATAGACGGGTTAGAAATACCTGGGGGGGGGGGGGGTGCTTTCTTCCCTGTAGCATGGCATAGTAAGGCATAAGAGAGAGAAATATACAGAATTGTTTTTATTCCATAAGATAAGCATCTATTACGTTTCTTGTGACACAGATTAGTGGAATGTGCTCTCTGCTGACACATGGGGTTATTTGCCAGTTGCAATTGTTTCTGTAATAGGGTTTTCCAGCATACACTGGAATCCATCAACCAAAAGCATACAATGCATCAAATGGAGATGACTTACTGGGAGTTAGAGTTTAATATAAGGGAGAGAGAAAAAAAGAAAGAAAGAAAGATGGAAAAGAGCAGATGAATTGGGGTCAGAAAATAAACAGGCACAACAGAAAGTCAGGGACAAAACAGAACTGGAAAAAGAGATCTAGAAAGGAAGAGGGCTAGGCAGCCAAGAAAGAAGGACAGGGAAAAGGTACGGAGATAAGAGAGGAATGAAAGATTTAGAGAAGCAAATAAGAGACAAATAGGGAAAGGAAGGAAAAGACAAGCAATTACAGCCACACACCAGAAAAGAAAGACAATTATGGGAAATATGCACAGGGAAAAGAAGAAACCAAGAGAGGACTCTCGGCAAACACAATAGACTTACCCAAGTGTGGTCATGGTTACGATGGTGTACCAGAAGGCAGCCGGGATGCTGGTAAAGTTGGTCTTTGAGGTGCCCTTTTCAGCATAGAACATAACAGTAGCAAAGATGATGATGGCCATGGTGAGAGAAAAGAGCAGAAATCCCAGCTCAGATGCACAGCTCTTCAATGTGTAGCCGAGGATGCGCAGCCCCTGTGAGTGCCGAGAAAACTTAAAAATCCGGAAGACCCGGAAGACCCTGAGGGTAACAAAGGCCCCACTTACGTCATCTTTATCAGGCATGACCAGCCCAATATAGTAGGGCATGATGGCAACCACATCGATAATGCTCATGACACTTCTCATAAACTTGCAGCGGCTTGGAGCAGCAAAGAGCCTCATGAGATATTCAAAAGTGAAGATAAGGACGCAAGCTGTGTCCATACAGAAGAAAGCCCTGGAATACTTCACTCCACAAGGGAGGTCCTTGATGCGCCCCGGTAAGGGCTGACATGGCACCGTCTCCACCACATTGGCAATGACAGAGACTGCGATGAAAAAGCCCGTGACATAGTAGAAGACCAGCGCCATGGTGCTGGTGTGGGGGTTCTCAAAAGCCCTCCAGAGCTTTTGACGAATAGTGCTGTCTGGGGGCAAGGGAGCATCAGTGGCCATCTCGGCCTCAGTATCCTCTGCCAGCCTCTCGGCGTTCTCTTTCTTCCGATCTCGATACTCCTCCAGACAGCAGTCACCGATAATCTCTGGGATGATGCCATAAAAAGACAGCTCCTCATCAAAGGCTTGGATGCACTCATGGCGGGGGTAATGGAGCTTGCCAGTCCGATAGAAGTTAAGAATATGCCGGAACATTTCAGGATCCCGGTCAAAAAAGTACTCCTGGGTGTCTTCATTGAAGAAGAACTCCTTTTCAGAACTACCCAGCAAAGTGTCTGGGTAACGGTCCAACGTGTTTTTCCAGGTCTGGAACTTCTTCCCACTGACATTCACCACTAGGATCTCATCATTCTTTCGCTCTTTTTTGCTACTGGGGGGGTCCGGCATGGGCCTCTTAGCCAATGGGAGCCAGCCCACGGCTGCTGCCTGAGCAAAGGGTAGCCAGGTGGCCACTCCAGCTGCCATGATGTTTTGTTCAGCGAACGAAGTCTGGGCTTACCACGACTCTAGAGAGTTATGCAGTACACTTTGTCCTGTCTTTCACCATCAAATCTCAGATGCCACCCCAAAAGAACATAGAAGCAAATTCTATCTCTCGCCCTCTCTCTGAACAAGATAAACTTCCCTCTCCCAAATGTCCTCCAACAACACACCAGGTCAAGTAAGGCAAAAATGCATCATGGACATATTCCTTGTAGATCTGAACTTCCACGGAGAACTAGCCCCTAACTGGGGTTGATGTAGGAAAGTACAGGGATAGTCCTCAGCCCTGAGACCTCTAATTGCAAGGCCAAGGGAGATCTTGATGTCTGAACCATTTAAGTAGCCCAGACTAATTCTCTGGGCAAGGGTTTCAGAAGCCTGTTTGCCCAGTCAGATAGAGTTTGGATGCAGAGGGTCCCAGTGCTGCTTTCCATGAAAGTTTCAAAGGCCATGAGATGTAGTTTTCTCTTGAATTTCCCACCTTCTTCTTTCAACCTTGATTGCATGGAGGGGGCTTTGTCTCCCTCTCCCTTTCTCTTCACTTCCTTAGAAATGCTTGAATGCTTTCAATTAATGTCCCTGCATGGAGCAAGGATCTCACTAATGGGACGATTAGTGGCGACACTGAAAGAAGAGGACAGAAAGACAAGACATGTAAAGGGGTCGAGGGAATGAGTCTCTCATTTTCTAGCCCACTCTGCCAGCTCAGAAGCTATGCAAATGCCTTCTTCCTTCTCCAATCAACTTTCATATCTCTTTTTATGCTGTGAGATAAGACAGGGAGGGGAATGAATCAAGGAGATGGGGGGGGGTGTCAGTGTTTCTGAATGGAATTTCTAATCTTCAATCCCAGGGGCGTTTCCTGGGCAAAATGAAATGCAATGAAGCCCTGAATTATTGATACCCCAAAAACTTACATCCCCAACACAAACAACTCAAATCCTGATATTCAGGTTCAGCCACACAGATCCTGATGCCAGGCTCCATTCCCAGCCACACAAACCCTGGCACCCAAATTCTGTCACTCCAAAAGGAAACCATTCCTGGGACACCACTGAAAGGTGCAAATCCTGACATCACAACACATGTATCCTATCATCAAAGTATATAAATGGACAAATCCTGACATTTCATACTCCTTCCAGTCCAAATACAGAAACCTTGATATCCCGGTAAATTACACATGCAAACACACAACTCTTGAAGTCCTATCCCCATATATACTAATACTGGCACTCCCGCACAACAAACCCTGACACTCAGAAGGGATGCATCCATCTGACAATCTTCCTCACCAGCACACACAAACCTTCTTAATCCAAGCACGCCTACATCAGGACACATTCATCTCCCCCCCCCCCCCCCAATCCGACGAAACCCGTCACCTAAATGCACAAAGCCTGGCACACTTTCTCAGCACGGGCACCTCTTTTTTTTTTTTTTTTTAAGACATGCACATAATAAAACAGTGGCCAACTAGCTTTAACCGCTAGCCCTTCAAACATCCCAAACTTCTCCGTATGCACTATTTTCTCCCTGGAGCAGCGCGATCCCTGTCACGCACATCGCGATAGTCCTTTTGGGAAAGCAGGCACGACAAGAAGCAGAAGGAGCCAGAGCAGGATGCAGCAGGTACTCGTGGGAGGCAAGACAGAAGGGGGGGGGGGGACCATGTTGCACACCGTCCCAATCCCGTCGGGGACCAACTTTGCCCGCACGCCTCACCTCTCTCGCGCCAAGACAGGGGAAGCCCCAGCCGCCTCGCTGCCTCCCAGACCCCGATTTCCGGGGCCCTCCTTGCTGGAGACCGGCGGGCTCGCGCCATCGCCCCTCCCTTTAGAAATGCCCTCCCCTAACCTGCGCGGCTTCCAGCGGGATCCGAGACGCCGGAAGGGGAGGAGGAGGAGGGTGGGGGGCGTGCGAGGGAGCGAGCGCAAAGCCCCCGCTGGCTCCGTCAACGCGGCTGCCCTTCCGCAGTCTGCTCGGGCTCCCCCCGCGCCTCGGGGCTGCCTTCTTTGGCTTCGGCTGCTCGCCCTCCCGTCCTGGGCTTGGTCCAGGGCTGCGGAAGGCGGCGAGCTAAGGCGCGCGCCTAAGAGGACGGCTGCACGCGCGGAGCCCAGGGCGGGGTGGGGGGGGGGAGCGCTCGGTGCTTCTGCCGCCTTCACCGCCTCCCTCCTGCGGTCTCTCTCTCTCTCTGAGTGTGAAGCTGCAGAGGGCGGTGGGTCTCGTTCGGCTCTTCCCTCCCGGCTCTCAGTGGAGGAATTTCATTTGAATATTTAAAAGCTCTCTCCGGGACAGAGAGAGAGGCTCTGCGAGTCCTTCCCAGCGCTTCCTACGATCCACTGATTTACGACTTCTGTTTTCAAACAAGGCAGGGCAAAAAAAATAATAATAATAATAATCTGAATTTTTAACTCTGCTGGGCACCTTGGCATTAATTATAACTATGCCAAAAGAAAGTGTTAGCTCGCAGGCAGAAGTTATTATACAGACCGGCACATGGCGTCGGCGTCCTATAGAAATGAAATTATGGCTTTACAGTTTTGCCCACAGTCAGCAAGTGAGTCGCTGGATCTCTCCTGGATCCCTAATGATTTCCTCCTGTCCTGACCTTAATATGATGCAGTTCAGTTATAAGTTAGTATCTCTTAGGAGAATTCGGTAAGACTAGCACTGTAGATAAAGGTTAGAGTTTTTAATCAGGATTCCCAGTAAGCAGACTCATCCCAGTGCAGCAGCGTTAGTCCCCGCCCCCCCCCCCCCAAATATGCGTGCTTATTTTCAAGGTTTGTGCCTGCACATTTGATGTTAGTGCATGCATGTGCGAGTTTAAGTACACACACCTATGTTCCTCCAAAACCCCTGCATTATTTCCCCCCACTATTGTGCATTCCAGTAGAATCCCTCCCGCTATGCACAGAGGTTGAAATTGGCATCGAGGAAATGACCAGCACTTACTCAGGATCAATAGCTAAGCCGAGCATCAGGAACAGCCCTGTCATCACAGACCTCCACCTGACAGCAGCAGCCCACCTCTCCATCCTTTTCTTTCCCATTTCCAGGCCCAGGCTCCCTTCCCAATAGGGGGGGGGGGTCATTCTCCAGGCATCAGCCCCAGCCCTTCGAACTGCTCCCATCTCCTATCAAACAGGCCAGGGAGAGATCACAGCACCAAAAAGAAACTGCCTAAATGCCTGACTGATACAGACAAAGCAGTGGTCTCAAACTCAAACCCTTTGCAGGGCCACATTTTGGATTTGGAGGTACTTGGAGGGCCTCAGAAAAAAAAATAGTTAATGTCTTATTAAATAAATAACAATTTTGCATGAGGTAAAATAATATTGTCATTTATAGCTAAAGAGACATATGATCAAGAAACTGTTTTATTTTACTTTTGTGATTATGATAAACCTACCGAGGGCTTCAAAATAGTGCCTGGCAGGCCACATGTGGCCCCGGGCCCACGAGTTTGAGGCCGCTGAGATAAAGCAATAATCAGCGCGGGAACATCAGGCCGTTTCCTGTGCTGGTTCTGCAATACTTTCCTGAAGCAAAGAAGATGATATTGACTCAGGGGCTAAAATTACCGCAGAAGATTCTAACAAACGCAGTCCTCATGCTGACTCTGTCGCCAGCTCTCTGTGTTATGTGACCTGGGAGGGAGTCGCTTTCTGAAGACAAGTTTACCAAGTGGGTTATGTGAGCAAACAGGGCTCCGAACAAACCAACATTTCCACAGTTTTCTGATAAATGCCTAAAAGTCTTTATTGCAGATTACTATTTCCATTTTCCCCCAGCTACTGTTAAACGTGTTCTAGCTAGATCAGCAGCTTTTGCTTCATTGTTTGCATTCGTTTTCTCCTCACTTCGGCTATAAATTATTTTACCATTTTTAAGTCCCTCATCAGGACTTTTTATGACTTTTTTTTTCAAGTGTATGTTCATCTTTCATATTGAATCAGGGTATTGGGGAGGTCTTTGATTATTTCTCTTGCAAATGACTTTCCTTCGTCTTTTTGATTTTGCTTTGTTGCTTTCCTATACCATGTCAGAGAAACACACAAGTAGTTTGAAATTCTGTCCCCAAAACACACAAAAGATGTTCTTCACCGACTGTCACTAAGGTAAAGCCATATCTACCTTGGGAAGCACTATAGTGCTAACCGTTGTGAAATCTGCTCCAGAATAGCACTTAGAGCAGTCCCAAAAGGACTAGTGTTTAGGAAAAGTTGTAAGCTGAGCTTTCAGAAGCTGGCCTCAGAGGATCAATATATGAACAGGGAGGCTAATCACTGCTGCACTAACGTCAGGCTTCACTGAAGACATCCTCTTTGGTGTCTTGTTTCTAGGAAAGGCCTAAGTGTTGAGCCAGGTCTCAAGCACTCCTTTTTTTTTTTTTTTTTTATAAATCTTTATTGATTTTCAATCACTCCTGATGCAGAGGCCATCTACTCCAGTGATGGAATTCTTTTGTAAATTTTTATTATTTTCCAATATGAACAGTGCAATACAAATGTATACATTTGAAAGATATCGAGCATAAAAACACACCTTTGAACAACAAATTTTAAAAGATCATCATTATCCCCCCAACCCTTTACAAACCCGAAATATAGACCCCCCACCTCCCTCCCCGGATGTGTATGGAACCAAACCTAATTTAACTTGAAAAGAGATATAACTTAAATAGATGCAACAAAAGCTGCTAACGGGCCCCACACTAATTTAAATACCTTATTCTTCCCTAATGTGATGGAATTCTTGACATTGACATGTGGTGGCGCAGTTTTGAAAGGATGTCCACATCGGAACATACCAGACATCCATCTTACATGTGTTTTCAAACAGAAAATACATTGAGATTTCTTGTTTGAAAATACCTGAGATAGAGCCTGACTGAATTTCGTTTTTTGACACCGAAATCGACCCAAAATCTGGTTTCAGGTTTTGGGCCGAAAATGCATTTATCGCTGCCGCGGCACGCAATAGGATCGTCCAGAGAAATGGCTGGGGAGAGGAAACCACACTCCCAATGAGGCCTAAATTAGTGGGGAGAACTCACCTGGGGCTCCTTTTATTAAGCTGCGCTAGCGATTTTAACACACGCTGCATTGCCGCGCACGCTAAGATGCTAACGCTAGCATTGAGCTGGCGTTTAGTTCTTGGTGCGTAGCGCGGGGTTAGCGCGCGGGGCGATGCAGCGTGCGCTAAAAAACGCTAGCGCACCTTAGTAAAGGGAGCCCATAGCTTAAAATCCTGACTATTATGTACCATTTGTGAAGTTTCAGTATGATATATCCATGGTAAATCCGTGATTTCAGAGCTCCAAGTTAAACTCCTAGGAATGGTTTAAAGGAGGAGGAATTTGTAAAATCACCGATTTTGAAATGGAATATTGAAGTGGAAGCCACTATGCTCAGCATAGGTAATTAAAACCTGAGAAGACTCAGAATATGTCTGTGGAGCAGCTTTGCCTGCAAATAAAAGACCAGTTGAAACCACAGTTATTGGAATTGCTAGAAGTCATTTGGGGCCTTAAGTCATGTAAATCAGAGAGGATTTGGTTGGCCTTGCCTCTGAGTGTTTTCACTTGTGATTCACTACACTAATTTCTTCACACTTTTTTTTTAAGTTCAATATTCTTTATTAGAATTTTTATAACATACAAAATTGTATTGTCCAATTTCAGCTATATCTAATAAGAGTGGGTATACAGGGTCAATAGACAAAAAGATAACAACACATTTATAACCTATAACATATTTACCCAAATCAGCTGTGTGTACCGATAGTATTTTAAGAGACAGCCAAAATAACAGAGTATTAGCAAATTGGACGGACCTTTCCAATATTAATTATAATGAATGGTGGAATACAGTATGCTTAACTATGAAATATGAAAGAATAGCTGCTGAGCGGAAAAATTACCTTTATTCAAAAAAAATGTGAGCTCCATTGACTGATTTTTTTTCAGTAATAACAGCAGTGACTAATATTTTTCAGTGAGCTATAATATCATAATTTGTTCACACTTTGAAAAAAATAAAAAATAAACCAAGTATTTAAATACTGTATGCAACTATTTGCTCAGAGGTCAATTCCTGATGGTCAAAGAGTTCTGTGAAGAGTGATTAATGAATTGCTTATGGTTTGAGAGATAAACTTATTGACTACCAGTATTCCCATTTCTCTGATCCATCTTAGTAGTGTCATATCAAATACATATTAAGCATTATTGCTATCCAATGTATCTGTTTTATGAGTAATTCTGGAAACCCTTTTCTTGTTGACTTGGGGTATTAGAAGGAGTGTATGAGGCCATCTTTTATCCCATATTCCCGGGTCTGTTTTGGATAGGGGAGTTGGCCTTCCAGGGCCCTTGCTTTGTAGAATCCAAATACAACAGCCCTAGCCAGTAAACTCAACAAAATGCAGAGACACATCAAATTTGGTTGTTCAAAAATAAAATTTCTTTTTACTAAGTTTGAATTGGTAGGACAAATAGCATAAAAAGACACTGCTTTCATCTATATGATGGATAGATTTCTTATAGCATCTTACAAATACAGTAGAAGATCTCATGCCCTGTTTATTTTTCCATAAAAGTAAGAAATACTTGGATCCTACATTAGTATTTCAGGCAGCTTCCTACGACAAAGAATTTCGACTGTTGTTACATAGAGTCTGTTCTTACAAACACTTTACAACCCTGTTGAAAACCTATCTTTTCTCAAAGTATTTGGACAAATAGTTCTAGGCGTTTTTTTAATGTTATTTTATTATTAATTTTTTGTTAACCGCGTTGAACTTCTGGTTACGCAGTCTATAAGCACGAGGTTATGTTATGTTCAGGAATTACTCTGGCACAGTTCAAAACATGGCAAAAATACTGCAGTTGCTTTACTCTAGACCTGAGTCAGTCATTTTCCAATATAACATGTAAATCTAAGTTTAGACATTTTCGGAAGTTCATCCAAAAAGCAGGTAGAGAAGCAGTAAAACATCTTTTTTTTTTTAATGACCATTTCTAGTTGTGTTCACCTTTAATATATCTTTCTTTTTTGTCCATTTTTGAAAAATAAAAAGTCCAAAGGAAAAACGCCCAAAATAAGCCATTGGAATGTAGGAGGGGCCACTAAGCTATCCCAGCAGAGCAGTGGGGCACCTTAGGGGCCACTGCAGTGAATTTCATGTAAAAACACCCAGGTACACATCTCATATAACCACCTTATATTGTATGGTGAACCCTCCAAAACCCATCCAAAACCTACTGGACCCAACTGTACACCACACCAATAGCCCTTAAGCCTCCAGGTGTCACCTATATGTAGGAACAGTTGGATCTGGGTGGATTTTGGAAGGTTCACATATTCCACCATAAGTGTGGTAATCAGAGTGGGGTCTGGATCTCCATCTCTATGGTTGACTACTCTGCCCACTAGGCTATTCCAGGAACCTGCTTGCTGCTTCACTAGGCCTGGCCATAACATCTGAAGCTGTCATACAGACAGGTATGTACTGTTTCATTCACATCTTTGGAAATGTGGGAGGGGATCGTTGACTACTGAGGGAGTGTGTGTGGGGGGGATCATTTTTACATCCCTCCAGTAATCATCTGGTCAGTTAGGGCACCCTTTTGTCACTTACTCATTATTAAAACAGGTCTAACCCCAAATGTCCACATTGTGCCCTGGATATTTTCTAAAATGTTTGATTATGGCAGAAACCACAAAAAGCACTGTGGAGTGACGATGTTCCTTAAATGGACTTTATTAGGAAAATCAAAGTTCCAAAGGTACAATAAAATCATCCAAATGAATTAATATTATCCACATAAAAATAAAATGATCGACATAAAAACCATAAAGGACCTAGTTCACTAAGGGCGCAGGACCCAACACGGTCCGTGTTTCGACAAAAAGTCTTCTTCAGGGGTCCTGAGTGTCCTATGGTGGGAAATATGTGGAAAGACTAATATGTGAAGAGTCTCAAGTAAAGCGCTGCTAACAAATCAAATAGAAGTAGTAGTAGTAGTAGAAGTAGTAGTAGTAGTAGAAGTAGTAGTAGTAGAAGTAGTAGTAGTAGAAGTAGTAGTAGTAGTAGTAGAAGTAGTAGTAGTAGTAGTAGAAGTAGTAGTAGTAGTAGTATGGCAATTCTTATAGAGGTCTAAAAATCCTGAGAGGATTTGAGAGACATGAATTGATTGTTTACTCTTTCAAAAAGTACAAAGTCTAGGGGAAATGCCTTGAAGTTACATGGAAGCACATTTATTTTCAATTTGTAAAAAATAATTTGGGATTTAGCTCATAGCTTATTCAATAATAGCTTAAGGTCCATTAAATTCAGGTATTTCCCTGTCCTTGGAGGGCTCGCAATTTAAGTTTGGACCACAGGCGATGGAGGGCTAATGACATGCCCAAGATTGCAAGGAGCAGCGAGGTTAAACTCTGAAACTTCTTGTCAGAGAATGTGGAAAAACAGTTATTATTTTCATCATTAAAATTTTACTCAATGGCTTATCAAAGTTTCTGAGCGAAGTACAAAAATTAAAAAAGGGTGCAATAAAATTTAAAACAGACATATTGATTTAACACAAAAATACAAAAGCGATCGAACTGACTGAAACAAGAAGGGAAGAAAAGGGAGAAACACATTCATTGTAGGATAGAAGAGCACATAGGGTCAAAACAATTAGGGCTGCTTTTACAATGCGCTAGCGTTTTTAGCGCACGCACAAGATTAGCGCGCGCTAGCTGAAAAATTACCGCCTGCTTAAAAGGAGGTGGTAGCAGCTAGCGCGTGCAGCATTTTAGCGCGCACTAAAACCGCTAGCGCACCTTTGTAGGTAGGGTTAAAAATGGAGAATCTTGGAAAGGATGGAAGATGGTACATCTGTCTAAAGGTTGTTATAAAATGAAGGCATCCTTTAATAAATGGCTTTTTCATTTCCCTTTAAACCGGTCTAGAGTTTGTTCTCTTAAATGCGCAGGTAGTGCATTCCAAAGTTGTGGAGCGGTGACTGAGAAAATGTCATGGCGTTTTGTCTTTAGTGATGGGATAGTTAGTTGTTGTTGGTCGGTAGACCTAAGTGGGCAAAAGGGCATATATGGTATAAGAAGTTTGTCTATATATTGTGGCGCTTTTGATAATGGTGTTTTAAATGACAGCAATATTATTTTATATGAAATCCTATACGTAACTGGGAGCCAATGTGCCTTTTCTAGGAGTGGTGTTACGTGGTCTAATTTATTAACGTTTGAAATGAGTTTTATGGCTGTGTTTTGTATTATTTGGAGGCGTCTTATTTCCTTTTGGGTAATTCCCTTGAATAGAGAATTACAGTAGTTGTGTCATACTATATTAACCATGCTTTATAATACTATCCCCCGCCTTTTACAAAAGCGCGGAAGAGGTTTTTAGCGCCAGCCGGCACACTGAATGCTCTACGCTACTCTGACGGTCATAGAATTGCTATGTCTCACCATATCATATTTTATCATATCTTGTTTTACCATGCTTTGTTAGCTATGTTTTGCCATCTTTGTCTAAGTTTGCCATGCTATCTTACCACACTATGTCTGAGAATGTAGCGCTGCGATTGGAGATACAGCCTCGGCACCCTGAGGTTGTGGGTACAGGCCCACACTGCTGCTTGCGACCCTAGGCAGGTCACCTGCTCCCCCATTGCCCCAGATACATTAGATAGATTGTGAGCCCACCGGGACAGAGAGGGAATTAGCTTGAGTACCTGAACAAATTCATGTAAACATTTATAGCCCGCCCTAATCTCCAGTCAGAGCCATTCTGAGCTCCCCTGGGAGAACAGTATGGAAAAGTGAATAAATAAATAAGTTCATATAGCTGTGTTGAAAAACGGTTTGAACAAGTTCCTGAAGGTGAAGTCCATAAACTGTTCTTAAGGCAGACCTGGGGGGAGGCCACTGAGGGTAAATAACTTGGAATTTTGCTACTTTTTGGGACTCTTCTAGGTACTTGTGACCTGGATTGGCCACTGTTGGAAACAGGATATTGGGCTGCGTGAATCTTAGTAAGGCAACTCTTGTGTTCCAGGGACAGAGATTTTGTTCAAAAGAATTTACTCATTGTCTGAAGCAGAGCTAAAGGCACTATTACCCCAAAGTCCACTTAAGCACTGTGCGTGGACAAACTATCCAACAGGCAACGTGCAAGTACATATGTTGCATTTCGCTAGCTTTGTTCTGGTGATCGTGCAATTTAGCAATTGCCTTTAATTCTTGATTCGCCTTCTTATCTTTGTTTATCCATGGAGACCAATATATGATTTTATTGTTAATACAAATTTCAGAGTTATGCCAAATAGGAGAACTTAAGGACTTTTACAGCTGATTAGCTAAAATTGTTTCCAGAAGATGGATAGCATGATTTGTGGCATATATAACTTCTAATTTAGGGAATGGGGACTTGTATACCACCTTTCATCTTGCTCTCCTCACAGCCTGGCATGTCTTTCCCTCCAGTACTGGTCCGATGTCGCCACCCAATCTACCGGCCTCAGCAATTCGGCAGTGTTGAATGTGGCTCCCCCTCCTGCTTTTTGCCTGCCGCTGTCTGTCTGTAATGACGCGCAACTTCCTTTTCCGCCCAGGTAGACCACAGTGGACGGAAGGCAGGAGGGGGAGCCATGGACAACACTGACGAAGCTGGCAGACTTTCTGGCATGACAGCAACGTCGGACCGGCGCGGGAGGGAGGACACCGAGAAGGGAAAGTTCGGGAGCATTGCCACGGTCCACATAAAAAGGCCAAGCGAGCCCAATTTGGCCCACGGGCCTTGTGTTTGACACATGTGATCTAGAGCAGTGGTTCCCAATCCTGTCCTGGAGGACCACCAGGCCAATCAGGTTTTCAGGCTAGCCCTAATGAATATGCATGGAGCAGATTTGCATGCCTGTCACTTCCATTATATGCAAATATCTCTCATGCTTATTCATTAGGGCTAGCCTGAAAACCCGACTGGCCTGGTGGTCCTCCAGGACAGGGCTGGGAACCACTGATCTAGAGCATTGAAGTTTGCTGCAATGCTTCAAATGGAAATGCCATCATTTTGGGTTATTATGTTGGAAGGATTTGAAAAAAAAAAAATCAATGTTCAGGGTAATTGGTCCTATATTATGGAATAAAATTCAGAGTATGCAGAACACTGAAGGATTTTTTAAAAAAATAATTTAAACCCCCCCCCCCTATTTTTTTTAATAAAACTGTAGTGCAGTTTTTAGTGCCAGACGCAGCAGTAACAGCTCTGATTCTCATAGGATTTCTATGAACGTCGGAGCTGTTACCGCTGTGATCGGTTTTGTAAAAGGCGGGGAGGGGGGTGGTAAAGATTAGGAATTAGGAACTCCTTGTTCCATTTAGAACCTATATTGATTGCTGTTATCGGTTGTCGTACACTGAGGAGAATTCAGTTCTAATACTTGAATGGTCAGGTAATTATTGTGTTAGCTAAAGTTAAGTGGGATTTTTATATTATTTTTATTGTATGCTTTGTGTGTTTAAATAGATCAAGTATGTTTTTATTTATTAACCAGCTGAGTACAATGGGATCGAGCAGGATATAAATGCTAAAAATAAATAAATAAATATCACTGTCCAGACATGGCCTGGCGTTAAATATTCCTACTGTATCTGAATACAATCATTTCAATATTTTTCAGTCTTGTAGGCAGTATATAAGAAATTAAAATTAAAAAAGAAATGCTGACCACCATCAGTTGAATGTTGACCCATATAAATAATACAATTAAACCATCCTATAATTCCTCAGTGAATACACACGGCTAGTAAACCAGAACTAGGAAAACATTCCTGCAAAGGCCTGGATAAAAAAGTAGGTCTAATGTCAACAAAATTAGGCTGAAATCTAATATCAGAAAGCCGATCATTGCAAATATGGGTCCTTGCTAGAGGAAACATTTGATTTTGCATTTTAACTCCATGGGCATATTGTAATGAAGGAATAGATAACACTCTCTGATTATGCAATCTTAGGGGCTCTTGTAGGAAACTGACATGGTGCTTTTTCACATGGGACTTTCCCTATGCACTAAGCCCATTTCTAACATAGCAGTTTTTAAAGCTTTTTTCAATTAACTTTTTTCAGGTCATATGCTAATGTTAATATTAGCCTCCCTTGAACACCTCCTATTTCAATATAGTGTATCAAGTAGATTCTCCAGGCCCTCAGAGGTGCCACCAATCAGTTCAATAAACTTTCATAACTGTTGGATTTATGCCCCCAATCGTCATTGGGTCCCTGGTATGATGAAAAGTGCAATGCTTCTTTTATATATTTTTGTGTATTTTCAGTAAATAAGTTAAATAAATAATGAAGTTTACTTAACTTGGGTGGTTAGCCAAGAGGGACAGAGTCGCCAACATGTTTCACCCTGTTAAGGTTTCCTCAGGGCACAATCCCTCAAAACTGTTTGCTCATCACGACGTGGCCACCCGAAATGTAATCTAAGAAATCTTATTTAAGGGACACTAGTTACCAATAGGAGGAAATATTTTTTTCACTCAAAGAATAGTTAAGCTCTGGAATACTTTGCCAGAGGATGTGGTAAGAGCGGTTAATGTAGCTGGTCTTTTAAAAAGGGTTGGACAAGTTCCTGGAGGAAAAGTCCATAAACTGCTGTTGAGACAGACTTGGGAGAAGCCACTGCTTGCCCTGGATTGGAGGCATGGAATGCTGCTACTATTTGGTTTTTTGCCAGGTACTTGTGACTTGGATTGACCTCTGTGAAGATGGGATACTGGGCTAGATGGACCATTGGGTCTGACCCAGATAGGCTATTCTTATGTTCTTATGTACCTCTGTGTTAACAGTTCACATACACTAGTGTGGACATGCTAGTTGAATAACACTTTCATGCCCATTCTCCACCTGGCTCATCTAAAAAAAAAAAATTACAAAAAAAAGCGCACAATTATCATGTGCTGACAGGCAAATTACTGCAAAATGCTTTAACTTGCTTTGCATTAAGGGCTTCTTTTACAAAGCCATGGTAACGGCTGCTGCTACGGTAAGTGCTCCAATGCCCATAGATATTTAATGAGCATCGGAGCACTTGCGCGCAGCAGTCACTACCGCGTCTTTGAAAAGAGGGGGTAAGTCTTTTTTTTCCCCCCATGATGAATGGTGTTATTTCTTAACACGGTTTAGTTAAAGGACACCAAAATGATCCGGCTTGAGTACCCCACCTATGATGAGTACTGATCATCTTAATAGTCATGTTGGAAATAGAAACAGAGCTTGACAAATTGAATGAAACATAAATTAGAATAGTTGTTTATGTTTTTAGTTTAAATCTTTTTTTTTAGTGACAAGTGAATACAAAACCAACAAGATAATATAAGTAGAACAAATAAGTTTGCATAAAGCATCTATCAACAGTAGTTATCACATCACCAATATATTCCAGTTTTCCATAACTCCCCTTTCAGTATTTAGCCCTCAACTTCTTTATGTTTTTATATTGGCATGGTATGCTATGTTCTCTTATGTTTTTAAAATTATTATGTGGGGTTTTTATTTTCCTTATTACAATTTATGCATGTTTTTTTGTAATCCACTTAGGACTATAAATTATTCAAATAAATAAAGTCTGGCTAGGTTAGAAGCGGTCAGGGGGCAGAGCCATCATGTAAACAATTAGTAGCAATATTTGATCTGCTAGCTGATTATCTCCCCCTTTATATGAAGCCGAGTTAGGCTTTTTTATCATTGGCTACGGCGGCATTAGCTCTGATGCTCATAGAATTCCTATGAGAGTCGGAGCTAATACCGCCACCAAAAGAGGTGGATTCTTGGTTTGCTATTGTTGAAATCTTTGAGTCTCCGTGAAGAAACCACAGGGTAGACTTTCTTGTCTGTTTGGTCTTATGATACGTTGAGTATTGTTGTGCTCGTTGTATGATTTATTGCACTGTAAAAATTTTCAAAATAGAAAACGATTTGGAAAAAAAAACCCCAAAACACAGCTTCGTAAAAGGGGGGGGGGGGGGTGGTAAGTGAGCAGATAACCATGCACCAGTCTATCAGCCAATAGGTGGTTAGGCCTTGATTCTATAAATGATGTCTATGGTAACTCCCAGGCACCGTTCGGTGCGGTTTTCAATTATCCTCTAGGTATAATTTATACAATTATGCCCAATGAAACCTAAGCATTTTTAGCTGCTGGTAGGAATTGAATTCATAGGCACACTGTAATTTAGGCCAGGGTTTTCTAAGTCAATCCATGCTCAAACTCCACTTCGAATCTGCCCCTAACCATGCCTACTTGCTAGTAGACACCTAGGAGTAGAATATCCAGGTCAGTGTAGCACCCTAGAAGCTAAGGCCCTAATTATATTTTTAAAAAACATCTATAATTAGGTGCCTAGATTGTGCCTAGTCAATCTAAGCACCTAACTTAATATTTTTAATTGACTTAATCAGCACTAATTGAAAGCCCCATTAAAAAAACAATTAAAATTATTTTTTAAAAATTAATTAGCTGGTAGGTGCCTGCCACTTTAAGGTAGGCATCAGGATCTGATGATGTCATTAAGTAAGCCTGGAAGTATATGATCATAGCTCAATGGATATACAGTGGTGCCTCGCATAACGAACGCCTCGCACAGCGAACGCTGCGCACAACGAACTTCATGTCTTGCTTCCTACAACGAACTTCGTTTCACACAACGAAGTCGCCCGAGCTGCATCCTTCCGCGCAGGCACTGCGCTTAACTGCCCTCTCTCCGCCTGGCTCCCTGTGCAGTGGCGGACTGTCGGCTCGCAGGGGCCCGGCGCCTACTGCTGATGCATTGGGGGGGGCGGAGCTACTCTCGCCGCTTCCCCGATGCTAGAAAAAAAAAAAAAAAATGAACAGTTAAGTCCCAGTTTTTGCCGCTGAGACTCTGCCCTCTCTCACTGTAAAATTAGACTCTACTTAGTCTGTCTTTAAATTTAAAAAATGTGTGTTGTTTTAAAAAACAATTATGTTTTTAGATGTATCTAAATAAAAATAATAACAAAAAATTTATCTTTTTTTATGTCATCTTAGCATATTTTATGCTACAGAACGAATTATTTTTTTTAACATGTATTGTTATGGGAAAACACGTTTCACATAACGAACTTTTCGCATAACAAACTTGCTCCTGGAACCAATTAAGTTCGTTGTGTGAGGCACCACTGTAATCTACTTTTATAAGACTCATTCCTCCTTCAGATCTAGGAATGTACAATTTTGGCATATACTGATTCTTATAGATAACCTCATGGGCTTGGAGGAGTTTTCTCATTTGCATATTCAGTTTATTAGGAAAAGAGTGTGGCATAGTGTTGCCAGAGAATGTGGTGAAATCAGTTAGCTTAGCGGGGTTTAAAGGTTTGGATAATTTCCTAAAAAAGAAGTCCATGGGCCATTATTGAGATGGCTTGGGGAAACCCACTGCTTATTCCTAGGATAAGCAGCATACAATCTGTTTTACTACTTGGGATCTAGCTAGGTGCTTAGGCCCTGGATTGGTCACTGTTGGAAACAGGATACTGGGATTGATGGACCTTTGGTCTGTCCCAGTATGGCAATTCTTATTTTGTGGGTTCAAACCCCATGCTGCTCCCTGTGTCCCTAGACAAATCACTTAATCCTCCACTGCCCTAGGTACAATCAGAGAGATTGTGAGCCCACCAGGACAGATAGGGAAAAGTATTTAAACCTCTGAGTGTGGTTGTATCACTACAAAAAGGCAATATACAAGTCCTACTCCCTTTCCCTTTAAAAGGCCAGTCTCCAATTTCAAAGCTATATGAAAGTGCAGGAAATGCCAGTTGATTAGTATCCAGTATCTTATTCTGTGATGTTAATGCACGCTTCAATATCAATTTTAGTCTCCTATAATATCCTTGACTGATTTTTTTTCTCTCAGCGATTTCTGCTTGATGTTCCTTCCTCCACTCCTAGACATTTATATACACCTTCCTGTTCGAGTTCCTTTCTATCAGTCACCAGTCAGAGAGATGTTTTCAGTTTTGCTTAACTTTCCCCTAAGGAAAGTCATTTTAGCACATTTGTACAACCAAAAGTCACCTTAATGTCATCTAAAAAGCTTTTCACCACTCCGTGAGCCTCCCTAGCCTGAACTTATCCAGAAGACCCACTGTCTCTCCCCACCCATTCAGTCTCTTGCCCCATTTCTCTCTCACTCTCTCATCGCATCCACTGCTGCAATGCAGCAGCACAATTTTGCTCCCTCCTGCCCATTGCGCCTCTGCCAAGCCCACATTAATAAACAATAGGGTTACCATCTGTCCGGGAAAACCAAGACATGTCCTCTTTTTAGAGGGCTGCCCGGGTGTCCAGACAGGCTTTTTAGATTGAGGGAGGCTTTTCGGGTTTAGCCAGCTCTCCCGACTTCCCCACCTACCTCCTTCCTGGCCACTGCATTGAATCTTTGGGCAGCACAGCAATGGCAATGAAGTGAGTCTGCTGCCATTGGCATGCACCAAAACTTCCTTCTCTGCAGCAATTTCCTGTTCTCGTGTAGGCGGGACCTGCAGAGAAGTGTCTTCGGAAGCATGGTTCTGGGGTGGGGTACAGGAGAAAGGGTAAAGAAGGAAGAGAAGCTGAATGGGGGCAAGGGAAGAAGAGATAGTGATGGAGCTGGGACCGATTCTACTACTACTACTACTGCTAATCATTTCTATAGCGTTATTAGACATATGCAACACTGTACACATTCTATGCAGTTAAAGGGATGCAGAGGATGGCTAGGGGGACTAAGGTAATGAGTGAAAGGTAGGGAGTGGTGCAGGGCATGGAGGGGTGGGGTATGGGAGGGGCTGGGGCAGGGTCAGTTCTCCTCAATATGGTCACAAATATGGAAATCCTAATAGAGCTCAGAGAAAACAGGAGACTTGGTAAAGAAACAAACAATGAAGGTGACTGGTTAGTGCTCGATCTCCTTTATTAAACAATATAAAAGTGACTCGACACGATCGTGTTTCGGCCTAAAAAGGCCTGCTTCAGGAGTCTGATTGTGTGAACTGAGGAGATATACAACCTTATGATAAGTTTCTTTTAGTCTTTAAAAAGACTCTTAGTTCGCCTGTCGGCAAAAAAATAACAATGTAATTAGTTGAAGTACATCAATGGCTCATGTAACCAGTATGCAGTGGCAGGAGGAAATACTGTACTACATTTTCCATTGCAAACGAAACGAGATATACGGTTGTATATCTCAGTTCACACAATCGGACTCCTTTTTAGGCCGAAACACAATCGTGTCGAATCATTGTTATATTGTTTAATAAAGGAGAGCGAGCACCAACCAATCCTAATAAAGCACCATAGGAGATGCATGAGACCCCCAGCTCTCTGCCAGCTGCTACTGTTTCCTGTGCTGGTCCCGCCTCCTCTGATGTAAACTGCCAGGACTGGCACTGGAAGCAGTAGTAGCGCAGAGGCAGGTAAAGAGCCAGGATCCACATGTTTCACATGGTTGTTTATTAATGCAGGCATGGAGGAAGTGCAAAATTGTGCTTCTGCATGGCAGTGGTGGATGGAGGAGGAGACAGAAAAAAGATAAGACATTGAATGGGAGGAAAGGGAGAGAGAGATTGTATTGTATTGTGGTTTTTGTTTTTTTTTTTTAATTCTTTATTCATTTTTATAACTTACATCAAGTGCATCAAAAAGTAACACCATTTTGACTTAAATATATCACTTGAAACTCTACAATTCTTTAAATTACATAGAATTATCCCTTTTCCTCCCTTCCCTTCAATACCTCATAACGCATACACCATATAATAAAGTCCCCCCTCCCCCCACCCCATTCTTTCATTTGTACATATCAGGGAAAATAATACCTATTCATTACAATAAATTGTTAATGCCCCCACACATCTTGAAATTTATTAAAAAATTTCCTTTCTGAATAGCTAATGTTCTTTCCATTTTATAAATATGACACACTGAATTCCACCAAAAACTGTAGTTTAATCTATTCCAATTTTTCCAATTACAAGTTATTTGTTGTATGGTGACTCCTGTTAAAATAAGTAAGAGTTTATTATTTTTGGAAGATATTTGGCTCTTAACCCTCATAGACATACCAAATAATACTGTATCATATGATAATGCCACATGATTTTCTAATAAACTATTAATTTGGCCCCAAATTGATTTTCAAAAATCCATAATAAATGGACAGTAGAACAATAAATGATCTAGAGTCCCTGCTTCAAGATGAGTGTTGTGTTTATTTATTATTCACCTTATACAAAGCGAAGAACAAATGAGCAGACATAATAAATACCATTATAAACATCGAACCATACAAAAATACAATAAAAACATTAAACAGTTAACAGCGATCATCTTCAGCATACACAGCATCCTCCCCATAGCCACAGCGCAGACATCTGTTCTTCAGCCATATTTCATTTAAAAAAAAAGATGGTGAACATAAGAACTGCCATCTCCGGATCAGACCTTAGGTCCATCAAGTCCAGCAATCCGCACACGTGGAGGCCCAGCCAGGTGTACCCTCTATGCGCCTTGCAAGGAGATGTGCATCTAGCGTGCCTTTAAATCCTAGAACGATGGATTCCACAATAACCTCCTCTGGGAGAGCATTCCAGGTGTCCACCACTCGCTGCGTGAAGCAGAACTTCCTGATATTTGTTCTGGACTTGTCCCCCCCTCAGCTTCAGTCCATGACCTCTTGTCCGAGTCACATTGGACATCGTAAATAACTTTTTTTTCCTGCTCTGGTGTTTCAGCAGTCTTTTAAATGTCGCCATATTCTCTTGCTGCCGTATATATTGGGAAGCCTGTTCCATTCCTCTGGACCAATATACTGGTCAGTATACTGCATAATGGGTCAGGGGAGAGACAGAGGCTACGCTGGATGGGTTGTAGAGAGTGAGAGACAGCAAAGAGGAGAAATAGTGCATTGGGGAGAGGAATAAAGAGGGGCAATGCTGGATGGGGGGGATGGAGTGTGAATTATTACATTTATGCAGATGACATTCTCAAAAATGTTATCTAAAAGTTCAAGAATGTATGGTGAAGTGTGGTTAGACAGAGAGGAGATGCTGGATGGGGGAAGAAGAGATACTGGATGATAGGGGGCAGGAGAAACAGAGGCAATACAGCATGAGGAGAGACAAACAAAGAAGACAGATAATGGGGAATTGCTGGAAGGCAGGGGTAAGAAAGAGAGGCAGAGATGAGATACATAGTGGGGGAGGGGAGAGAAACATAGAAAGATGACGGCAGATAAGGGCTACAGCCCATCAAGTCTGCCCACACCATCGACCCTCCCTTTTAAGTCTAATGTCCCCTTCAAGTAGAATAGTAATAATGCCATTCTACTGACCCGCACATTTAGATGTAAGGTGTAAGCACTTCATTACTTTCCAGAGAGTTCTGGAATTTTTAGGATTTTTGAGGTCTCTCTGACCAGGGCTTTTTTTGGGGGGATGACATTCAATTAATCATCCCTTTGGTGGATTGCTCAAAATGTGTCTAAAAGTTCAAGAATGGATAGTACTTAATTTTTAATTTTTTATGCATCTTTTGAAGACAATCTTCTTTGGAAAGGGAATGCCAGAAACTCTCTTCCTGTTAGGAGTTCAATAGAGGAGCACTGCCATTAGTTTAAGTACCTCCTTATGTTGTCTTGGATCTTATTGATTCACACCTTATTCTAGAACCTTAGATTGATACAGTTGTGAATCGGGTTTTTGTAAAGCTTCCCCTATTGAGGCAAACTCAGCCATTTTTGTCAGAAAGTAATTTAGAGAGAATAATGCAGGCAGTGTTCCAAACTTTAGTTGGGCTACTGCCACTTAGAAGAAAAGTTATCAATCTGCATTAGAGCCTTAAATCACATTATTCGCTCATTAATACAACTTAAAGGGCCCGAACACAGTCTGACTTATTATACCACAGTGATATTTAGATCACTGTAGGTTACACAGTAATGAGATGCAAAACATGCAAATTAATGTAAAGCAACTTGCTACTATGTAAAAACCATAAAACAACTAGCAGTGTGAGCCGGGTGCGCACTACAAGTTCCATTACAAATCACAGTCAAATAACTTTAATTTAATTGGACATACTAAACGTGGAGCATGTCAATGGTGTGAGTTCACCATTGAAGGACCATCCTGAATGCCTCCTCTGGGTAAACATATGATTTGGTCACGAACGAATACACCTTGTTCATCTAAATGTATAATATATGTTATAATATGTACATGCAATAATCTATATATTGGAAGATCTATGTGAGCTATAAAAATATGTTTAACTGAGCATAAATCCAGATTAAAGAATAAAAAAGCTTTAGCTCCAATGGTCTCTCATTGGGAAGAAGTTGGTCATACTGTATCTGATATCAAATGGAGAATACTGGAGGAAATTGTTATAGGGTGGGGGGGTGGGGACATCAAGTCTCTATTGAATTATAAAGAAAAACGCTAGATTTTTAAATTAAAATCATTAGAGCCGAATGGACTGAATGCCCAACTGGATTGGATGTCTTTAACATAGAATGACCAATAAAATACTACCATGAAGCTGAGACATCCATATGTAACAACATCAGTGTTATAGGAAGGGCTTGGGTAGGACCGTAGAAGCTGAAGCGCCATATTGCCAAGTTTATGCACGCAAACAGACATGTGAGAAATCAAATAAGAAATTAAGATTATGTTTGAATTTGAGTAATAACTTGAATTTTCTATGCTTATCTGTTTTTTGTTCTTTTTGACTTTGTGGTTTTTTTTTTTTACTTTTCTTGTCATAGACAAAACCTGCCCTGACACAGACAGCGAAACATACATGTCGGCATTGGGTTTGGCAGCAAGTTAATGAATGGCATACCGAGTTAAGAACTTGTACTATATTTCAAATAGTGAAATTAAAAAATAATTATATTCAAAATATTGAAGGAGTTACATTTAGAAAGTGAAGCCGATGAGGAGGCTTGTGGCTGAACACTCTTGTCTCAACAGGTGAAATATTTCCCTTTAGAGAGCCGCTTTTGATGGCTTCTTTTTTTTTTTTTTTTTAATTTCTTTATTGATATTTTGAACTTGACAATGTATACATTTGAAAAATCAAAAAAAAACAAAACTATATGAAAATACACTATTAACATCAGAAATATTACAATAAAAATTTTAAATCCCTTCTTAACCTATAACAGTAATGATATTATATTATACTCATCAATATTATAGAATATTATGAAATTTATATGGCTTCTTAATAACACTCTCAAATGAGATTTGTTTTGTATCCAATATAACAGATATGCATATTAAGACATTTAAAGAATACTTATTGGTCCATTGTAGAATTAATTATAAATTGTTTGCCCATGTTTAGGAGATTAATCATATTTTGAGGCTGAACAAAAACATTCAAGAAGCCCCCCCCCCCCCCCCCCCCCCCGGTGCAACATTGGTTGGACAGAAAACGTTCTCCAGGGACTTAAGATTTTCAATTTTGGAAGCTCCTAGATTTAATTGGGGGGGGGGGGGGGTGGCAATTTTGCAACTCACCTTTGTCAAAGAGAGCAATGTTGGATTTTTGATCTTAACACAGTAAGCCCTCACAGGTTGAATCAGGAAATAGAATGGCAAGTGTTAGGCTAATTTCGATTTATTTGTTAAACCCATTTTTTTTACTGGCGCTCCCCACATCATTGGCTGACTTGTTCAGTGAGACATCACCGTGTCACCGGTTTTAACCTCAGCAGTTACCTTGTTTGTGGTGGAAGGACACGCTGAGGAGCTCATCATATGAATGTTGTTAAGAACCTTTATTGAAGTGTACAGATATGCAATGATTGGTTAGTGAGGCTTTAAATGGAGATAAATATCTCACAGAGTCTCCGGGTTTCTGAACGTATTTTCAGTACACGAATATGAGTGTTTACTGATCCTACTGAGTAGGATATTGATAATTGATATATATATATATATATTGATATATATATTGATATATGATATATATATTGATATATGATATATGATATATATATTGATATATGATATATATATATTGATAATTGATATATATAACAAGGGTAACAGTATTTTAGATTTATCCTAGTTTTGCCAATTCATTATTCTCTCTTCAATTTCGTGACTTGGAAAGATGGATGCAGGGCAGAAAGTGAAGGAGAGAAAAACAGCAAATGCATAAGAAGGCCCTGGAAAAGAGAATGTAGAGCACAGACAGAAGGAAATGCAACCAGAGACTGGGAAAAGATGAGTCGAAAAATAAAATCACCAGACAACAAAGATAGGAAAAGAGATTTTATTTTCAAATTTAGTGATTGAAATGTGTTAGTTTTCAGAATTTACATCTGCTGTCTATGGGCTCCTTTTACTAAGGTGCGCTAGGGCTTTGACGAGCAGAAAAGCGCGCGCTACCTTGCCCCGTGAGCTGGCGTTAGTTCTAGAAGCTTAGCATGCGGTAATTTCCTGCGTGCGCTAAAAACGCTAGCGCACCTTAGTAAAAGGAGCCCTATATTTTGCATTGTTCAGGAAGAAATGTATTTCTTTCTATTTTTCTGGTGTTGTACTGCATGCAGAGTCTGGTATCTTAGGGTTTTGATTGTGCATATTAGGACTTTTAGTTTGTGGTCCTGTATTTGCATAGAGCAGGGGTGCACAACTTCAGCCCTCGCCAGGCCAGGTTTTCGGGATTTCCCAAATGAATATGCATACAATGGAAGCAGAGCAGGCAAATAGATCTCATGCAAATTCACTGGGGAAATCCTGAAAACCTGACTGGATTCGGCCCTTGAGGACCGGAGTTGTGCACCCCTGGCATAGAGTTTATCTGTGTTCTGCACGTGTGACCAAGGCCAGGTATTCTGGTAGGAATGAACGTTGTGAAGCGTTATTGGTGTCATGGCCTCAAGTAGGAAGATATTTGTTTGAAGTTTGTCTAGGTTTTCGAAGGCACCAAGCTTGGGGCTGCATCTTGAGGGCCTCTGCGCATGCAAGGATGTTGACGTGATGACATCACACACATGAGCGTGATGTCATCACACTGATGTCCATGCTTGCGGAGAGACCCTCTAGATGCGTCCTGGAGCTTGGGGAAGGAGACACAAGATCCATGTGGTAACCCTCATTATATTATATTATTTATTTATATATTCAATTTTCTATACCGTTATCCTGGGAGAGCTCAGAACGGTTTACATGAGTTTATTCAGGTACTCAAGCATTTTTCCATGTCTGTCCCTGTGGGCTCACAATCTATCTAATGTACCTGGGGCAATGGGGGGATTAAGTGACTTGCCCAGGGTCACAAGGAGCAGCGTGGGTTTGAACCCACAACCTCAGGGTGCTGAAGCTGTAGCTTTAACCACTACGCCACACTCTTGTTTTATTTGATTTTGGATTATTGTAGTATGTGTAATGAGGATGTTTTTATCTATCTTGGGTTTCTTCTGGGTGGGCTTTTGGGGTGGTTCTTTTCTTCTTGTTTGCTTTATATATATTGTATACCATTTATACTTCCTGGTATAGTGAAACAGCAGGTTATCAAATAAATAAACCTGTAAACCTGAACTGTGTTCCTTTTCACATCTGCCTAGAAATGCAGGGCCCTCTATAGTGTGGAAGCCTGAGGCAGCTACCCTTATAGATCCTCTCCCATGCCATTTTTTGGGGGGTGGTGTTTATCTGAAAAGTCAACCCAGGGGGGTTAATCTATTCCTGGGTTTATTTCATTGTATGCTGAAACTTATAGTCTTGCTTTTCATAGGGAATGCATTTGGTAGATCACAGCTACAAATCCTGCGTAAGGTGGAATAAACCCAGAAGTGAATGAACTCGGGTGAATCTGGAGCCAAGTGGCAACTGTACCCTGGAGTTTGGAAGACAGCAGACTAAACTAAACTAAACTAAACTAAATCTTAAGTTTGTATACCGCATCATCTCCACAGAAGTAGAGCTCGACACGGTTTACAGGAATTACAAAAGAAAGGAGTTACAATGGGAAGAAGAGGAGCTTGGCGATAAGAGGAGAGAGAAGGGATTAAGTGTAGAGGAGAGGGAGGGAGTGGTTACATTTTGGAGAAAAGCCAAGTTTTCAAATGTTTTCTGAAGTGTTGGAGGGAGGTCGCGCTCCGGAGAGGGGCGGATAAGCTGTTCCACAGCTCGGTGATCTTGAAGAGGAGGGATGTTCCAAGTTTACCTGTGTGGGAAATGCCTTTTAAAGAGGGGAATGATAGTATGAATTTCTGAGAGGATCTGGTGGAGTTGGGATTTGCGGAGAGCCAGGATAGTGGAAACAGGGGAGGAAGGATACCGTGTAATGACTTGAAGGTTAGGCAGGCGCATTTGTAGTGGACCCTGAGGAAAACTGGGAGCCAGTGAAGCTTAGATAGAAGCGGGGAGACGTGGTCAAATTTGCTTTTTGCGAAAATTAATTTAGCCGCGGTATTCTGGATCCGCTGGAGTCTGAGAAGACTTTTCTTTGTTAGGCTTAGGTAGATGGAGTTGCAGTAATCCAGTCTAGAAAGAATAATGGATTGAACGAGGATAGCGAAGTGTTGTTGGTGGAAGCAGGATCTGACTTTTCTTAGCATGTGAAGGTTGAAAAAGCATTTTTTTACTAAGGAGTTGAGGTGATCGTTGAAGGACAGTGTAGAGTCCAAGATGATTCCCAGAACTTTGCTTGAGTGTTCAAGCGGCAGGTTGGTGCCTGAGGATAGTGGGATGAGAGTGGGTAGCTGATCTAATTTTGGGCCTAGCCAAAGGAGTTTTGTTTTGGTCTCATTGAGTTTCATTTGAACGGTGAGAGCCCAGGATTGGAGGTTCGTTATACAAGAAGAGATGTTGTCGGAGAGGTTGGTGAGGTTGGAGTCGGTCTCGAGGAGGACAAGAATGTCGTCGGCGTAGGTGTAGAGTGTCTCGAAGGGGGAAAGTTTGAGGAGTTTCAGAGAGGACATATAAACGTTGAAAAGAATCGGGGATAGAGGTGAACCCTGAGGAACCCCGCAAATCGGTTTCCAAGGGGAGGATGAGATACCGTTCATGTTAACGAAGTAGGAGCGAGAACGTAGGAATTTTGAGAACCAATCTAAGACTGTGGAGTGTATGCCAATTTCAGAAAGTTGAAGGATTAGTATGTCATGATGGACAATGTCGAAGGCTGCGGAAAGATCGAATTGAAGAAGGACAGCGAACTTGTTGCAAGAGTGAAGATGTTGGACTTTTGAAATTAAAGAGGCCAAAAGGGATTCAGTGCTAAAGTTGGGTCTGAAGCCATGTTGGTAGGGTAGTAGAATGGAGAATCTCTCAAGATAGGATGAGAGTTGGGTGGCTATGATGGACTCCAGCATCTTGGTCAGGAGAGGGATGTTAGCTATTGGGCGATAGCTGGACGGTGTGGAGGGGTTTAGATCGGCTTTTTTCAAAAGAGGGGATAAGGCAATGACTCCCATTTCTGCAGAAAATAGGCCTGAGAGTAAAGCAGAATTTATAAGTTTGGTGAGAGATGAGATGGCTTGTGTGGGAATATTTTCGTATAAGTAGGAGGGGAAAGGATCCAAGGTGCAGTTGCAGGATTTTAACTTGAGGCAGAGTTTGGAGACCTGGGAATCGGAGACGAGATCGAAGGTGGTCCAGGATCTATCGGCTGGGATATGGTTGGCATCGGTTAGATTGGGGTTGGGGGCGGCGAGCACAAGGGAGTTATAAGAGGGTGTTGGAGGGAAGGAGCATCGTAAGGTGGTGACTTTCTCATTGAAGAATTTTGCTAGTTCATCAGCAGATGGAGAGGAGAGGGGTGTGGCGGAATCATGTTTGGAGGATATGGAACGCCAAATGTTGAACAGTGTATTACTTTGGTTGTTGGATCTGGAGATTTTATTGCCATAGTAGTTCTTTCTTGATTTTTTTAATTCAGTATTATAGAACTTGATGTTCTCCCTCCAGGACTGTCTGTCGGTGGTGGATTTAGATTTTTTCCATTTTCTTTCCAGTATTCGACATTTCTGTTTCAGATGTCTGTGGTATGGAAGGTACCAGGGAGCCTTGCGGGAGTAGGAGACGGTTTTAGTTGATAGTGGAGCAAGGGAGCGGTAGGTGGTTTCAGAGAGGGTGATCCAGTTGAGCCAGTTGGATTCAGGGCTTGGAGGATTGGGAGTGATGGAAAATAGGTTGAGGAATTTGTTCCAGAACAGGTCGCTCGTGATTTTTTTTCGGAAGGTGATGGGATTGGGGGTGCGTGGTGGTGGATCGAGGTATGACATGAAGATGGGGAGGCAGAAAGCTCCTAGGAAATGGTCGGACCAAGGGACAGGTTCCCAGCGAGTGTCGTCCACCGAGGTTTTGTAATCGGTGAGGTCGAGGAAGGTGATAAGGTCTAACGTATGCCCCTTTTCATGGGTTGGGAAGAGAGCCGGGGGGGGGGGGAAGCCTAGAGAGTTGAGGAAATTATTGAAATCGATAACATCCTTGTTGGTGGTGTCGTTTATGTGAAGGTTAATATCTCCAATGATTAGTAGTCTTTGAAATTTGAGGAATGCGTTAGTGATGGTCTCAAGGACGAGATCAGAGGATTTATTCCAAGGGGAGGGAGGACGATATAGTAGAAGGATGCCCAGTGGGTGAGGATGGAGTTCATCATTGACAGAGGCTAGCATGTATTCTAGGGAGGCGTGGCTGCCCTTTTCTAGCAATTGGACGTCGAAGAATGATTTGTGAAGGAGTGCCAGGCCACCTCCTTTTCGATTAGTTCTGGGGGAGAAGAGGCCTTGGTAACCGTGAGAACAAAGTTCGTTTTGAGAGAATATGTCGTCTTTTGTGATCCATGACTCCGTGATGAATAGGAATCCAGGGTTAAGATCTTCAAGAAGGTCCTTCAGGATTTGGGTTTTGTTGCATGCAGATCTGGCATTGCAGTAGAGAGATGGTACTGGGGTGAGGGAGTCAGAGGCGTGGTTGGGAGGGTTGGCCGGGGAAATGGGCTTTAAGGAGGCGTGGTTGATTCCTCGGGGGATTTTCTTGGAGGGGTGACTTCTGGTGCGCAAAAGCGTGGGGATTATGGCACCAGGGCAGGTGGGACTGACAGTAATGGGGTTCAATAAGTTAGGAGGGGGAGGTTTCAGGCAAGAGGAGATGTTGGAGGATGAGCAGAGAAGAAGGAGAAGGATCCATGGGTGTGGTTTCATGGTGGGGTTTGGGAGAGCCTTTGGAGGAGCGAGAGCGAATGTAAACAGAAGGCTTGGTAGTAGGGCAGAGCCGGATAATTGGGCAAAATTGAAACAATTGAATATAATCTGATGAGGCTTGGTAGTTGGGGGGGGCTTATCAGTTGAGAGGAATCTGTCGATCCTTATCAGAGCAAAAGCAGCTGAATAAAATATGGAGGTATTTAACGAACTTGAAGGACAGTTGAATAGAATATGGAGGTCTTAACAATCTTAGAGAAAGCAGGAAGAGTAATCAGGTGGTCTTTAGCAGGATTAGACAATAGAATAGCAGAGCAATTATACAGTTGAATAGAAACTGAAGATCTTTGGCAAGATTAATTACTAAATAGAACTGGAGGGCCTTAGCCAAACTAAAACAAATTAAGTAGGAAATTGTCAGAATGGAGCTTGTCAATGAAGTCAGGATTGGCGGTTGAAGTGGCAAAAAGCCTAGCTGGGCAGAGGGAGTAGGGACGCAGGAGATAAACAGTCCTGAACAGCAGGGAGCTTTTTCTGTGATCCCGGTAGGCTTAAGGGGAGCAGGGCTCTAAGAGGGCCAGGGCAGAGTCCTCCTGCTTGAGCGGCACCGGGCGGGGGAAGGTGAGAGAGAGCTGGAGGATGTGGCAGAGGAGCTGCTTTAAAGGCAGAGCAGGTCAGTAGGGTTTCGGGGGGCGGAGCAGGGCTCCCACGCGGCCCGAATCGCTGGTGAAGAGACAAGCGGCTCCCGATGGCAGAGGAGCTGCTTTAAAGGCAGAGCAGGTCAGTAGGGTTTCGGGGGGCGGAGCAGGGCTCCCACGCGGCCCGAATCGCTGGTGAAGAGACAAGCGGCTCCCGATGGCAGAGGAGCTGCTTTAAAGGCAGAGCAGGTCAGTAGGGTTTCGGGGGGCGGAGCAGGGCTCCCACGCGGCCCGAATCGCTGGTGAAGAGACAAGCGGCTCCCGATGGCAGAGGAGCTGCTTTAAAGGCAGAGCAGGTCAGTAGGGTTTCGGGGGGCGGAGCAGGGCTCCCACGCGGCCCGAATCGCTGGTGAAGAGACAAGCGGCTCCCGATGGCAGAGGAGCTGCTTTAAAGGCAGAGCAGGTCAGTAGGGTTTCGGGGGGCGGAGCAGGGCTCCCACGCGGCCCGAATCGCTGGTGAAGAGACAAGACTATCCAGTCCCATACTTCCGGATGTTTTGGTTCCAGCTGAAGCAAAACATGGTGAAAAAAACAGTAGCTTATTTACTCCTCTCCCATATACTTCCATCCAGATATTAACTCATAAGGACCAAGGAACTGAGTTGAACATATGGGTGCAAGCTCAAATATTGTATGAATGTTGGTGGTGTCATGCGAACTTACCATTACAAAGTTGTTTTGTTATATTACCTAAGTAAAAGTTTATCCATTGTACTTCCTCATGGTTAGGATTACCATACATCCTCTTTTAAGACCTGGCTTTTCACAAAAATGTAAGTCTCCCTCCAATTTAGGAATTCTAGGAAACTCTTATATCTTGGCATCCCAAGTCCTCTAAATTTTCTTCACACTACTACCTCTAACCCTCTGTTGTAGTTCCTTCCTATTTCTTCTACTGTAAACCGCGCCGAGCTCTATGAACGTGGAGATGATGTGGTATACAAACCTAAGGATTAGATTAGATTAGGATATGTCCTCCTTTTAGACTTCTGCAGATAGGGCCTCCAGGTTTTTAATTTTAAGTCTTTGAAAAATATCCTTTTTTCCTTTTATGTGCCTATGTCCATCCTTTTGTACCCACACAATATGAGAAACCATCTCTGGCCTATTAGTCAGTCTGGATATGTGAAGGTGCAAAAGAGAGAAAGATTTTGCTGATTTCTCTGTTTCCTTGCTGGTTGAATCTGTCAAATGAATTTTGTTTCTGCAGCAGAACTTTAAGCATATATCAGCCAAAGTTGTTGAGGGATATCCACTCTTCTGATAAGTATGCTTGGGCTCAGGTGCAAATCCAGACGTTTTTGAAAAGTAGATTATTGTCTAGTGCTGTAGTGTAAGTCAGTCACTGTTTGATGTGTGTTCATTAACTAAAAATGAAGAAGTCATGAGGACAAGATGTCAAAAGATCAGCCGGGAATGTATAGTTCAGAAAATACTTTAAAGATGAATATGTCAATATAGCTCAAAGACTCGACACTGGCAGTGTTTTGGCGTCTGTGCCTTTATCAAGAGTCTGTCTTGACTGTGGCACACGCTCGGGGAGAGACGCTGTGAGAGTCTGGTAACAGTGGCAGAGAAACTAGTGTCTCAGGTAAAAACTGAAGATCACTTTTTTTCGAGTGATCTTCAGTTTTTACCTGAGACACTAGTTTCTCCGCCAGTGTCGAGTCTTTGAGCTATAATGACATATTCATCAATAAAGTATTTTATGAACTATACATTCCTGGCTGATCTGTTGACATCTTGTCCTCATGACTTCTTCATTGTGTGTTTTCGTCTTTGAGGCCTGTTTCTGGCTCCCAATTCAGTGTCTTCATTAACTAAAAGCCATTTACACATCTGCTATGATTAAATATTTTTATTTATTTATTTATTTATTTTTAGCAAAGGTAGCAACCATTTTAATCTTTCTGTGTCTTCTTTTTGTCTCCACAAATACAATAACCCTACTCATGTTGATCTTCCTTGCTGCTGCAACACTGCTCCCTCTAAGTTAAGAAGGAGTCCTACACCTGCAGTCCAGCCAGTAAGGGATGCTGTTTCCAGTGGCATAGTAGGGGGAGGGAACAGACTGCCCTGGGCACCATCTTGGTGGAGGCACTGGCACCTTTCCACCCCCCCATGCCACACTTACACCCTCCCTGACCCACCCTCCTGTACTTATTTAAAATCTTCGCCAGTGCGAGAAACTACTTCTAGGCCTGGCTCCCTCTGAAATCACTACTGGGTCACAGGGCCAGGAAGTGACATCAGAGGGAAAGTCAGCGTGAGCAGCAGGCTGGAGAAGCTGCTCACGCTGGTGAATATTTGCAGAGGTACGAGGGTGGGAAAGGATGGCACAAGTGTGGTGTGGAAGGAGCGGGGCGAGGAAGGCATGGGGGCTTGGCACGGAAGATGCTGGGGAGTGGGGGCGAAGAAGTGGGCATGTAGGGGTGCCATCAGCCCGGGCGCCTCCTACCCTTGCTACGCCACTGCCTGTTTCACGATTACATTTTCAATAGTGAGGGACAGGCAAGCTCTGCAACACTCCAGAGAATGTACCTATCCCTGGAATTGAAAACACAATCTGGCAGTGTAGTTGGAGGATTCTGTTCCGCTTAGAACAGGGGTCTCAAACTCAAACCCTTTCCAGGGCCACATTTTGGATTTGTAGGTACTTGGAAGGCCGCAGAAAAAAAATAGTTAATGTCTTATTAAAGAAATTGCAACTTTGCATGAGGTAAAACTCGTTATAGTTTATAAATCTTTCCTTAATTGCTTCTGATAATTTCAGCTGTACACAGCCGAAAGCAGTGCAACATGCAGAAAGTAAAGTTTAGATAGTTTTTCACTTTCTGCATGTTGCACTGCTTTCAGCTGTGTACAGCTGAAATTATCAGAAGCAATTAAGGAAAGATTTGTAAACTGTAAAGAGTTTTACCTCATGCAAAATTGTGATTTAGACTGCAAGAGACAAGATTTTGGTGTAGTCCTCTAGGCTTTTTTTGTAGAGGGGGAGAATCAATATCCGAGTTGTGCCTGGAAAACTTGTGCCTTAAGTGTCTGGTAGTCGTGTCCACAACTGCCTTCAGCTCTCGCCTCCTCCAGCACCGGACGCAACTGCCACCTTATATCAAACAGTCACCGCCAGGAGAGGTGCCGAATTTCACGAGAGTTCATGAGATTACGTGCACACGCACAAGCTGAATTGCCTCCAATAGTTACCTTATGTTCTGGAACATTGCCCGCCTCACTGCTGTAACCTCACGCAAGCGCTTTCCTGTGTCTGTACGCGATTGTCCTCTCCACTCCACCTCACAATCACATACAGATGCAGGAAAGTGCTTGCGTGAGGTTACAGCAGAGAGGCGGGCAACTTTCCAAAACAATGGTAACATACCAAGGGCCTCAAAATAGTACCTGGCGGGCCGCATGTGGCCCCCAGGCCGCGAGTTTGAGACCACTGGTTTGGAGGGAACAGTGCTGAGTACCCTACAAACTCCTTGCAACATATACATGAGTTATACCAAATTTTCTCTCTTGTTTAGAGAGTTGAATTTGCCACTCAGAATATGGAAATAAGAGTCAGCAGGCAAGATATAGGTGAGTTCTTTTTAATCGGGTTAACTTAACACATCTGTAAAAAGATTTCAAGAGTTATCCTCTTGATCAGGTCACTGAAGAAACAATGTAGTTATACTGAGTTTAAATAGTACAAACTCATCTATAAGGTTGTTAAGAGAAGTCCTCTTCCTTTGGGAAATATTCATCTACTGAGCTGTCATTCTTTTATTTTTTCTATAGTAGTTTATGATATATCAATAAAGATTGATACATGCCCTTAATTTTTGGCTTGCTTCACCAGCTTTTTGTGGTGAGTACAAATGCATAGCATCTTACTTGGACATTAGCCCTGTGATGAAACAAGCTAAAAAGTAAAGACACTTATCAATCTTCATAGACGAACCATAAACTATTACTGAAAGAAAAAAGAATGACAGCTCAGTAGATGAATATTTCCCAAAGGAAGATGACTCCTCTTAACAACCTTATAATAATGGTACTTAGTCAGGGATTCTCGAGAATTAGATAGAAACTTAACTGTCATAGGTTACAGGATTAACAGATAGCCTCTGGCAGACATAGCAGAGCCTAGCTCAGTCTTCTTTCCCGCCCACCTCTAGTACATTTCTTCACTTATAGTCTTAATCTCTACTCAGTTATTCTAATTAGGATAACAGGAGGAGTGTTTATTACAGACTTATTATGTTTCATTACTTACTAAGAATTAAAACACTAAATAAAGCCCATATATAATCCTAAGGCTCTTTATAGTAGTCTAATATTCCTAATACCTTAACAGGCTTTAATTAAACAGCTCAATAATATTATAATGCAAACAGTAGTCCGGCAGGAGAGAGGTGCTATCTAGTCTTTTGCACTGAGAGTCACATATACAGTATGATTATCTCCCAGTTAGTAAGAAGTTATATGTGTGTGCTCATTGCAAAAAACTCCTAGCTCTTGGAGAATAAATCTGTTCTCTTGATGCTAGAGTGACAAACTTGGAGGAGCTGAGGGAGACAGAGAGGTACATAGTAGAGAATGACATGGAGAAAAAATTTGTTCCTGTCTCCGCCCTGTCCCCATGAGCTCATCCCCGTCCCATCGCCACGAGCTCGGACCCTGTCCCGTCCCCATGAGCTCAGTCCCCGTCCCCACAAACCATCTGATCCCATCCGCACAAGCTTTGAATAGTTTTATACTGAACTTATTTTATTGAAGTATAAAAAGAAACAATATTCTGTACAATTGTAATTTTATAAATCAAAGTTCTGGCTGCCGAACTAGAGAAAGAGATCTTCAGCTGGCAGGGCTTTGTTTATAAATGTTTATCAACACAACTAATATACTACTTTATCCTAAAGCAAAAAAATAAATTTTTTTTTCGACCTTTGTTGTCTGGTTTCTGCTTTCCTCATCTTCTCATCATTCTATTCTCTCCATCCACTGTCTGCTGTCTCTCTGCCTCTTCCATATGTTTTCTGCTCTGTTACTGTGTCTCTCTCTTCCATCACTCCCTCCACCCCACCCCACCCCATTGGTCTGGCACCCATCTCCTTCAGAGTCTTCTCCCCTCTCTCTCCTACCCACTAACATTCAGTGTTTTCTCCCCTTTCTCCTACCCACTAACATGGAGCATCTGCTCCTCCCTCCCCTCCCCCTCTCTCTCCACTTCCTTCCAGCATGTTCCCCTCTCTCTCGCCTACCCATTTCCATGCAGTGTGTTCCCCTCTCTCCCCTACCCATTTCCATACAACGATTGCTCCTCCCTCCCCTCCCCCTCTTCCTTTCAGCGTGTTCCACTCTCTCTCTCCTATCCATTTCCATGCAGTGTGTTCTCCTCTCTCTCTCTCTCCTACCTACTAACATGCAGTGTCTGCTCCTCCCTCCCCTCCCCCTCTCTCTCCACTTCCTTCTGGCATATTCACCTCTTTCTCTCCTACCCATTTCCATGCAGCATTTTTCCCCCTCTCTCTCCTATCCATTTCCATACAGCATCTGTTCCTCTCTCCCCTCCCTCTCCACTTCCCTTCAGCCTCCTTCGTAGTCCAGCAGCCCCCTCCCTCCCTCCTGATCGCCACTGTCTGGGAATCTCCCTCCCTCCCTTCCCTTTGACAAATTCATTGCTTAAACAAATGACCTTGTCTCACTATGATATTTCCCTTCACAAACCTGATGTAATTTCTCATGTAACTCCAATGCCTCATGTAACACTTCTCATATAACCCCAATTTTTATGTAACATTTCTCCTCTTGCATTCTATAATTCACTGATTGTCCAGCCCTCTTTCAATGTGAACCGCCTAGAAGTCTTTCGACTATGGCAGTATAGAAAAATAAAGTTATTATTATTATTATTATTATTCCCCTCATCTTCATGATTATTTTCATTTTTTTTTGTCTCCCAGCTGCCCGAGCCTTTCATCAAATTGCGTGTGGTTGCCTGACGCAACTTCCTGTTTCCAGTTGCATCAGAGGAGAAGATTCAAGCAGCCGTGCGTGACTTGTTGAAAGGCTCGTGCCACTGGAAGACAAGAAAAATGAAAATCACCACTAAGGTGAGGGGAAGGGAGGGAGGGAGATGCCCGGATGTCGGCAATCAGAGGGAAGGGGATGCTGGACTGCACGATCGGTGACTGCGCGCATTCCCTCACTTCACTGTGGAGACAAGGCCATTCACCGCTCGAGAAGGATGCGGATAGAGTAGAGGCCTTTGGATCTGGCCAGGAACAAATCATTGGAAACTTTAGTAAGGGCATTTTCTTTGGAGTGCATTGGACAAAAGCCTGACTAAAGCAGATTTAGAATAGCTTGGGAGGAGAAGAAGTCTAGGTAATGGAGGTGAATTGCACGTTCAAGTAACTTGGATAAAATGGGGAGGAGAGAGATGGGGGTGATAGTTGGAGGGGCACATGGGGTCCAGTGAGGGTTATTTGAGGAGGGGTATGACAAAACGGCATGTCTGATGGCATCAAGGACAGTGGCAGTGGAAAGCGTTAAGTTGAGGATAGGACAGATAGGAGGAATGACAGCGGGCAAGTAGGAATCAGATCAAAGGAGCAGCTAGTGGGTTTGGAGGATGAGAGGAGATGTGCAGTTTCCTGCTCAGTGACTACAGAGAAGGAGGAGAGAGTGGCAAGTGTTGAGGGGAGGTTAGCAGAAGAGACACGTGGCGGAAGGAGAGGGGGAGGCAGCCTGGTTGAGAGCTCAAGATGAATCTTCAGGATCTTATGGTCAAAACACTTTGCCATAGTTTGGGAATAAATTGAAGAGGGGATAGGAGGTGAGGGTGCTTTGAGTAGGGACTTTAGTGTGGTAAAGAGACGGTGAGGTTTGGAGCTAAGAGAGGTGGTTAAGTGGGTATAGTATTCTTGTTTGGCCAGTGAGAGGGCAGATTGAAGTGATGTCAGCATGAATTTGAAGTGTATGAAGTCAGCGTGCTCATGGGATTTAAGCCAGAGACGTTCGGTGGAATGGGCACATGAGCACAGGTACCAGATGCAGGAGTTTAGCCAGGATTTGAGTTTGTCACGCCTAACAAGATGTGAAATTGGAGGAGCAAGGGTATCTAGAGCAGAGGAGAGAATGATATTATAGGAGAGGATGGCTTCGTTGATAGTCTTGTGTGATAAGGTAGTTGAGGAGAGAGATGAGACAGCAGTGCAGAGGGCTCCAGGGTCAATAACCTGAAAGTCCCTGAATGTGTTGGTGGCAATTGGTCGGGTCGGGGAGTGAGGTGATGAATAGTGAACATTAACAGGTGATGGTCAGAGAGGGGAAGGATGGTATTGCAGAATTTGGTGGTTGAACAGTTGGAGAAAAGAATTAGGTTCAGGCAACATCCTTTCTGGTGTGTAGGGGTGGTGCAGCACAGCTGGAGATTGAATGAGGATGTTAGAGCAAGGAACCTGGAGGTGAAGGAGTCATCAACATGGATGTTGAAGTCACCGAGGATGAGGGGTCGAGGAAGAAGGAGAGCCAGGTGGCAAAGGCAGTGAGGAAGGAAGTGTGGGATGTATCGAGGGGTCGGTAGATGAATGCTACTCAGAGAGGTAAGGAAATGAACAGATGGATGGAATGGACTTCAAAGGAGGGAGAGTGTTGAGATTATGGTGGGAAAAGGGGTTGAAATCTGCAAGAGGGTTAGCAGCTCAACGCTGCCTCCTTGACCAACTGGGTGAGGCTTGTGGGAGAAAAGGTAATCTCCATGACACAGGGCAGAAGCTGAGGTAAAGTCATCAGGGCAGATCCAGGTCTCAGTGCAGGCAGGTAGAGAGATCAAGAGATGAAAAGGACATGGATGGAGGCAAGCTTGTTGGGAATAGAGCAAGCATTCCATAGGGTGCAAAAGGGCAGGGAAGAAGGGGAAGGAGAGGAATAGAAATAAGGTTTGTGGTATTGCGGGTTGGCCCAAAGAAGTAAGGTAGACAGTAAGAGTAGGATGGGAGTTGGTTGGGAGGACCGGGATTGGGGCTGATGTCCTCAACAGAGAGCACGAGGAGGAGCAGCAAGGTACAGATGAGGGTAGGTGAGGTGAGGGGGCACCTGCTGCTGCGACATGGGTGAGATGCACGCAGGGAGCGAGGGGATGATTGAATGAGAGGGAGAAAGAGTTGGATCTTTAGAGTGGAGAAGAGGGTAGAGGATAAGAGGAAGGGAGAGGCAATGGGTTTAAAGAATGAGTGACTGCACGGGTGTTAAGGAGTTCAGTGGCTTGGGGAAAGGGGAGAAATTGGAAATCATTAATATCAGCAGGAAGGGGAGCAAGGGAGTCATAACAGCAGAAGGGGGGAGGGGAACCAGGAAGAATTTTGGTTGGGTACCATCTAGAACGCAAAGGGATGTGCACAAAGGTAGTGTGTCAGTGTTGTAAAGAGGCAGTGAGGATAAGATAAGGGATAAAAATTTTATTTGCAGTCCGTTTAAAAATCACCTTGTCTTGTGATTCAATGAAGTGGAGGAGGGGAGGCCATTCAGTGCAGGTAGGCAAAGCAAGGGATTACCCAATTTAAGCCAGCAGGGGAGCCTTCCAGGTGAGAATACTTTTAAAACCAGGAGACATGTGCATTAGGTGTGAACTACAGCAGTAAAAATGTATGTTTTACATTAATAGACAAAGAAAATTAACTGTTACAGTTATTTCCCTACTCCCCCTTATTTCACTTCTCACATTCCCTTCACCTCCAAGCCATTCTGTTTTAATATGTACTTTTCCCACTGCCTTCTCTAGGGGCTCCTTTTACAAAGCCAGTGCTTCTCCCACAGCAAATGCACTGAAACCCATAGGCATTTAATGGGTTTTGGTGCATTTGCCATGAGAAGTGCTAACATGGCGTTTAAAAAGGACCCTAGATTTGGTATCAGTTTTGCTTTTCTTTTTTGCTCTGCTAGATCCTTATTTTTAAAAAATCCTTTCAAACAATAATGCAAACCTTTGGAGGACCCTCACTATGTAAATGTTTTTTTATTTTGTATTATGTATAGTTAACTGAGCAGTACAAACAAATTTTTATAGGGTCCTCAGTTATCACGACTCTCAATAATCAGGATGAGCCTGTAAAAGAGTAGCGAGCTGTCTAAACCCAAACAGAATAAATCAAGTGTATAAAATCCCTGGACTCGTGCAGATGTGGCGCTATTTGTAATTTGATATTGTAATTTGATAACAAAACTACTCTGGCTTGGCCCAAAATTAGATCAGTTACCCATGCTCATTCCACTACCTTCTGGTCCCACACTGCAGATCGAATTCTCAAGCAAAGTTTTGGGCATCATTATTGACTTTCCTTTAATGATCATCTCAACTCTCTGGTAAAAAAAAAAAATGTTTTTTTAGTCTTCACATGTTGAGGAAAGTGAGATCCTGCTTCCACCAACAACATTTTGCTGTCCTTGTACAATCAATCATTCTTTCCAGACTGGACTATTGTAATTCCATCTATCTAAGTCTAACCAAGAAAAATCTTCAAAGACTTCAGCGGATCCAGAACACTGCGGCTAGGTTGATCTTTGCAAAAAGCAAATTCGATCCTGTTTCCCCGCTTCTGTCAAAACTTCACTGGCTTCTGGTGATTTCTAGGATTCACTTTAAATGTACCTGCCTAACATTCAAGATCCTACATGGCATTCTTCCTTCCCTAATCCCACTATCCTGGAATTCTTTGAGACCCGACACTACCAGATCCGCCCACATACTCAAACTATCTTTCCCCTCATTAAAAGGCTTCATGTATGCAGGTAAATTAGGGAAATCCCTTTTCTTCAAATTCACTGAGCTTTGGAATAACCTCCCTGCCCCGCTGCAGAACTTAGGCTAATTCCAATTATTCCGAAAGCATCTGAAAACCTGGCTTTTCTCCAAAACGTAAAGCTATCTATTTAAAATGTAAAGCTAGCTATCCTCTTCATAACCTCTAATTTTTTATTATGTCCTTCCCTCATTTATTGAATTACCTGTAAACCATGCCAAGCTCTATCTTTATGGAGATTATGCGGTATACAAACTTAAGGTTTAGTTTAGCGTCTTTGTATCCTCTCCAGCGTTTCTCCAGTGCATGGTTAGTGCCAGCTCCCGAAGAAGGGGATTTTTCTTCTCCGAAATGGAGCTCTGTAGAGCGATTGATTTTCCAGCACAACTATTGGACTATCTTAACATCCTAATGCTGGGACAACAATTACAAACTGTGAGATAAGTACAACTTTTTCTACTTGGTTCTGCAGTTACATAATCTTTAGCAACAGTGAAGAGGAGTTTGTCAGGGAGCAGTGTCTCCCGTTTTGAACATTGAATTTCGGGTTGCACCTGTACAATTCTGCAATTTTATCTTTGGAGTGACTCTTTAAATTGCACCATTATTTTGGGTTTTCACTATCATTTAGAGCACTACGCACGAGTCCAGGGATGTTACACGCTTGATTTACCCTGTTTGGGTTTAGACAGCTCGCTACTCTTTTATAGGCTCGTCCTGATTATTGAGAGTCGTGATAACTGAGGACCCTAAAAAAATTTGTTTGTGCTGCTCAGTTAACTATACAAAATACAAAATAAAATACATTTACATAGTGAGGGTCCTCCAAAGGTTTGCATTATTGTTTGAAAGGATTTTTTTAGTATCATATATTTGTATATCCTTTCTCCACTGGGTTTTTGATTTTGAATCTTTAAGCATCCCCGACACTTTTTTGTTTCAGTTCAGATTGGCAGCGTTTTAGCTACACTAATATTCTTCCTCAGGTCCCTGTAGAATTACTTTGGGTTCTATCTGAATAATTTATTATGGTATCTCTCCTTGTTATATTTCCATTGTATCTCCATAACTTTTGTGCTTCTGCTGTTACTTTCAGTTTGTTATTGGAGAATATCAATTTAAGAGCTTATTCAGTACAGAATGCTTCAGCTTGAGATGTTGGGACTTTCTCATACATTAATTTTGGCCTTCTCAATCCACTGAGATACCCATCTATCAGCAACACCCCTGCAGACAATGATTTTATTTTTCTTCTATACAGTTTTCCCAAAGTTATCTATCTTCTTTTCATCTTTTGTGCTTGTGAGGAGGACTCAATAATGATTTTTTTTTTTAATATAATTCTGTTTATTATAATTTTGCATTATAAGTACAAAGAAACTCTTACAGCATACAAATTCAATATTGCTGAACAAGCAATAGTCACAACCAAAAAACAACTATACACACTATTGCAAAACAACCCACACCCAGTCTTCCCCGTGACAAACCCAAGTCCGTTTCAGGTTTTGTCTATGACAAGCCCAAGTCCGTTCCGGGTTTTGTCCCAGAGATAGGGAGAAAATACACTGAACCCCAATGCAAGAGGGCTGATCAAGTAGAATCGCAGGTTACAGAATTAGCTTACTACTGCTTAGACAGAGAGATTGCATCAGATGAGGAATGGCAGGAAAAGGACAGGCTGGAAAGCTTTACTCAGTTTAAACCTGCCCCTGCCACTGCCAGAGGATTCCTACCTTTCCAGCAGCCTGTCCCTGTAAGAGCCAGGGGTAGAAAGACGGAGCAAGCTAGTGTGTGGAAAGCCCTTCCCCCACCCAGGCTCAGGGGGAGTGGCTCTCCACAGCTTAAAACGAGTTCCTTCAGAGTAGGAACGGGAGAAAGACAAATAGGACAGAGGCAAGTTGAAGCTGATGAGTGCCAGGAAGAGAGTAAGACTCTCTCTCCCCAGCCAGAGGAGGCTGGTGAAACAGACTGGCAAATGGCAGATGCAGAGGAGATGTTTTCTTCCTCTGAAAGTTGTGAGCAGGATCAAGGAGAAGCCATGGACATCCAGGAAAGTCTGGTAGGAACTGAAACTTTTCCAGTAGCCATGGAAATTCAGTGAAATGTAGGTGTTTTGTTTTCTGCCTACAGTCTCTGAGCTTCAAGATAAGCTGTGTTTGACGACACTGGAAGAGTGGGCCAAAAAGTGGCAAATGAGCTTCAACATAGGGAAATGCAAGGTCATGCATGTAGGGAAAAAGAACCCGATGTTCACTTACAAAATGGGGGGATCACCGCTAGGGGTAAGTAAACTGGAAAGAGACCTGGGAGTGATGGTGGACACAACATTTAAGGCGTCAGTGCAGTGCGCCGCAGCCTCAAGGAAAGCAAACAAAATGTTGGGTATCATTAAGAAGAGTATCACAACCAGGACGAAGGAAGTCATCCTGCCACTGTATCGAGCAATGGTGCGCCCGCATCTGGAGTACTGTGTCCAGTACTGGTCGCCGCACCTCAAGAAGGACATGGCAGTACTTGAGGGAGTACAGAGAAGAGCAACTAAGCTAGTGAAGGGTATGGAAAACCTCTCATATACTGACAGACTGAAAAAGTTGGGGCTGTTCTCCCTGGAGAAGCGGAGACTTAGAGGAGACATGATAGAAACCTTCAAGATCCTGAAGGGCATAGAAAAAGTAGACATGGACAGATTTTTCAAATTATGGGGAACCACAAGTACAAGGGGGCACTCGGAGAAACTGAAAGGGGACAGGTTTAGAACAAAGCTAGGAAGTTCTTTTTTACCCAGAGGGTGGTGGATACATGGAACACGCTTCCGGAGGCTGTGATAGGCAGGAGCACGTTACAGGGCTTCAAAGAAGGTTTGGATAGGTTCCTAGAGGACAAAGGGATTGAGGGGTACAGATAGGAGTAGAGATAGGTTATAGGGATAGGAGCAAGAGGTAGTTATAGAAATAGTCAGGGACCATTGCTCAGGCAATAGGCCTGATGGGCCGCCGCGGGAGCGGACCGCTGGGTGAGATGGACCTCTGGTCTGCCTCAGCGGAGGCAACTTCTTATTTTCTTATGTTCCCTTTGAGGAGAGTTTAGTTCCTCTCCTAGAAAACTGAACTTTGAATTTTGCCTTAAAGCATTGAGTTTTTGATTCAAACAAACATATGTATGTTTTCCCTGCTAGAAACCAGGCTAGGCAATTACATTCCTCTCTCTCAGCTGTGGGTAGTTGCTACAGCAACGTTTTAGAAGGAAACGTATGTAGAATCCTTGCATTTAACCAGGACATTGGCTCTAAATTAAAACTTCTCTACATGCAGGGCTGGGATAAGTTTTGAAGTACCTGTGTTTCTAAGCACTAGTTCTGTTTATAGAGAAACAGCTTATTCAAAGAAAGGGAATGCTAAAGTGAAGCCATGTGAAATTCCTGCCAGCTTTGCTACTCAATCTGCTGGGAGGTTTGTTTTTCCTGTTCATTATCTGGCCAAGTACTGGCAGTGCTCTTTTTGAATGAACTGCTGAGTGAGCGTTGCAAGCCTAAAATATATCTGCTCTGGTGAAGAGGACTGTGCTATATTACACTGTTAAAGCCCAGAAGCAGGGGACTGCATTTAAATCATTGCTGACAATCTTGGACACTTTGATTTTTGGGTTTTGTTTCTATATGAAAAGAATATGATTTCATGGAATGCGTGTGTTTTTTCTGAAACTGCAAGGCTGAAGCCTGTATTTTGGTTTATTGGGCCAATGGCCAGAATAAAGCTGCTATTTTGCCATTTCTGACTAAGACTCCTTGCTTACATGACCCTGTTAGGCTTTTACCTAGCCAGATAAAGTCCTGAAGGGTCCCTTGGTTGTAAGGGACACGCCGGGCCAGAGGTTTTGTTATGATCCCGGGGGCTCGCTGCCCATCTCAGGGGTGCGGGTGGGACACCCCTTACCTCCCTCCCTCCCCATGTCTCTCTACCTAAGATCACAGTCTGCACAAAAAGAAAAAGCAAACACAATCCAGTCCCTCAGATTGAGTCTCTAACAGCGTAGCTCTCCAGTCCGTGTATGGGTCCCACACTTTATGATACATTACCAATCCCTTACCACGCAGTGCCGTTAATTTAGACATAAGTCAGATATAATCTAATTTTATCACAGCACAGACCACCCCAACGGCACTGAATGCTTACAACCCACTGTCAGAACCAATCTGGCAGCAGTAAAAATATAAGCCACCAATTTCTGCATGGGTGAAGAATGACCAGGCAATGGGGCATTTAATAAACAACAGCCCATCAATAAAGGGCAATGGCCCTTCATGATGCTGACCACTAATTGGCTCACCATATGCCAGAAGGAGCGGAGAACTGGGCAAGTCCACCACATATGAATGAAATCCCCTATTTGCCCCTAGTTCCTCCAACAAAGAGTACTACCCCCCTTAAACATAAGAGCCAATCTGGCGGGGGTATAGTACCGCAAGGTAATGGCGGAATAGAAATCACTAATGTAATGTAATGTAATAGCTCAGAATCTATAGCAAAAAAAGGAGAAAAGACCTCAGTGTCTAACAGGGGCTCTAAAAAAGCTTCCCAAATAGACAAGCCAATCTCAGACAGAGTTTGAAACTGGCAGACACATCCTTGGTCAAAAAACTCCTTCAAACTCCATTAGTATTCAGAGTCACACGTCTCGTTTTATCAACTTTGTTTAAATTTTCATAAATAGTGTCATAAAAATCACTTATCTAAACAGATAACTGTTTAGACGTAGTCCTGGGGTTAGAAAGCAGGAACAAAAAATGCTCCGTGGGAAGTCAGCTGATGGCTAGTTAAAGCATGTCCAATACAACACTTCCACAATCATCCAACAGGGCTCCCTGTTTCGCTACAATGCTTCGTCAGGGATTTTGAGCGTCCATTCACCCGCTTCCACTCCTGTCACCTTAAATTTCACTCGAGCCTCAACAGACAGCCAATGTAGTTCACAAAAAAAAGGTGTAACATGATCAAACTTTTTCAGATTAAAAATCAGTCGAATGACTGCATTCTGGATGATATGTAATCTACAAAGATTTTTTTGAATACCAGTGAAGTAAACGATATTGCAGTAGTCCAGGTGACTTAGAAGTAATGATGGTACTAGCAATTTAAAAGCTAAAACATCAAAGTGTGCTCTAATGGTGCATAATTTCCACAGCATGTGGAAACCCTTCCGCACCACAGCATCTATCTGATTTTTCATGGTTAAGTTCTGATCCAAAATCACTCCCAGAATCTTAATAGCAGATTGAACAGGATAAGTTAAGGCATTTAGAGTCAAGGAGGTCTCAGTGTAATTTTGCAAGGTGAAGCAAAGAAAAAAGTTTCTTCTCTGAATTAAGTTTCAATCTAAATTTAATCAACCACTGTTCAATCATCTGAAATACATCAGCAACTAACTAACTGGTATGAGAGATTGAAAGTGGAATTAAAATTGTGATGTCATCTGCATAACTAAACAACTTAATCCCAAGATTAGATAACCTAGAGGTCAATGAAGATAGATATACATTGAAAAGCAAAGGGGAAAGCGGAGAGCCCTGTGGAACACCACATGGGTTACTCCAACTACCAGAGAAGTCATCATTAAATCAAACCTGATAAGTGTGCGACAGGTTTGGGAACCCCTGGTATAAAGCAGTGGTTTGCAACCCAGTGCTTAGGACACACCCAAAATATGGCCATCAGTTAGGACCCCATATGCAGCCACCCCCACCACTCAGCTCTCCACACATACATGTCCACAAACATAACTAGCCTATCTACCCTCAGATCCTAAACATGCTATCCTCTATAGGGGAGGGGGGTCCACAGTTGGCTAGAAGGATCATGCAGTACCATAAGCTCCCCTGGTGGCTGCCAGCCAGCATGAGGACACATATGCATGGCAATGCACCCCCCCCCCACACACACACATCCCTGTCCACATAAGCCTCATCTTTCCAGTGTCCCTTGAACACCCCACCCTGCATGTCCATTGATAGGCCATTCTCCAGTGTTTCCTGCTATGTCATAATTTCTGCCAACCCTCTGACCCATCTTCTTGGTCCCCCAAACCAGGCTACACACTTGTCCCCATCCCTACCTCTTGACCCTCATCTGTACCACTATGCAACCCATATACTGTATATGATGTTTGGACTCTAATTGTATACCTTTTACACACAGGCCAAATTGGAGAAACAGAGAAACATGAAAAGCAGATAAAGGCCAAATGGCCCATCTAGTCTGCCCACCCACAGCATCCACCATCTCCTCTTCTCCCTAAGAGATCCCATGTGCCTGTCCCACACTTTCTTCAACTCGGACACAGTCTTTGTCTTCACCACCTCTACTGGGAGACTATTTCACGCATCTACTAGGAAGCAGTCCAGGAACAGCCTGCCAGCCCCCAGCAACCCCAGGATCAGCCTGCTACACCCCAGCATCCCACGGAGCAGCCTGCCACCCCAGAGGCCCAGGAGGGACAGGGCAAGAGCCCAGAGGAGGATATGGAGGAAGACCCCAGAGCCTGGGAGGTGCCACTCCAGGGACCAAGTGCAGACAATCGCCAGGATGAGGAACCCTGGAGAAACATGCCTGCCCTGGAGAGTGAAGAAGTGTGGGAGGAGGAGAATTGCAGCCACTCACCTACTACTGGGCTCAGCCATCCTGAAATCCTCCTGCAGCAAGTGTTCCTCTTGCTTCAAGAGCTCAGTCCACAATGCCAGATCAAGGTCCATATGCTACAGAAGCTGCTTGAGCATTGCTGGCCCCTGCACTGAGATCCATAGACTCATGGACAGAGGAGTGGCCATACTGGGACAGCCCAAGGGTCCATCCAGCCCAGTATCCTGTTGTTTTTTTTTTTTGTTTTTATTATTATATATTTTATTAGCATTTGTTACATTAATAACAAAGATCATGAAAAGAGAAGAAACATTTCAAAGAAACAACTTAGAATTCAAATTAAGACTTACACCAAGTCCACATTAACAGGGGCCGCTCAATACAGAAAGTAAAAATTTGTCTAATCATCCTTTACATGCAAATGACCAAATCCAATATGTCCTTAAACTTTTTCAACAACTACATTAGTATCTGAAACTGTCAATGAAACCTATCAATCAAAAAATTCTCCAATTGTGACGGGTCCACAAAACCAAATTTATCTTCTTTATAGTTTACGATACACTTGCAAGGGAATTTTAAAAAGAAAGTAACTCCCACAGCTATACCTTTAGGTTTAAGCTGTAGAAACTGTTTTCTCCTATATTGTGTCTGTCTGGACACATCAAGAAAAATCATTAGTTGTTGTCCACAAAACAAAGCTTGTTTATTCACAAAATACAATTTAAGTTGTTTTTCAATTTCTGTTTTAAATGTTACCAACAAGGTTGCTCGTTTTGTAATCACATCCTTAGAAGATTCTAGAAACTGGGAAATGTTTAAACTATCCAGGGACACAATCTTATCCAATTCTCTTTCTTCACCAGTTTCTTTAGTATTCCTGGGGATGTAATATAAGTTATCAGATATAAATGGTTCCACCTGGTCATATTGTAAAACATCCCTCAATTACATAAGAACATAAGCAATGCCTCTGCTGGGTCAGACCTGAGGTCCATCATGCCCAGCAGTCCGCTCACGCGGCGGCCCAACAGGTCCAGGACCTGTGCAGTAATCCTCTATTTATACCCCTTTATCCCCTTTTCCAGCAGGAAATTGTCCAATCCTTTCTTAAACCCCTGTACTGTACTCTGCCCTATTACTCCCTCTGGAAGCGCATTCCAGGTGTCCACCACTCGTTGGGTAAAGAAGAACTTCCTAGCATTCGTTTTAAATCTGTCCCCTTTCAACTTGTTCTTTTATTTTTCGAAAGTTTGAAGAATCTGTCCTTCTCTACTCTCTCTATGCCCTTCATGATTTTATAAGTCTCTATCATATCCCCTCTAAGTCTCCTCTTCTCCAGGGAAAAGAGACCCAGTTTCTCCAATCTCTCAGCGTATGAGAGGTTTTCCATCCCTTTTATCAAGCGTGTCGCTCTCCTCTGAACCCTCTCGAGTAACGCCATATCCTTCCTAAGGTACGGAGACCAATATTGGACGCAGTATTCCAGATGCGGGCGCACCATCGCCCGATACAATGGCAGGATAACTTCTTTTGTCCTTGTTGTAATACCCTTCTTGATTATGCCTAGCATTCTATTTGCTTTCTTAGCGGCTGTTGCGCACTGTGCCGTCGGCTTCATTGTCATGTCCACCATTACCCCCAAGTCCCTTTCTTGGTTGCTCTCATTCAATAATATCCCTCCCATCGTATAGTTGTACCTCGGGTTTCTGTTTCCAACATGCAATACTTTACATTTCTCAACGTTGAACTTCATCTGCCATCTCGCCGCCCATTCCCCCAATTTGTTCAAGTCCCTTTGCAATTCTTCGCATTCCTCTTTAGTCCCAGCTCCACTAAATAGTTTTGTATCGTCCGCAAATTTTATTATCTCACACTTCGTGCCTGTTTCTAGATCATTTATGAATATATTAAATAGCAGCGGCCCTAGCACTGAGCCCTGCGGAACACCACTCGTGACCCCCATCCAGTCCGAGTAGTGGCCCTTCACCCCTACCCTCTGTTTCCTACCCGCCAACCAGTTTCTGATCCATCTATGTACGTCTCCGTCCACTCCATGGTTCTTCAGTTTCCGGAGTAGACGTTCGTGAGGCACCTTGTCAAAGGCTTTTTGGAAATCAAGGTATATGATGTCTATGGGGTCTCCTCTGTCCATCCGTTTGTTAATTCCTTCGAAGAAGTGCAATAAGTTCGTTAGGCACGATCTCCCCCTGCAGAAACCATGTTGGGTTGTTTTCAAAAGTTCGTTTCTTTCCAGATGTTCATCGATGTGTTCTTTAATCAGTGCTTCCGTCAGTTTCCCCGGAACCGAGGTCAAACTCACTGGTCTGTAGTTTCCCGGGTCACCTCTTGATCCCTTTTTAAAGATGGGCGTGACATTGGCTATCTTCCAATCCTCCGGGATCATGCCTGTTTTCAAGGATAGGTTGCAAATTTGCTGCAGTAGTTCCGCTATCTCCTCCTTTAATTCCTTCAGAACCCTGGGATGGATTCCGTCCGGACCCGGGGATTTGTCAGTTTTAAGTTTTTCTATCTGCCTGTGTACATCATCAAGGCTCACTTCCATGGATGTTAATTTTTCTGCTTGATTTCCATTGAAGATTTGTTCAGGTTCCGGTATGTTGGTTGTGTCTTCGTTTGTAAATACATCTCCAAAGGTGCCAAGTAATGTGATATAGGGAAATTCAGAAACCTAAGATTTCTCGCTCTTGCCAAATTCTCCATCTTTTCCATTTGATTAGATAAAGATAAGTTATCTTTAATATTAGACATAGCAGTTTTTTGTAAAACATCCATAGAATTATCTGCTTTATCTAGTCTAGCGGTAAATGAGGACATCTGATTTTGTTGTTTGTTTACTTTAACCGTTATATCAGATGAAAACTGACAGAGTTTTGTAACCGTACTCTGTAATGAGGACTGTATTCTATTAACAACCAACCAGACATCATTAAGATAAATTACTTTTTCCTTAGGTATAGAGTCTTGACTTGACTCAATTACCATGCGGACAGGAATCAAAGTTTTCATTCCCTCAGAAGATATATTTGTTTGTTGTGTATCCATACTCACAATTGGTACCGATATTTGTACAGGAGGTGAAACTGTCTCCTCTTCGGGAGCAGGAACAGAACTCCCTGTTGAATTCATAACTGGTTGAAGAGGCGGGGATGGTTTGCCTGAGGAGAGAGAGGCAGTAAAAGCAGATGGAACCACCTTATTTCCCAGCATTGGTGATGTTAAAGGCTGGAGATGGCGATCTATTGGCCCTGATAAAGGCAAAGATGACACTATCTTTGCCTTTCTTTTCCCCATATCGGTGAGAAATTACTCTCCTGCCCTCTGCTCCTCTTAGGCTCCAAAGGGGCTCAAAAGGGGTGTGTCTTGCCCCTTTGGCCATGCCCCTTCAGACTCATGGCCGCGGGCTCATGACCACAGGCCGTGTTCCATGGCACAAGATCTTTTTAAAGAGGCCGGCAAGGACCTCTACTCAGCTATGCTGGAGGTGGCTGCGGGAGTGCCTGCAAGGATGTCGGTGCTCTGGCAAGCGGCTCCACTTGTTTGTGGCATAAGATCTTTTTAAAGAGGCCGGCAAGGACCTCTACTCAGTTGTGCTGGAGGTGGCTGCGGGGATGTCGGTGCTCTGTTACTAACGGCTGCCAATCTAGGTCACAGATACCTGGCAAGATTCAAATGAATACAACAGATATTATGCTGCTTATTCCAGGCATAACCAGTGGTTTCCCCAAGCCCATCTTAATCATGGCTTATTGACATACCTTATTCAAATCCATCTTTTAATGCCTACTATGCTAACTGCTGTCACCACATTCCCTGGCAATGAATGCCAGAGTTGATGTACATGTTGACATGCTGTTACAATGGAGGTTTTAGGGTAAATATATTTGTTTCACTGTTTAAACAATATATGTGTCTCCACTTTGTAACAAATATCTGGACATCCTGACACGCAAGATCCACAGCCTCTTGCTCCTGCTCAGGAAGGGCCACACTTCCCTCTCTGACCCTGTCAGTGGTCCCCAGCCTGTCTCACAGGAATAAGGGAAGGATGTGTAGGTGAACCTTGCAGCAGACAGTATCCACTGATTTTGCTTCACTGACCTGGACCTTTAAAGCAAGTCATATGGCTCCAGAAAAAAGAGGACGGATTGAGATATCTGAATTCTACTTCTATTGAAAGCAATGGAAGTAAGGAGGATGGACAAAGACATCTGTGTTTTACTTTCACTGAGAGCACTTATTACACCTGGATGAGCATCCCTGCCTGATCCTCGCTGCTTCCATGCTGGTCTAGCCCCCCTCTCCCCACTACAGCCCCACCCCCTGGTCACACACACCACAGAGGCAGAAATGGTCAATGTAAAGGTCTGTTGTCTCACACTAGCAAACTGTGAGAGACAAATCCTCCACATCTGGAAAAGGAGTGCATAGACTTAGTGTTGCTCTCTATTCAGCATTTCCTGTGCCACAACCTATGTAGCTGAGACCTTTAGGAGATGCACAAACAGCTGCTTCCCAGAGATATATTACAATGAAGGACATATGACATAAGGGAGATGTTCATTAATGTTTAATAAACCAAACTTGACAAGGTCATGGTAAGATTTACAGATTGGCAATAGCAGAGAGGATACTCATGTGACATCAAGTTGATAATGTCAGGAGATATACATCTTTCAGAGAATATATACAGATAAATAGATAAGGTTAATGCAACTTCATATGTCATGATGTTCTGGAGAGCCTGGGGAAGGTGATGTAGTCCGGGATGTGGGTGATGAAGGCTTGGAAGAACTGGGTGAGGCAGTTGGAGATGCTGGGCTGCGTGACGCCTCTGTTGGCTGCTAGGAAAAACAGGAATTTCCCAGTGCCCAGAAATATGAGAGAAGCAATGACCTTGGGATTGTTCCTGCAGATGTCAGCCTTGAGGTGGGGGTTTGAGCTACTCAAAGAAGTCCAGTATGACAGCCTTGTCAAAGTGCATTCTATGCATTCCTGGCCTGTGAAGTCCAGGAAGCAGGAGTGGGATCTGAGGGTATCTCCTGCAGGGTCCTCCCTGACCATTCTCTTGTGCCTGCTGCATAGGTTCCACTGCTACCAATGCATTGAGTTCATTCATTACCCTCCACCACAGGTGCACCCAACTATCCCCACAAACACCATTGTGCATCTACCCTTACCACACTTAGTGCTCCCCTCCTCAGACAACACCCACTCACTCTTTCTCTCCCCCTGCACTCAGTCCTCAGACACACACAGCAACAGCAGTTGTCCACCCCCCCCCCCCCCACCACCACCACCACATGTTCCAGACACAATCAGTATTCACTCTCCAGCTCCTGGCACACAGTGCAAACACAGAGACAGCACTGCGCCACTGAGCACAAGGTGAGTGACAGGGGTGGAGAAGGAGTAGAAGTGAGTGAGAGACAAGATGCAGGTTAGAAGGGTGGGGGAGGGATGGGAGAGATATCAGGCAGAGAAGCAGGGCTGGTTAGTTGAAGCTTCAGACAGGCAATACAGCACTCAACTCTCTAGTAGTTCAAACACTTGCTTCTTACTCTCCAGCACAACCATATCGCTAGTGGGTCAAAAAACAATTTGTTGCTCACCTTATTCTTTAAAAGCAGGTCTAAATCTGGGTGTGTTTCAGGACACCCAAATGAATCATTTTGCTGTAATGGCAGCAGAACATATATAAAGGGAATGGGACTTGATATACCACTTTTTTTGTATGATTACAATCAAAGTGGCTTACATATTTTAGACAGGTACTTATTTTGTACTTGGGGCAATGAAGTGTTAAGTGACTTGTCCAGAGTCACAAGGAGATGCAATGGGAATTAAATCCACAACCTCAGGGTGCTGAGGAAGACACCAGGCCACTCCTCTACTTCCACAAAGCCGCCAATGTCACAACTCCAGAATGCCCATTTTGTAGACATATTGATTTTGGTGACTAATGTTGTATGGTGCCTTTTATTTTGATTATATGCTTTGGGGTATTTTGCCAGCAGCTGTCTGTCCATTCCCCCATTATGTCAATTTTTGGACCTCTTTTTTTGAAAATGAGTCCAAAGATCTCTTCAATTTTTGTCTATGTTGACTTTTCCTTTCACACGATGGGCCAAAATCTTTCAAACCACTCTTCTATATTGACTCCCCTACATTCTGTCATTTGGCTGTGATTAACTTTCTAGCTGCCACCAAAATGTCAGCAAATTATCTTCTAATGAACGTACCCTTTAGTAGGCAAGCATTTTCTAAAGAAAGACCTTTGATGTTTAGCAAAAATGCCACCTTTGCTATTTTCTGAACGTCTTCTCCTTAATGCTCTAATTTTAATGACTAAGATGTGTAAACACAGTACCTCATTTCATTCTTTGGTATAAAAATTTACCAATAGCAGAATAGCTTTAAAAATGCTCAGAAATGCCACTTCCCTGAGATTTCACCTGACTTGAACTATTTTTTTTTTTTCCTTTTTATGAAAAGAGTAAAGGGGATTCTAGGTGTCAGGGGTTAACTAAAAAGTTTGAACCAGGTTACAGGATACTATTATCTGAGGCAAAAAGTTTCATTAAACTGTAGGAGTGTTTCAAAAGTTATTTGGGGACAGGGTGAGAACAGACATACATATATCTTTTTGTGTGTATATTTTCTATAGAAGTACTGTACAAAGAAAAATACAGTTGGAAATCTAGACATATATTTCAATAAAATTTCAAAATGAAAACTTCTAAAAATACAGATCCATATCATCTAGTCAAAGAAATGATGATGGAATGGGTATTTAACATTTTTAGCATTACAGGACATGCTAGTTAAAAGCTATTGTGGCATGTTGCAATTTTGCTTCATCCCAAACCTTGGAACAACATACTCGTAGCAAGCTAACATTAAAACTTCTGTGTAGCATTCATGAAGTCCTCCTTACCTCCTATTATGGAGGTGGTTCAAAATGTTTGGAGCTAAATAAAACAGCTAATAAATTTGTATCATTTGTGATTGAATCCTGGTTACACATCTATAATTCTTCAGAAGTGGGAGTGACTTGGTTTGACACATCTTACCCAGTTTATTCTGACAGACAAGGTTTTTGGTTCTGAATTTTTCTAATAAAATATGAAGACTTATTTTACAAAAGAAGCCACCAAGGCTGAGAATGGAACCTCATTTGCATAAAGCCATGGGAAATATAGTATATTTCCCTAAATGAGCAGCAGGATAAGCATATTATAAAGATACTCATACATGCAAGCACATGAGGATTGTTGCTACTAAAACATATAGGAGCCATGTTCTACAAAATTTTATGTAAAGAGCAGCCAAGTAAGAAGTCAAGCTCCCAAAAGCAAATTGTTATATTTTAAAGGTAATTTAAAATGCCAGAAAAACCTTGTCTAAAATACTGGCAATTATGAGTGCATCAGAGGAGGTGCAAAAGCCAGTAGGAAACGTTTAGAAAGATACATGTTATTTTTGTACCAGATTAGGAATACACACATAGAAGCCTTTTACTCCAAACAGCCTTAAGCCCTAATGTGCAGTAAGCACATGAGAAAAGACTTAAAACAAAATTTCCCTGTTTTCTCAGGCTAACTGTGCATTAATTGTTTTAAAAAATATTTTTCAGGGGATGTGTCATGGGGTGGAGAGTGAGCATTAGGATTATTGCACACTAATTAGATAATGAACATAGAAACTTGATGGCAGATAAAGGCCAAATAGCCCATCTATTCTGCCCATCCGCAGTAACCATTCTTTCTCTAAGAGATCCCACGTTCCTATCACAGGCCCTTTTGAATTCAGACACAGTCTCTGTCTCTACCACCTCTTCCGAGAGACTGTCCCACACATCTACCTGTGCACAGGTCATGTAAAAGTACCCTCTTTCTATGTGTCCACTTTTTACATATAATTTTAAGATCTCTTTTGAAACTGGGATTATAAACCTCTCAGGTGCAAAGTTTGAAAAACAAAACAGGAATACTATGATTTCATGACAACACCCTAGGAATGAGAATGGTTATGCAGAATATCGATTCTGTGATTCAAACAAAACCAGGCAGTGATTTTATAAGATTAGTTCCTCTGTAGGAAACTAGGCTAAAAAAAACTATTTTTCAGCAAACTGTAACATTTATATTCCCTTGCCCGACACATCAGAACAGCAAAGGAAATATATGAAGATGGCACCTACATCACACATGGTGCATTCCTTGTTACTAAAGAGATTTGTTGCTAACAAACTTGAAACTTTTCTTTGTAGTTGCTTAGGCCAGGCTTGTGTCTGACAGTTGTTACTGTTTTGTTAAGTGTTCCAATCTACACATACTAAAAGGTTTAGTCAGTTGTCCCATTTCACATATCATTCCATTCGTATCATGCATGAAACTCAACAATGATAAGGTTTTGCTTTTTAATTATAATTTTATGTGCTTACTATACTGCATTTTTGTACATAAAACACGTTTGCAACCATAACCTGTGGACCACTGTCAAATTATATTGGGAGTTTGAAAGGCAATGAAAGTTTATTTTATTTACATCCTATATTTGTTCAGAGGAATAAGCATTCTTTTCAAGTCACTTTCCAGAACAAATTGGGTTTTTTTAAATAAAAATATTTTATTCCACGAGACATATTTTGACCAAATTATGAAGATTTTAAGCCAGTTTCATATCATGCCCTAAAAGCTTATGCATATTCTACAAAGGAACCTTTTTCCTAGAACGGACTCTGGGGTCCTTTTACTAACCACAGCCTTAACTCGCATATTCTCACAGGTGGCAGATGGCAATCCATGCATTAAGTGTGTTTTGTGGAAGGGGCATTGTAATGTGAGAAGAGTGGGCACAGACAAGCTAAGTGTGTCTATATTAACTGGGAGTAGGTTCCACATGTAAATATGAATATTAACCCACGACCTCCAAAAGAAAAGTGGAACACCCCAAAAAGGTGCTGTGTTAAAAGATGCAGCTACCACATAGTAAAATCCCATGTTAAGAAAGGGTAGCTAAAAATGTCACTGCTGTTTAGTAAAAGAGCTCCTTTGTACCACAAATAATTTAAGGGTTTCTTATTGTACAGATAAAGGACTATCATTTCCTAAAATCTATGACCAGTTATTAAGAACATCTTCCCCTATGCCTGCTAAGGTACTACAAGAGCATTTAAAAGACCAATTTTTGGAACAGTATGTACAGCATCCCACAGAGGGGAAGATTACAGATTCATGCAGTTCATTGTATCACCAGAAACCTTTCCACATTTTGAGGTTTCAACATAAAGATGAGCCTGACCCCTATCCAAATTTCTGACATTAGTAGTAGATGGATCTCTGCTTTTAAATAAGTCATTAGGAAATGGACGTGCAAAGTGCACTAGTAAGAAAACCTTATTGAAAGTTTCCATGAGAAGACCTTACCAAGTGCAGGCATTGTTAATGACACAGCATTTACGGCCATGTTTAATGCATGAAGAATAGTTAACGTGGATTCTTCCAATGCATTGTTCTTTCAAGCTAGACAAAAAGCTTACAAGTAAGATATTCCTATACCAAGGATCACCTCTTATTAAGAAAATGTAACAGGCACTCCTAAATGCTTCTCACCATACAAGCAGCAAAGTTTTTATTTAAGTATCACTGTCCAAGGGGCTACAGTTTCTTCCAACACCATGATAGCATTAAAGTATGTCTGTGGTTACTTCTCTAATCACTACACCTGGCTCAAGGGGTCATATTATGTATGGTTACCAGCTAAATATTGTCTATCATTAGATGGTGGTGGCTATAATCATACATGCAAATATCCTCACCTCCAAACTGAAGAGTTCTACACTAAGGCCCTGATTCTGCAAAGCACGTCTAAAGTTAGGCGTTGTTTAGACATCTAAGATAGGCATCCTTTGTAGAATCGTGCTCAGTGGCACTCAGCACTGTTTAGACATCTAAATTTTTAGCCATCCTTTAGAGAATCAGGTTTTAGGTGAGAGTTAGACATCCAAACGCCCTTAATGTTATAATATTTTATTATGACGTTATTAGAATGGTGATTTTATGGTGTTTTTCATTATAATTGTGATACTGGGAGTTGGATCTGTTTAATGCTTTTATTTATTTCTCATTCATCAGACAGAGTGACTGGGATTCAAATCAGCAACATTAGGATAGAAGACAGGTTTAACCAGTATGCTACACAGTGAGCTAGCAAGTTGCATAGCAATTGTAACACTAGGTCCTATAGGCATTGTAAAGGAGGTCTACTTTTGAGCATAGTTTGGGCTTCAGATAGACCTGAGTTCCATGGATGGAACTTAGGCAGTTTGGACATCCTTAATGTGATCTGCTAAATAACTCTCTGGCTTTTTATTTTTGCTTAAGCTCAAAATACATTTAATAGGGCACCACATAAACAGGGCACATGAAAAGATATATTGCATGCAAAACCTTCTATTTTTGTGGACAAACAGCAATGTTATTTGCTAATTAGAGGGAAACATCCATTAACTGAAGCACAGCACATGAAAACCACTGCTTTAGGTTTCTTGCTAAAAAGCTACCCTTTTAATCTGACTAAACAGTGCTCCAATTAGCTCATTCTTGAAAGCAAAGAAAGCATATTTTAATTGTGGCATTCTACCTTGCAGGTGCACCTTAATGATCTCACAATGAGGTCAGTATTGTGCAGCTGCACACCTCCATTTGCAATGAAGTAGAAGCCATGCTGAGGTCTGTATCTGTTATTCTGTTTTTAAGCTTTTGCAAATGAAGTTATGTATGCAGTCTATATATTTTTTCCATGTGCTTTCTTTGCTTTCAAGAATGAGCTGATTGGAGCACTGTTTAGTCAGAAAAAAGGGTCGCTTTTTAGCAATAAACATAAAGCTGTGTTTTTCATGTGCTGTGCTTCAGTTAATGGATGTTTTCCTCTAATTAATAAATAGCATTGCTGCTTGTCCACAAAAATAGGTTTTGCATGCAATATATCTGTTTTGATGTGCCCTGTTTATATGGTGCCTTATTAAATGTATTTTGAGCTTAATAAAGCAAAAATAAAAACCCAGAGAGCTATTTAGCAGCTCGAATTAAGGACGTCCAAAGAGTGCCTAAGTTCCGTCCATAGAATTCAGATCTATTTGAAGCCATAACTAAGCTCAAAAGTAGACTTGGTTTTCATTCGCCTACAATATAGGCATGATATGGATGCCCTAGGTTGCTCAGTGTTATGTAAATGAATCAAAGGACGTCTATATTGAAGCCTTGCCCTAACCACACCCATGCTTATTGAGTTAGGTGCGAGTTTTAAACATAGGCATCCATAAAATTAAGGACACATCTACAAAGTGGCATCCACATTCTTTGAATGCCTAAGTGCCAATTATCACTTATTAAGGCTCTTAAATGGTTCATTATCCACTTATTTTGGACGCCTAAGTCACGCTCAGCGTTAAGCAAGATTAAGTGCCCTTTATAGAATCAGGGCCTAAGTGTATGCCTTTTATTTCACCTAATTTCTTAATGCTTTCCCTAGGGGAGGAAAAGTAATATAGTACTTTGTACAGCTGTCTACTCTGCATTTTTGATTTGCCTGAGCTGGTCTTATACTGTATGCAATGTTAATAGGTCATTTGCTGTCCATGGTGCTGAAATAATTTCAGCTAGGGCTAATGATCCTAAACTGTGATCGCAGGCCTAACCAGCTCAGAGGTTTACTCTATGGCAAAGATTCTGAAAGACATTGGTAACTGTGGTCTATTTCTACATTAAATAACACAAATTTTGTTTACATAATAAAAATTGTGGTGTTCACTCTTACAATTTCTTTTCTGCTAGTCCTACTAGTCCAGCAGATGGGAAGCAGAGAATCAGTTTCAGTGACATCACCAATAACCAATAAAAGAAGTGATGCAGCTTGGAGCATCTCAATATGCCAATGCCAAAGCTAAGAATTAATAAACATTTATACACATGTAAACCATTATCAAACAGAGAATGTACTGCAGTACCCAAAGCAAAAAAAACCCAAAAACTATGTCTAAGAACAGAAAAGTGACAGCACAAAACTAAGGACTACCAGCATTCTATCATCTTAGTAGGTGGGTCCTGGACTAGTCAAACATGACTCAAAGAAAGGAAATCGGGTAAGAGTAAAATTTCACCTATGTTATCATCCTGCTAGTCTAAGGGCTCCTTTTACTAAGCTGCGATAGCATTTTTAGCACGTGCTAAACCCACGCGCTATGTGGCTAGAACTAACGCCAGCTCAATGCTGGCATTAGCGTCTAGTGCGTGCGGCAATTCTGCATGCGCTAAGCATACGCTAAAACTGTTATCGCAGCTTAGTAAAAGGAGCCCTAAGTTTTCTCTCACTGGACAGAAGACAAGGCTCCCTGTAACATGACTTTGCCAAAGATATCATCTCATCTAACCTAAACATCAATTTTATGTTTCATGAAGGAATGCAAAAAGAACCAGAAGGCTGCTCTGCAAATAACCTCAGGGCTTGCTGCCTGAGCTCCCACCCAAGAAGTTGCTTGAGCTCTAATCATAAACCTGCTGGAATCTCCTTTCAATTTAAGAGATAAGCTGCTTCTATCATCTTCTTAATCCAACAAGTAATACTAAAATGTCATGCTACTTCCACCTTGGTGTGTGACCAATGAAACAATACAAAAAGTCTATCTACTATATAAAATGAATTCCTAACTTCTAAGTAACATAAGAAGTGCTGAGCATATCCAGCTATTGCAGGGTTTGGGCAGAACCTGAGTTTTCTATCTCTGAGAATGCTGGAAGCCCAATCATCTAATTTAGATGAAAGGGAGAAACCAAATGCAGGAGAAAGGAGGGCACTGTTTTGATGGAGACCAGTTCAGCTGAAAGAGACAGCTAAGGATCCCTGCAAGAAAGGTCCTGCTATCTGGATACCATCTTGGCTGAACAGATGACTATTAAAAAAGCATCTTCAATGACAAATCCTTTGGTGAAATATGCTTCAAAAGTTCAAAGGGTGACTTGGAAAGAGCCCCTGGGACCAAATTAAGGTCCCGAAGCATGATCCTGCACAACAGGAGCTGAATTTGCTTGACTACCCACAAAAAGAGCATAGTGGCACAACCAGAGAGTCCATCAATCCTACCTCTAATCAAGAGAGGGCCACTACTTGAAACTTCAGCGAAATAAGGACTAAACACATGTCAAAACCATGTGGCAAAGAGGCCAGGAATAACGGCAGTCCTTCTGCTCAACAGCCTTCAAAGGCCCAGTAGATGCAGACATCTAGAGATTTGGCAGACATGCCCACAGCATATTTGTGATGATAGAGGGAAGATAGCTCCCTTGTTTGTAAAGCAAACTCTCAAGTGCCAAGCAATGATCCAAAAGGGATCTGTGTCTTCCACGATGTTCAGCTCCTGCTGCAGGAGCTCAGATCACCTTGGAAGCAGACCTGGGGTCTCTACCAACAATTGAACTAGATAGATGAACCATGGCCAACATGGCCAATCCAGTACTACAATGATCACAAGATGAGGATGTTTCATCACCTTGCAAAGGACTCACCCTATCAGGGGCCATGAAGGGAACACAAAGGCACCACCTTTGGCCAAGGCATCAATCCCTGCCTAATTTAGGTTTTGTTTTTTTTGCTGTGGTTGAAGAAATAAGGACATGTTCTGGCTGGACACTAGGAGATCAAAATGAGGACGGCCCAACGATCCATACTCCCCTGCCAGAATTCAGCGAGCACCTCCTTAGAAAATACACTTGAACATGGTCTACTCCTGCTATATAAGCTGCTATCACAGCCACGTAGTGTTCCTCCCAGAAGCAAATCCAGCCTATCTCCAGCACTATTGTTGCATTCCTCATCCCATCTTTATTGTTGAGGTATGCCACCACTGTCATGTTGCCTGACACTTTGAAAGACAGGACCATTTTGTGGGGAAGGCAGACAGTCAGCTTCTTGCAAAGACCAATACCCCTATACAAACTGACCCAGATAGTGGGTTACCCAAATCCCCCCCCCCCCAACATGAATCTGAGGTAAGCACCATCCAGTCTGGAGAGTCTAGGGCAGGGGTATCAAAGTCCCTCCTCGAGGGCCGCAATCCAGTCAGGTTTTCAGGATTTCCCCAATGAATATGCATGAGATCTATTAGCATACAATGAAAGCAGTGCATGCAAATAGATCTCATGCATATTCATTTGGGAAATCCTGAAAACCCGACTGGATTGCGGCCCTCGAGGAGGAACTTTGACACCCCTGGTCTAGGGGAACCTACTTTGAGGAACTCCTGCTAATTGGGAGCCAGATCTTGAATTGTTGGGATTTGCGATACCAGCAGGAGAACAGTGCCCCTGGAGGGGTCTGATGTAGGATCTTTCCCAGGGTACTATGAGTGTCACTGCCACGGATCCCATGAGCTGCAGAAAGTCCCAAGCCTGGGGCACTTTCTGTATACACAAGTACCATGCTTACTGTCAAAAACTAGTCTTGAGGTATTCTAACCTCTGAGAAGGTATCAGGAACTCTTGGCACAGTTCACCAACCAGCCAAGATGTTTGAGCAGCTGGACCACCTGAGAAGCTGCCTGTCTCAAATCCACCTCCGAATCAGTTCAGATCATCCAAGTCCAAACAGGTATGAACAGCCTGCTTGCGCAGGTGGGCTGCAACAACCACCATTATCTTAGAAAAGGTTCTTGGGGCCATTGCCAACCCAAATGGGAGCACTCAAAGCTGGAAATGCTGATCCAGAACACAGAAATGGAAGAAGCATTTGTGTTCAGCTTTGATGACATTTTAGAAGTAGGCTTCCAAGAAGTCCAGAAGCATGAGAAACTCCCCTGGTCTGACCGCTAAAAGTGTCAATAGTAAGGTTTCCATGTGAAAAAAAGGAATATGAAGCAAGGTACTGACTTTTTCAGACCTAGGAACCGCCCTTCTTCAGCACCACAAAGTAGATGAAATAATGCTCCCTTCCTATGCCCTGGCTAAGAAAAGCTCCACTCTGTTGTAATAAATGTGGCCTCAACCACTAGTGCTTTGAGGGGGAAACTGCAGGGATCACCATAATGGCATCAGAATCCGGCTCAGTAAATTTCAAGGCCTACTCCTCCATATTTACGGGTTCAGCACTCATGACTTCAATTATTTGTGGGTGTCATTTCGTTGACTCCACCCCTGACATCTTCCTGGGGTGCCAAAAGAAAAGTTCATTGCTTTTTTTATCAGCATGGTCAGGTAAACGCCAGTGTCAGAGAAGTGTGTTTTGCTGAGGTGCCAAGAGAAAAGTTCAGCACTTTGCTTCAGAATTGGGCAACTGGCAACATCAGAGAAGTGTGTGTTTTGCTGGGGTGCAGAGAGTAAAATTCCGTGCTTTGCATCAGTGTGGTCAGGCAAATGCCAGCATCAGAGAAGTGTGTCTAAGTTTTGCTGCAGCTGTATGTGACATAATCCAGTGCTGGAGAAGTGTGTGACTGAGTTTTGCTATAGCTACACCAGAGATACTATCCTTTATCCCAGGGGTAGGCAATTCCGGTCGAGAGTCACAGGCAGGTCAGGTTTTCAGGATATCACAGTGAATATGTATGAGATGGATTTTCTTGCACTGCCTCCTTGAGATGCAAATCTATCTCATGCATATTTATTGTGGATATCCTGAAAACTTGACCTGCCTGTGGTTCTTGAGGACCAGAATTGCCTACCCCTGCTTTATCCTAAGTCCTCACCAAACTACAAGCAAATGAAAAAACCAACTTGCTCAAGTATAAATTGGAGGACATATCTTATGACCAACAAAAAAGCCATCTACATGCCATCTAACAGCTGGCACCAAGTGAGAACAAATATGCATTAGAGTAGACTGTAAAAGATATCCATCAGAAAGGCCACCCCAGTCTCCATCTGGGTCACTTCTGATGAGTATTTGATGAACTCAGTGTAGGAAGACCTTGGTCATATAACTAAGAGATTTCAGAATATCCAGAGCTGAAGCACTAAAGACCTACTTGAGAAACTCCACCTTGAAGAAATCTCTTAAGGGCTTAGCCTCTCTCTAGGACTGTAGTCTTTTCTTGTGTGTGTGACAACTGCCACTAGATTATCTATTCAAGGGAGATGCAGAAACTTTGAGATCCACCCATGGAAGGAGACACCATCTGCCCACAAGCTCAGTGCTCTGGAGAACCCTCTCCAGCAACACCCAGCAAACACCCTCTGGAAAAATGCATTAGGTGCTTCATGGAATAGAAACCTCATCTCTGGCTCCCGCTGTACAAGCACAGAAATACAGAGAGCTGAACCTCCCCAAAAAAGGTCTGCTTAAGTAAGTGATCTCCACTCTATAAAACAGCTTCACCACTTGGGAATCCATCATCCTCCGCTCTGTCCAGGGTCACCTTCCCCAAGAAGATTGCCCTCCATAAAAAACAGAGGCAGGATTAGAACCCAGAATCTTCATTAAACAGACTTGTCTGCTTGCAAAGCTCCCCCTAGGCCTTTGGTCCTCAGAGGGACTCTCTGAAGGGCCTGGAGACCAACTTTTAATTGTCTCCAAAGCCCTTTTATATGCTAGTTAATGCTTGTAACATGTGGGGCCTTAGGCCCCTAAGGAGTCCCAGATGCATTTGCAAGGAAAGAAGACATCCTAGCAGCCCTCATGGGCTCTGAAGCTCACTGCAGCATGCTTGATTTTGTCACCCTAGCAACAAAATGGATGCCATTCCCACCAAGATCATTTCCCCCACCGGTGCAACAGAAGTCTGCTAACCTCTACCAGTGGTCCTGCCATATCCAGTAGTATGCAGGGGTACCTGAAGTACAAATTTTCTCTTAATCACAAATGTAGCAGTAGGAGAGAGCCACGCTACTGATGTATAATCAGTCCCATGCTCCACAGCATCTAACTCCCAACATGAATGAAGGTGCAACTATGGCTGAAAAAAAAATCCCCACTTGGCAGAAAATTACACTCACCCCAAAGCTCAGTACAGGTCTATTCCAATCAGTACCTACTTGCCTACACAATTACAGCTAACAAGTTAGAAGCAAGGTGTCTTTTTGCTTTTATTCTACCTGCTTAAATTTTTTCAAGCATTTAGCAGAGTTTATTTGATGGGATTTTGCTGCTTCTTTAAAAAAAAAAAAAAAAATCCAACAGGGAGGGGGCAGGTTATGAGGCATGGGGGATACTACTACAATTATTTATTACTATAGCACTACCAGATGCATGGTAGAACTACTGAACCCTTCTGGATGAGGCACTATCAGCTGACCTGAAGCAAAGTTCATGGGCTACAGCTTGAAGCTCCTCAAAAGATCAACTCGCTTACTCGTGTCACTAAGTGAAGGAAAAGACCTCAGAACACCACACCATAGAACACAAAGTCCTCCAATGATAGTAAGGTGGTGGTAGGTATCTTTCATGGGTCAAAAACCTTCACATTTATCTATAACTGAATTTTAATATTTTCTTATGAGTTTATATATTTTTTGTATTTTCTCTTCTTTTACCAAAGATTTTTGCCATCAGTGATAAGAAATAAATTATATGCCCATGTTATACGCTTGTAACATGGAACATCCTAAAACGCTGAATATTTACAACTACAGTACAAATAGAAAAACTTATGCAAAAAGGTAAGTAAACCGCCACTTATCTTAAGCTTTGTAGCTTGATTTATCTTAAGTTTCGTGGCTTGACTGAAGACTTATTAGCCAAGGGTTACATTGATCTGTAACACCAAAACTGCCCCTTCAAATCAAATGACGGGTTCCGTTTTGCTTCCCAATGTCGGCTTCATCAGAATTTAACACGGGTTTAGCAGTGAAACATCTAACTTTTCTTCACCCGGAACTATGAAACTTAAATCAAGCTACAAAGCTAAAGTGGCGATTTACTTACCTTTTAGCATAAGTTTTGCTAATTGCACTGTAGCTGTAAATAAACTGCGTATAAAATTTTTTAAAAAATTTAAATTGAATCAGTTTGGGCAGACTGGATGGACCTTCCGGGTCTTTATCTGCCGTCATCTACTATGTATAACATGAGCATATAATTTATTTCTTATCACTGGTGAAAAAATCTTTGGTAAAAAAAAAAAAAAAATATATATATACTAGTCTTATAGACCGTTACATTAACGGGTGCTAGAATATATGTGTGTGTGTCTGTCTTTAATTCTTTCTCTCTCTCCGTCTCTCCTTTGCGCTTTCTGTATTTCTTTTTCCTTGACAGTCCACCACCACCCCTTGCCTGCTCCCCCTATCCATTCTCCCTTCCTTTTACCTACCTTGTCCTGCAGTAGGATGTGTCTGGGTATTTTTTTTCTTTGTCTCTCTCTCCTTGCATGCTGCCTGTCTGTCATTTTTTCTGTCTGTGAATCTCCCTGTACCTCCTTCCTATGTCTATAGTGCCCCCAGTGCCTCCTTCCTCCCCCCTCCGATGCCAGCCTGCCTTCCATTGAAACCCCCTCTCCATTGCCTCCCAGCCTGCCTGCCTCCCATCCCCCTGAGCAGCATATTTCCATTGAAACCCCCTCCCCCATGGCATCCTGCGTGCCTGGCTTCCATTGAACCCCCCACCCCCCTCTAATGCCAGCCTGCCTGCCTCCAATCCCCCTGAACAGCATGTTTCCATGGAACCCCCCCATGCCATCCTGCCTTCCATTGAACCCCCCACCCATGCCAGATTGCCTGCCTCCCACTCTAACACGCCACAACTCCCCCCCCCTACCCTACACGGCACAGCAGAAACCCCCATTGACCCTCGCACCGCTACACGGCTGACAAACCCGGCAGGAGCAGCAGCGTCCCAGGCACACTAAACGCTGCTTCGGGTCTTCTACTGGCCTAATTTCCTCTGCCACGTCTCTGATGACATCATCGGGGACGTGGCAGAGGAAATTAGGCCAGTAGAAGTCCCGAAGCAGCGTTTAGTGTGCCTGGGACGCTGCTGCTCCTGCCGGGTTTGTCAGCCTTGTAGCGGTGGGAGGGTCAACGGGGGTTTCAGTGTGTAGATCCGGCATCTCTCTCTACCTCCTTCTCAGAGTCCGGGCAGCTTTTCCGATTGGGGAGAGCTCTTCTTTGGCGGCTCCGGAACAAAGGTGAGTCGCAAGTGTGGGGCCGTTACTGCAGCGGCACGAGGTGGAGAGCAGGGAGGCTGTGGTGACATACTAAGCGCGCATGCGCACTCTCATGTCCGCGATGGATCAGGGAACACGACTTTAGAGTGCGCATGCGCGGCCTAACATTTTATTATATTAGATATATAAACTCATAAGAAAATGTTAAAATTGAGTTATAGATAAATGTGAAGGTTTTTGACCCATGAATGATACCTACCACCACTTTTACTATCATTGGAGAACTTTTTGTGTTCTATGTGTGGTGCTCTGAGGTCTGAGGAGCTGATTAATATACTGGTTAACAGATATTTTCCACAAGGAAGTATTTGAATTATTCTACAGCTTGAAGCCCCAACAGGAAGGATATCTTCATGCTCAGCCACAAGAAAGTTCCATGGACCAGTCCATACGAGCAAAGACTAGCTCAAGACTTGACCTCAATGTCCATGCCATGGACTGCACCATGAGGATAAGGCCTGCTCAGAACAATATTCTGCTGCACCAGATGCTGAAGACCGAGGAATACTGTGATGTCCCAGACTGCATCACTCTTTTATTGGTCATATCACAGAAACGTTCAGTTTTCTGCCTTCGAGTTTTTGGCAAGGCGACATAGCATGTCAGTCAGGACTGCAATAAAGTTTTCAGACATTCTTGTGTCTTTAAAATCTGTTTTATTTTTGGGTTAAAAAGAGCCTGGGTACTGGTGTGGAGTACAGGATAGGAAGAAAAGAACTTCGGGCAAGAAAATGGGATATGAGGGCTGCAGATAGGAAACAGATTCAGAGATGGAAAAGGGACCAAGAGTAGAAAGGAGAGAGAGAAAAGGCAGATAGTGGGGAAAGGGCAATAGCAAGAACCAAAGTTAAAATGGAAAGAGATTAGGGAATTGGAGAAAGAGAATTTCATAAAACTGAGGAAAATAAAAAGATGAGCAGTAAAAGGAGAAATGGCCACAGCAGCAAAATATGTGTTGTCCTACTATCAGGCTAAAACCAGAGCCAATATGGACCAGCACCAAACCCCCCCCCTCTCCAACTGTCCTTAGAATTTTTTCTGAGCACTGCATTTTTTTTATCATTAATATACGTAAGAGTTTTCATTTTCTCTATTTTAACCATGCTGTATTACTTTGATTGGGCCTCATATTTAGTACACAATACCAACTTTCCTGAATCTGAGAGAAGGGATTGAAAGCTGGGGATTTAGGAAAGAAACCAAGAATTAGGAAATTAAAAGGGAAATGGTTTGGAGGGGAGAATGGAACAAAGCACTGGGAATGGAGAGGGAGGAAGGATTTTGGATGTTTCAAGGTCATAAATGGAAAAGGACTGTGAGAGAATCAGTTACAGGAAAGAGGACCAGAGATCCAAGGTCAAGCAAGGAGGTTGCAGGATCAGGGTATGACAAGGGAATAAGAGGAGGGTTGGAATTAAGGATGTAGAGATATCCTTTCTCATGCTCTCTGATACTTTTTTCTCACCCTTTAGTCCCATTAATACCCTCTTTTACACAAACACCCCATCTCCCTACAGGAAAAGGAAGCAGTTGTGACACTAATGTTCTCCTCCACTTTCTGTTAGCTCTGATTAATGGGTAAGAAGGGACAGAAATTGAAGGAAACTAGACTTCTGGTCTCATGTGATTCTGTGAGAATTGTATGATTTTTGCAACAAGGGCCACATTTTGCAAGCCTTACTACAACATTATGGGAGACAAGGGACCCCAAATTATTACCAGGGGGTCCTGATTTATGAAACAGCTCAGAGCAGATGCAATGCGGCAGAATGAAAATTCTGATTTATATAAACTAGGATAGAGGTTCATATGGAAACAATGCTATGGAAAATCATAGTACTATTAGACACTTTACTCTTCCCCTTTCATCTCTTCTCAATCTCTATCTTCCTAAATTTGGCTTCTATTTTAGTCTCTTCTTTCCTCGTCAGCATCTCCCCCCATTTGTCACTTATTTTCACAACTATGTAATTCTCTCCCTCCTATTATTATTCTTTCTTCCCTTGCATTCTTGAAGGTGCTGTGTCCACCTATCCCCCTCATACACTTGCCTTCCACCACTCTGACACTTCATAGCCCTTCTTGCTTCTACTAGAGCTGTTAAAAACTAGCACAAGCCATCCTTCTCTGTTGCTGCCTACATGGAGATTTTAAAAAGAACCATGTCTGGTATCAGTGAAGAACTGGCAGCAGTTGTGACCATTTCAGAAGCTAGAAGAAAGAAGTATTACACACTGGACTATAGACAGAGTGCAGCAGCAGATGTTGGGGGAAGATGTGGCAAAATGCAGTAATGAAGAGGGGAGAGAATTTCAGAGATGACCGCAGGAGCAAAGGGGAAGTGGTTGGTTGGAAGATCAAATTGTGTTGAAAGTAATGGCTCTTAAGGAGAAGACAGGATGTCAAGAGACCCCAGTTCTATGGTTGGAAACAAATTCTAAGGCAAGAAATAAAATTCTGTTACATGCACCAGAATCAGATTAAATTAGAAACTGACTGTAACACCAACCCCCCCCCCCCCCCCAACACACACACTTTTAGATTGTGTGCTGACTTAGCCTCAGGAGAAGAGGTTGGGTGAGGCAATTTAGGATAATGCTGATTCTAATGTTGCACCGATATTGATTTTGGAAAGCAAACAAGAGATAGCAGACGCACAAGTTCTTGGTATGCTTAGCTTCCCTCTGCTTTTCCAATGATTTGCTGTTATAAACCGTAATTAGGATTGCTCACTGTACTTTTCTATCCTCACCCCTTCAAAGCCAAGAATCCCCTGTGCACTAAGTCTATCAAATAGTACACAAACAGAAAACATCAGCAGGCTTTCAATTGCAGCTCTTCCCTCTGCACCTACTATATTTGCTTGGAGGAATGTCCCAAGTAACTGCATTCAGTTCAATACTTACACAGCAAGATTGCTGCAGGTCTGCACTGTAGCTTTCTCAGTGGCTCCTACAGCTAAGGAACTTGATTTTCAGACCCGTTCTCAATCCTGCTCATCACCTGTCTGGTTTTCAAGCTCTCACTAGATATCTACATGCATTGGCTCTAAATGGTTTGATGCATTTTTAAAAAAAATAAGTGGTGGAGTCTTTATCTAAGGTAAAATCTGCCTCTTTTGGTGCTCCTCAAGGTTCTATATTATGGCCAACCCTTTTCACTGTTTATCTGGTCTATTTAGCTTACGGTAAATCATTGAGAGATTTTTTTAATTATTATTGATAAAGATCAGCAAAAGGTTAGAGAGCAATTGTCAAGAGCATTATTGTTGGAAGAAAACAAGTTGAAACCGAACCTGGCTAAATGTGAACCACCTTAGGTAACATGACAAGAGGGAGCTGTTTGTATAGCAGGAGAGAAGCATATTTAAGAGAAAATTTTTTACATTAGATGCTGAGCTGTTCTTCAGCTCGCAGGTCTCAGCAGCTTTGTGGGTTGCAGCTTCTTCAGCAGTTATGAGGCTTCTTACCAGAACAAGATTTATAATCAATTATGTATTCTTTAGTCCTAACTACTGCAAGACACATTAGTACAGTCTCCTCAAGCACTAGTTGTGCCAGGTACAAATAATGTAAAATATAGCTGCAAGAATACTAGGACAGGCAAGGCAGGTTATGTCTCACCCCTGTTGATGATGCAAACAGAAGCAGGGTTGACAAAAACTCAAACCAACCAGTAGTATTCAAAAAAAACTGTTTATTTTTAACAAGGGCTTTACTCAACACAAATCGTGTTTCAGCTCTAAAATCTGCTTCAGGAGTCTAAATTGTGTCTAAATTGGGGCAATCCCCATGGAGAACAATAGCTATTATAAAGCTGAATCTATATATCAATCAAACCCAATTATCTTTGCACCAGAAGGTTGATCTTTTCTATTTCCAGTTAAACCAGTGGTTCCCAACCCTGTCCTGGAAGACCACCAGGCCCGTCGGGTTTTTGGGATAGCCCTAATGAATATGCATGAGATAGATTTGCATATAATGGAGGTGACAGGCATGCAAATCTGCCCTGTGCATATTCATTAGGGCTATCCCAAAAAACTCGACAGGCCTGGTGGTCCTCCAGGACAGGGTTGGGAACTACTGAGTTAAACAGTGACACCATTAATTTCTGTGCAAATCCACTCCCAGTTCCTGCACTTCCGCATAAGATTTAGAATCCTGACACAGACTTTATATCATAACCTAAACATGATTTCTATCGCATCAAGCCCTTGTTGACAATAGAGGGGTTTTTTTTAACACTACTGGTTGGTTTGCATCTTCATCAGAACTACTCTTGTCCACATCATCGATCTATTTGCAGAGGTCTGGTTTCTCTGGTTTGTTCTGGGTGAAAATGCCTGTCGGTGGAATTGCATTAGCTCCCAGAATGAACAGAATTCAATTTAAGCTTTTATGCTCAACTTTTAAACCTATATGAAATACTGAACCAGATTATCTTAGTGCTCTAAGAGGGCACAATCGGGCAACAAAAGTTTCTGCACTCACCCCAAATAGGGCACTTAGGGCTCCTTTTACGAAGGTGCACTAGCGTTTTTAGCGCAGGCACAAGATTAGCACGCGCTAGCCAAAAAACTACCGCCTGCTTAAAAGGAGGCGGTAGCGGCTAGCGTGCATTGCATTTTGCGCTAAAACCGCTAGCGCACATTTGTAGAAGGAGCCCTTAATTTCATCTGTACTATCAATCATGAACTAGGAGTGAATGAAGTGAGTGGCATTTGTGCATCAAATTCCAATGCTCTGAAATGCACTGCTGGTAGCCCTTTGCTATGAACTGAATTATAAAGATTAAAAAAAAAAAAAAGTTTAACACTCAGTTGTTGGCTTGGTACCATTTACCTCGGCTTCAGAAAATCACTCAAAACCTACCTATTCGGCAAACAAGACCCCTAACAACCCCCCCCCCTGCTTACATTACTACACGCCCCCCCACCCGCCCCCGCTCTTCTCCTCCCCTTAATTGCTCCCCTCTCCCCTATCTCCCCTCCGCCAGTCATCCTCTGTAAAGTTCAATTAACACTGCTTATGTCCGATAAACTATTTATATCGGATAAATTGTCTTTACATGATAAAATGCTGTAAACCCTGCTTTAACATTTGTTTTTATCTGATAAATTGTGTATTGCTGATAAATTGTTTAAAATTGTTCAAACTGTTTGTAAATCTGCGTGTCAACTCAGATACTACTGTAACTGATGTAAACCGCCTAGAACTCTCCGGGTATGGCAGTATATAAGAATAAAATTATTATTATTATTTCTCATCAATTAACTCCACTATGAAAAACTATGCTTCGAACGGTGGATTGGGGGAGGGGAGTTATTGATACACTGTGATTTGTTTTACATAGAGATAATATGTATGGTGATTCTTGGACGTAAATGCTCCGACGCTCATTGCATTCCTATGAGCATTGGAGCATTTACCTCACCAGCCCCGTGGTAACATGCTTTTACACTGCTCAGTAAAACTCAGTGTTAAGTTTGTTTTTATTACTTACAAAGTTATTTAAATCTTGACTAATTTACATTATTAGGGACATCCCAGAAATCTAACTAGTACTAAGGGCCCAAGGACTGGTTTGAACACCACAGCCTTGGGAGCCAAAAGTCAGTAGAGCATCAAAAATTATTGTTGGCATGAGCGCCATCTATCTGCCCAAGTACCTCAAGCCTTCCCTGCAGTAGCTCCTGCTACTGTAGTACAGAGATCCCCATGTATAGCACAAGTGCAGCTTACTCTTGACCTGAGGCTCCCCCCCCCCGCCCGAGAGTTCTGCCAATGTACTTTTTTTTCTTATTGCCATCTGCCTTTTACTCAGACCACTAACTCCATAAAGAGAACATCCTTAAATTACACACTAAAGCACAGAGCTGTTATTGCCCAAAAATTTGAAATTCTCTCACAAGAGAACGAAGAGCATAAAGACACCACTGAGGTGCATGTTTTGTCTAGCATTATGCCTGAAATGGACAAGGGAGAGCTGTGTGCAAGAAACCTTATTAGAAACTGGTTACTCCCTGCTACCCAAAAAGGAGAATGCCTTTATGGATAGGGCAGTAGGCTAGGAACCAGTGAAATCAGGGTTCAAATCCAGTTTCTCTTACTGCTGCTCCTTGTCATCTTGGGCAAGTTCCGCCCCCTCCCCCACCCACTGGCTTTGGACAGTTTTCTGTCTTAGAAACCTTCCAATCTCCTACTGTGCACGACCGCAAACGTGCCTTAAGCTCAGATTTCAAAAGAATTACATTTTAAATCCAAGTAACACACTTGGCCACTGGTTTATTAGTGGTGACAGCAAAGCTTTGCTTTCATGTAGAAATCCCAGCACACTAACCTTTCCTTAGACTGTGGTCCTTTCATTTCATGCTACTTATTCTCATCTATCCCAGTGTGACCTTGCAATGCTATGGAAGTGCTCTGAATATGGGATAGGGCAGCTGGCAGTTAGTAGCTCATTGGACATGCAAAGCAGAACGTCTCTGTACATGTCAATGCATCTGTCCTCAGCCACTGTCAAGTCTGTGACCTTGAACATCTGTTTTATATCCTCTCCATGCATCTGATGACAGGGTAGGAAGGCGCCTAGGTATCAATATGGAAGGAAGGTTTTCTGTAATAAATTAAAGGCATCAGCTGGTAGGGGACCCTTCAGCTATGACTGGGAAACTTTCAGTCTTCAAATTTATATTCAAAGATGTTCTGTTTTTCTTGTCTATTAGAAATATTTCTAGCAATGCTGAGGGCCAGCTGAAGCACCTTTCCCACACAACAGGAGAGTCTTAGGGCTCCTTTTACGAATTCGTGTTAGGGCCTTAACGCTAGCCGCTACCGCCTCCTTTTGAGCAGGCGGTAGATTTTCGGCTAGCGCACGCTAAAACCATTAGCTCACCTTCGTCAAAGGAGCCCTTAGTGATGCAAGTTCTAAGACTGTGTGTATGTAAATAGGCTAAACATAATCAGCAAAGCAGATGAAACATACATGGAGCTAATGGTATGTACACGTGTCTATGTATGTTATATACATACACACACAGACACCACACATGATCAAGAATATTGCTTTTATCCAAAGGAACCTTTTCCTATTCAATACCTATAGAAAAAAAAAAAGCTGTATGGAATAATGCCTAACACACACATCAGATGCCATGAAACTTATGTGCGTCTCTGCACCAGAGTTGAGCAAGCAAAACCAGTGGTGGGAAGAAAAGACCAAGGTGCCCAGCCCAAAGAGAAGTACAATTTTCTTCCATAATACATACATTTTACAAATAACTATTACATTAAATAACACCACCTCATCCAACATACAGACCCATCACCTCCCTTCTCTTCCATCAAAGGCCCCATTCCTTTTCCCTGCAGGGCAGAGGCGGAAGCTTGTATCATACCACAACGTCACTCCTCCACATATTCTTGTGAGTTATGGCTGCAGGCTTCTTTTTAATGTGTTCCACAGAGGAAGCTAGAAGCAGATCAGAGTAAATAAGTGGGCAGGACAAGCATCAGGGATCCAGCATGTCCTGCTATGGCTCTTAAGTCAAAAACAAACCACTTTCAGCAACAGCCGAGATCGATCCACTCTAAATACCATCCTTTAGTCTTGTGCCAGGCCACTCCTTTCTGCATTTTTATAAATCAAGGCAAGCCCCACTGCTTAAGCATAGAAATGGTAACAGAAGCAGAAAGCAGAGGCAGGGCTGCAGAGGATGGGAAGGAAAGAAATCATGGTAGCCACCACTGGTTGGAGCAGGAGGAAATACACAGCATCTTTTGCATTTCCTGCAGGCTAGGGAAGCCGCTTTCTGAAGGCAAGAGGATCTTTTCATGGCTACCTCATGCATCAAAGATGCTTCCACTGGTAAAAACTGAAAACTTGATTCAGAGACTGCATGATGTCTGCAACTTCATCAAGATATGTGCATCCACCACTCGAAGACATTCTTAGGAACACCAGAAATCAGGCACCAGTTACAAAACTCTCCTCCTGAAAAGGCCTGGGTTGATATACTGGTCCAATTACAGCTTCATCATCTGGCAATGGTTTATTTCCATTGGAATCTCTCCCCTGCCAGGCAGCTGAGAGAATATGGTAACAAAACTTCCAAAAATTTCCCCCAAAAGAAAAATCTCATCGGATGGTACCAATCTCATATCCTGTGGATCCACTGTAAACTGCTGCAGCCTTGTGCAATATTCTTATTTTGATATAGCTTTTTCATTGCCCCCGCTGCTTGGGGCAAGGGGAATGGTCCAGTGTGAAAAATAAAACTGGTTTCAGAACCGTTTGCTAGCAGCACCTCATTACCACCCTGCATTTCAACCTCCCAAAATAAAAATGATAGTGGCTGAATTCAGTCAGATAGAGAAGATTGCTGAAGTACCAGCCTATTCCAGTCCAGTGCTCATCCCATTCTTGCGGAAGAAATATACAAGTCCAATCACACCCCACTACCTACAAGTATCTGAAGTGCAGGCAGCACAGCTGCTGTTATTGTGCAGTTCATCATCAGGAAACCTGCACCAGGTTTTTCCTGCCAAAGGAGGAATAACAGTTAGTACACAGCTAAGGGGCACTACCAACTGAAGAACTGAAAGTAGGAGAAAAGGTGTCGAGGCATTGAAAAATTCCATCCTCGTATTCTAACTTTTACTTAAGTACAGTTCTAGAGGCACTGTAGCAATATCCTACACTAGAGACACTGTATTCCTTAAATTTCATGATCCACATGATTAAGGAAAAAAATCACAAACAGATGTAAGGAAAATAAAGCTGGAATGATTAGTCTACATGCATGACAACATGCAGAATAGAGGAGGCAAGTGGAATGGAACCCAAGTGACATGCCTCAAAGGAAACAAAAAAGGGAAAGGAGAAGCAGCCTAAGTACTCTGGCTCTGGGGAGTATTTCTTCCGCAGCTGCAATGTGAAGCAGGAGGTGTGGCACAGGACAATTTACAGAAAAGTTCCAGGTATGGCCGCTGCCAGCACGCACACACATACAAGAGCTGAGGGTACACACTGAAGCCCGCTGACCACTCTTCCTGGACAGCACAGGACAGCAGCAGTCAGTATCAGCTGGTAGACCCAGAATCTTGGTCCTTGTCGAGGGAAGGAATGCACTCCTTGCTGAGGCGGACAATCTCCTGGGACAGGACTTCCAGATCCTGGAAAGTAAAAGAGGCAGAGTCAAACACAGGGCTACAGTGTCACCAGTGACTGACTGACCTTCTCCCAGCTTGCTCCCTCTGCTTATAAAAAAAAAAAAAATCTAGGAATTTGCAACTATGGACTTCCCAACTGTGAAATATACAGAACACAGATTTGATCATAGCCAAGCAAAAAAATAAAATCAAGAAACCTTTACAAAACCCGGGCACTATTTTTCATAGCACATAGGAGAATTTAAATATACTATACTGACAATGTCATTGCTCGAGTTTAAATTTGTGTAACTGTTTATTAGTTAGATTGCACGTACAATTATTTCAAAATGGAAACATGTAGATACTAAGGTGTCACCTAGATGAATAATCATACAGGGAAACTCTGTGTTACATTGGGCTAATATGACTGTTTGTAATTGATATATTTCTGACAAAATAAAAAAAGAACCACCTTTGTTAAATAAAAAAGGCCTTAGGCTTTATTCCTTACTGAGTGATATAAGGAACAGAAATACCAAGTGGTGTTGCATCCCAATTCACACATACTGCCATATAATGTAGAAAATAAGAACCTGGGATTACATGGGATAGCAGACATTGGGGGTAGGCGTAGGAAGTTAAGAATTAGAGAATGACACAGGGAAAAACTCTGTCCATGTCCCCGCCCCGTCCCCGTCCCACCATCCTCTGCACCGCCCCGTCATCGCCATCCCTTTTACCGCCCCGTCACCGCCACTGCCATCCCATTCACCGCCCCGTCACCGTCCCCGCAGCATCCATATAAGCCTTAGTACTCTAATATTTAGCTTATTCCGTTCTTATAAATCAAAGTTCCTGCTGCTGAACTAGAGAAAGAGATGTTCAGCTGGCAGGGCTTTGTTTATAAATTTTTATCAACACAACTAATATACCACCATAATGTTTCCGACAGAGGACAAGTATGCAATAAATGCATTTTGCTGTTTCAATGCCAGTGCTCAGCAGAACAACAAACAGCAATATGGACATTCACCTTATGGACTGGGTGATATACATTTCAAATGTAGTACTTTTTTTAATATATAAAAATAGGCAAAATTAGTTGCTATTTTATCATTATATTTTCTTGCCATTGGTGCCACACATGATTTTAAAATGATAAACCAGTTCTGCTAAAGAGGGGAGAATACCCACAACGAAAAGCACAGTTACTTACCGTAACAGGTGTTATCCAGGGACAGCAGGCAGATATTCTCTACATGTGGATGACGTCATCCACGGAGCCCCGACGCAGACAGCTTTTCAAGCAAACTTGATTGAAGATTTCAAGTTTGCTGGTGCTGCACCACGCATGTGTGTGCCTTCCTGATCCACTAGAGGGCGCATCCCCTCCTCATGGTCTTCAGTTCAGAGAAGCTAGCAAAGAAGCCAACCTCGGGGAGGTGGGAGGGTTGCGAGAATATCTGCCTGCTGTCCCTGGATAACACCTGTTACGGTAAGTAACTGTGCTTTATCCCAGGACAAGCAGGCAGCATATTCTCTACATGTGGGTGACCTCCAAGCTAACCAAAAAGGGACGGAGGGAAAGTTGCCAATTATGAAAACAGAGTATGGAACCCCGACCGGCCAAACTGGCCGTCGTGCCGGGAAAACCGTCCAAACAGTAGTGAGAGGTGAAGGTATGAACCGAAGACCAAGTGGCAGCCTTGCAGAGCTCCTCAATAGGCACGGCTCTGAGGAAAACAACAGACGCCGCCAGTTCTCGGATATAACGTCCCGTGACCCGATTGTGTAGGGAGAGACCAGCCCGAGCATAGCAGAAGGAAATACAAGCAACCAACCAGTTGGATAAGGTGCGCTTGGAAACAGGGCGACCCAACGGACGAGGATCGAAAGAGATAAACAGTGGAGGAGCCGTCCGATGAGGCTCAGTAGGATGCAGGGAAAAGGCTAACTCCCTCATACAAACCAGAGTGTGAAGCACCCCTCGCCCGGGGGCGAGAGGGCTTCGGAAAAAAGACCGGAAGAACAATGGAATGATTGAGATGAAAGTCCAAAACCACCTAGGCAAGAACTAGGGATGAGTACGCAGGACCACCGTGTCATGATGAAATACAGCAAAAGACGGGTCCTTAACCAGAGCTAGCAGCTCACTGACTCTACGAACAGACGTGAGACCAACCAGGAATACCACCTGCCAGGTGAAGTATTGCAAAAGAGCCTTATCAATGGGTTCAAACGGAGGTTGCACCAATTGACCCAGGACCACACTAAGATCCCAAACCACCGGAGGGGGCTTGAGCGGAGGATGAACATTGAAGAGACCCTTCATAAAGCAGGAAACCGTCGGATGGACGGAGAGCAGCTGCCCATCAACCGGCCAAAGAAAGGCAGTAAACGCACAGAGGTGGACTCGAATAGATATCAATTCGAGACCCGACTGAGACAAGTGGAACAGATAATCCAGCACTGAAGGCAAGGAGGCAGACAGCGGATCCATGCGGTGCTCAGCACACCACGCAGCAAATCTGGACCATTGCTGGGAATGGCATTGCCGAGTGGAGCTCTTCCGCGAGGCCTCGAGAACATCCCCACCGACTGAGAGAAACAGAAGGAGGGAAACACGTGGCGAGGAACCAAGCTGATAAGGGTAGAGATTGCAGATTGGGATGCAACAGAAAACCTCAACACTGAGACAGCAGAGAAGGAAACATAGGTAGAATCAGAGGCTTCCTGACACTGAGCAGGGAGAACCACGGCTGCCGGGGCCACAGAGGAGCCATCAAGACCATGGTGGCGAAGACCAACAGGAGGTGTACCAAAGACCTGAGAATCAGAGGAAAGGGAGGGAACGCATAGAGGAACCTGCCCTTCCAATCGAGAAGAAAGCATCCGCCTCGAGGCGAACCCGGGAGAACATCCTCGAGCAGTATCGAGGCAACCAGTGAGTGAGGGGCGAATAGAACAGAACTACCTGTGGAGTTCCCCACTGAACCACCACCTGCCGCAGAGTCTGAGAATGGAGCGACCATGCATGCGGCCGAAAAGCGACCCAACGTGTCCACCAGACAACGCTGCTCGCCCTGGAAATACACCGCCCGAAGAAAGAGGTTGTGGCATAACGTCCCCTACCAATAACGAAGGGTTTCCCTGCAAAGTGACAGGGAACCAGTAACCCCTGGCTGGGTCACAGAACACATCGCCACCTGGACGTCTTTACGCACCAATACCCCGCAATCCTGCAGCCAAGAATGAAAATCCACCATGGCAGTGGAATGGCCCAGTGCTCCAGCAGGCTGATGTGGCAGCGACAGTTCGCCCTCGACCAAAGACCCTGAGTCCGAAGGCCGCCAAGGCACACCTCTAAGCCTATGCAGAGGAGTCCATCGTCAGAATCTTCTGATACGAAGAGGTGGCCCTCCAATGAAGCAAGCGTTTCAAGGAGGGAGGCACCGCAATGTGCTGGGAAGCCGGATCCCGATCCTGCCACCACTGAGACGCTGAGGTCCAGTGGGGAACACGAAGATGAAACCAGGCGAACAGCGGAACCTGAACCGTGGAGCCCATGGCCCCAAAAAGAGCATCATCAGCTCAGCCAAGACCGAAGACTGCTGAGACACCCGCTGACTCAGGTGCAGACGGGCGGCCTGCCGAGGCAGCGCAGAAAAGACCGGAGGTGGACCAAGGACAGAGGGGCCACCTGCCGGCATAAATGAACAAGGGCCTCCCCCTGAGGCCGCGACAAGAAGGAGCGCAAACTGGGTTCAGGTCCGCCCCGACGGACTCCCGAGACTGGGGCGGACAGAAGCTGAACAGCTCCTGGACTAGAAACTAGTGCAGGGCAGGAAGGGCCAGGACCAGACTCAGATGGGCAGATGGGAACGCCCAACCGACAGAGGCGAGGCTACACCCCCGGTGCATAGACACGAAGGAGACACCGCTCCTGAAGGGAGGGGAGGAATCCCCAGAAGGAGAGCAGCCCGAAGGCTATGCGAGAATAGTCAAAAAGACGGCCAGGAGCCACCGAAGCCGGCAGCTGGACCATAACCCGGCGCTGCTGCAGCTATTACGGCCGCTGCGAAGGAGGTCGAGATAACACAGGAAAGGTATCTGGAGGGCCCCGCCGGAGAAGGAGCCAAGGCAGAAGGGATTCAGCTGAAGGCATCCAGATAGGCGAAGGACCAGTCGCGTTCTGAGAGGCGGTTAGTGGCCACCGCAAGAGAGGCCTCAAGAAGCGCAGGACCCACACAAGTAAAATGGCGAAAAGATCCTGGAGGTTCTCTCCAGCCACACTCTGCGCCAAGTGAGACAACGCCTGGCGGGAGCAATAGAGCCGGAGCAGGGAGAGAGTCTCCTCCAGGAGACCAAACTCCGTACTACAAGATTCCGGCACGTCCGCCCGGAATGAACCAAAGAGAAAGCGGGGAACCCTCCCGAACAGGAGCCGGAGACGTCGAGGCACAGAGTCCCAGACGACATCGAGGCACTAAGCCCCCGTCTATAACGGGGCATAAAACCGCAGTCTACGCCGAGGCCCAAGCCTCAGCCGATGCCGAGGTATAAAGCCTCCAGCGACATCGCGGCACCAAGCCATAGTCGACGTCACGGCACCAGGCCACAGTCAACCAAGGGGCACAAAGCCCCAGACGACACCAAGTCACAAAGCCTCGGTCGACCGCGAGGCATGAAGCCACGGTCAACGACGAGGCACAGAGCTCCAGCCGACGATGAGGCCCCCAGCCTCAGTCGACGTCGAGGCACAAGCCTCAGGCGACGTCAAAGCACAAGTGTCAGGCGACGCAGAGCACACGGCCGCAGCCGACATCGAAGGTACAAAGCATCCGCCAAGCCTCAGTCGACGTCGAGGCAGAACGTCGAAGCACAAAACCTCCGACAACGTCGAGGCACAAAGCCGCCGTCTACATCGAAGCACAAGGCCTCAGGCGGCGGCGAGGCACCAAACCACAGTCGACGTCGAGGCACCAAGCCTCAGTCGACGTCCAGGCACAAAGCCACAGACGAGGTCGAGACACAAAGCCCCAGACGACGTCGAGGTACAACACCCCAGACGACGTCGAGGCACAAAGCCTCAGGTGAGGGCGAGGCATACAACCTCAGGCGCCGTCGAGGCACAAAGCCTCAGGCGATGACGAGGCACCAAGCTCCAGGCGACGGCAAGGCACAAAGCCCCCGTCGACGTTGAGGCACAAAGCCCCAGTCGAGGACGCCCCAATCGATCCCAGGCGATGTCGAGGCACAAAGCCCCTGGCGACGTTGAGGCACAAAGCCTCAGTCGACGTCGAGGCATGAAGCCCAGCCGACGGCGGGCCACCAAGCCCCAGTCGACGTCGAGGCACCAAGCCCTAGTCGACGTCGAGGCACGAAGCCCCATTCGACGTCGAGGCACACCAAAGTCGAGGTTCAGACGTCGGCACCGTACCAATGAAACTGGTAATGAAGGTGCAGCAGTGCGCTCCATAAGGGCATCCTCGAGATGAGTATTCCCATGAAAGGAGGCACGCTTCGAAGGTCTCTTAGAGGCTGGCACAACTGCACGCGATGCCTGGAATGCCTGAGACTCAGCCTGTGGCGTTACCGAGGTAACGCACCTTGAAAGAAAGAAATACTTACCGGGGATCGACACTACTCAGTCCAATTGAAGGAAAATGGGTCCCAGCCATTCTGCTCACACGAGGTGATCAACGAGAGAGGCCAGGGAAGAAGAAAACACAGCTGCAGCCAAACGAGGCCTAGCAGCATGGCTGAGGCCCGAGAAGGGCCTGCCGGTGGAATCACAAGAAAAAGTCCTTTTTTTTTTTTTTTGAAACAAAGAAAATACACGATAAATCAACAACCGCACAGCAACTCCCTAACAAAATAAAGAAGCCGCGGTGCTAGAAAGGCACTTAGAAGAACGCAGAGAAGAGAGACAGGGCTTTCTGGCTCCGCGGAAAACTAAGAACTGAAGACCATGAGGAGGGGATGTGCCCTCTAGTGGATCAGGAAGGCACACACATGCGTGGTGCAGCACCAGCAAATTTGAAATCTTCAATCAAGTTTGCTTGAAAAGCTGTCCGCGTCGGGGCTCCGTGGATGACGTCACCCACATGTAGAGAATATGCTGCCTGCTTGTCCTGGGATAACAGTATTTATGTATTACAGATTTATGAAAGGACTAGCAGCCCCCACCCTCCTTCAACTTCACCTTATATTCCGAGTTTGCCTGCTTTCTTTTTCGCACACATTCAAAAAGCCGTGCACGCGCGGCTGCGCGAGTCAATCAAACTTCTCCTCTCCTGCAACTTCCTGTTTCCGGTTGCGTCAGAGGAGAAGATTGATTGACTCGCGCAGCCGCGTGTGCACGGCTTTTTGAACGCGTGCGGCTCGGGAAAAAGGAAGCCGGCAAACTCGGAATATAAGGTGAGGTGGAGGGAGGGAGCTGGCTAAACACTACGGGCGGGCGGTGGCTGTGGAGACCGCGCGATCCTTGATGCCTCACTGCGGAGACAAGACCATTCACCGCTCCACAGGGCGGTGAATGGCCTTGTCCCTGTCCCCGCAGCGACTGCTATTTTTCTTTCCCCGTTCCGGCAGGTTACCCGCGGCTAAACGGGGCTAGCCGCGGGTAACCGCCACCGTGTCATTCTCTATTAAGAATCTGTGTGGTTCAAGTAGTTTGGGTTGGGACCTCCTAATGGCTAACCTGTATTTATTTGATCACCAGGTTGCAGGGGTTGTTTTTTCTAGGACAAATCAACATGGGATGCCCATTTGAAAATGGGAGTGGGGGGTAGTTGTCTGTTATATAGTAGTGGCACATATGGCTTCAGGAATTAATTGGATAAATGTGTACTGATTTAGTTGTAGTAACCATGAATGGATAGGGCTAACTCCCCACAAAAGAGACAACTGGTATGTAAAGAACTATTGCCCTTATCACACATGACTTGCCTTCAAGAGACTCATCTTAAGTGGAAGCATGAGAATTAGTTAACACATGCACAATATGTCCACAGACTGCATCAGATAGGGCAGTAAGAAACAGAGTGGTAATTCTCTCTCATAATTCCTTGATGCTTGAAATCTAATATGTAAAGAAAGATTCCGAGAGGCACTATCTTTTTGAAAATGCACTATTAGATCATCAAAAAGTCACAAGGGCCTGTGCCCATACACCTAACTCTGGGCATAGTTGTTTTTTGGGGAAAATTTTCAGAATTATAGCTCCCTTTGTGAAGGACAAATTCATACTGGGTTCAGATTTCAATACATTCATGAATCCCAAATTGGATCATACAGGTGATGATGTAATAGAATATATATCTGTGCCATACCTCTTCAAAATTAATCATATATAAATTGGCTATGGATGGGGCAAAAGTTGCCCCCACTGCAACACCAGAAAGTTGTAAATACATATCCTTTTCAAAAATGAAAAAATTCTCTTTTTTGAAGAGATATGGATAAAAAAACTCTCCTTTCAGCAGTAAGATTTATTCATGGCACAGATATATCGACAATATATTCTTATTATGGAAGGGCAATGAGAGTGAGCTCGCCTCTTTTGCAACATGGTTGGATTCATGTGATATTAATATAAAATTTTCTATTACATCATCAATGGAATCTATTCATTTCCTTGATATTGACATCAGTCAAACTAACAATACTTTTGTCACTAAAGTTTTTACTAAGAATACTGATAAAAACACACTTCTGGGAGTCACGTGATGTGTTGAGCCGAGCGGGACGTGCCTTGCTCGTGCTCCGGGGCCCCGGGTCCCTCTGAACCTGTTCCTACGAATTTTCAGGCTCGGATCTTACCTGCCCGGTCGGGGGTGTGCATGGACAGGTCTCCCGTTGTGCCTAGCCCGGCCATGAGCAGCAAATCGTGCCGTTCTACAAGAGACAGGGAGACCAGATCGGCGCGGCCGGACCTCAAGATGGCGGCGGGTGACTCCGGTTCCGCGCTCCCCTTGTCGGAGGCTCACATAGCTGCACTGTCTGCCTCGGTCGTGCGGGCCTTGGATTCCCGATTTGACCAACTGTCTGGTCAATTAACATCGTTGGAGACTCTTTTGGGGGAGACCACGCGGCGAACAGGCGAGCTGGAGCACCGGGTCTCACAGGTGGAGGATGCCCACTCTGCTTCCTCTGTGGATCTGGCGGCGCTGCAGGCGCAATTAAAGCGGCAAGCGGACAAGCTGGAAGATCTTGAAAACCGCTCAAGAAGAGACAACTTGCGCTTGATTGGCCTCCCTGAAGCGGTTCCTGAATCCCGCCTGCTCGCTGCTTTGGAGTCCTGGCTCCGGACGGAGTTCCCTCTTCCAGCTGGTGTGGGCCCCTTGCAACTCGATCGGGCGCACCGCCTGGGCCGGCGATTTGATGGCGGTGATCGAGCTCGGGTCACCATCTTTAAGATCCACAACTCAGCCGTGAAGGCTGAGTTGATGAAGCAATACCGACAAAAGCGGAATACGCTTCAGTATGATGGAGTACCGGTTCGCCTGTTCCAAGATTACTCTCCGGCGCTGCAGGAGCGCAGGCGGCGCTTCTCCCGAGTGTGCTCTGCTTTGTTTGATCGGAAGCATCGATTTCAACTCCTCTACCCGGCGCAATTAAAAGTTTGGACTTCTACAGGATGGCAGGTTTTTGCTACAGCAGAGGAGGCACAGAACTACCTGGATTCCCTACCGGGAGAAGCGGGACCCTCTTCGGTCACCTGAGTTCTGTAGCAGAATAGTTGATTGGTGCTATTCTCCCACATTTGAGTGGCTTTCCTCTGTTTGGGCCATTGTTAGCCCTTTGAGCATTGTTCCAGATTGCTTCCTTTTGGCCTTTTGGCCTCTTGGACTCTGACTGTTCCTTTTCACCCAGAGTTTGGGCTGGTTTTTGGCCCATTCTTGTTGTATTTTCTGTTTTTACTGTACCTGGTCATTCTGGAGATGTGTGCCTGGTTTTGCTGTTTTGTACTTTTTCTGTTTCTGTTTAGGGCATTTTTAGGTGTCCTTGGTAGGTGTGGATGTTCTTAAAGGGTTAATGGGTATTGTGTACATGGGGGGGAGTTGGTTTCCTGCCTGAGTCGGGGGTCTGTTTCTTTTGGCGGATGGGCGTATGTTTGTGGGAGCTAAGTTTGTTTGGGGCGGACTAGTGTGAGTATTGCTGGGTATGAGTGCTGGGGGAGAGTGTTTGTGTGCCTGGGGGTTGGTGTTTGTTCACTTTTAGCATTGTGCCAGTGGGGTTGACCGTATTCTGATTGTTTGGATTACACGCCCCTTGGGAGGCTTCTTGGTGCTCCTTTAGGCCAGCTGGCATTGGACTGTGTTACTCCCTGGGTTTTGGGGTTCTTTTGTTTCTTTGCTTTGCTCTCCTCTGGCTCCTTCGGAGTGTGTGATGGATGGATGGGATGTTCTGCTTGTCTGTGATGGGGATGGGTTTGAGGGATTTGGGGCCCTACCTGCATCTTTGTGACTCTATCTTTGTTCCACGTGTGTGGGACGAGGGTTTCTTTCTGGAAGGGTTCTTGGAGGGTTTGTTTCTGGGGGGTGGGGGGGGTTTGGGGAACGGGGGGTGGGTTGGGGAGGGTGGGGGTTGGTATTTGGGGGTGGGGGGTCCTCCTTCACAGGGTTTGCCTCAATTTTGCTGTGATCTTTTGCTCCATATTTGTTGCATTGTTTTTCTTTGGTGGTCAATGCTACTCTGGGGGGGGCTGGGCCCTTGGGGTAGTTTTCTTTTGAATTCCTTTTTCTTTTCTTGCATCTTTCCTGCCTTTCCGCTGTGAGTACCCCTTTTCGACTTACATCTTGGAACGTAGGGGGGATTACGTCGCCTGTTAAGAGATCCAAAATACTTGCAGCTCTACAACGATATCACTCAGATATTGCATGTCTACAAGAAACTAGACTAACCGATGCTGAACATCTTAAGTTGCGTCGGTCCTGGGTGGGAGAGGTGTATTTTGCTTCCTCATCGGGCCGTCATGGGGGCATTGCTGTGTTGGTCCGCAAATCTTCTCCCATTGGTGTCCAGGTTCTGGATAAGGAGCCCGACGGCAGATCCCTGCTCTTACGTCTTACCTTGGGTGGGCGCTCATATCTTTTGTTAGTGGTCTATGGCCCCAATTCTGGTGAATCAGCCTTCTTGCAGCGGTTGCTCCAACTTTGTTCTCGTTTCCCTGGTGATCCTCTATTTCTCCTGGGTGATTTTAACCTGGTCATGGCTCCTGATCAGGATAAATCCGGATCTCCTGTTTCTTCCTTGGGTTCTAAGGGTCACCTTCTTTCGGATTTTTGTGACTCTCTTTCGGTTGTAGACCCTTGGCGCCTCCTGCACCCTGAAGTCCGTGATTACACTCATCTTTCTCGTGCCCATGGCTCTTGGTCTCGCTTGGATTATATCTTCTTGTCTTCCTCTTTGTTTCCTTCCGTTCAATCGGCTGAGATAGGACCTCTGTCTATATCGGATCATGCCCCTATATGGATAGATGTTTTCTTGGATTCTTCATACCTCCGAGCGTCGTTCTGGCGGTTTCCCTTCTATCTTGCACAGGATACGGAATTTCGTACCTTTTTGCAGGCCCAATGGGATGACTATTCCGCGAATAATGCTTCCCACTTGGATGATCCTATTTTGTTTTGGGAGGCTGGGAAGACGGTGATTCGAGGTCATATCATTTCATTTCTGTGTGCCCGTTCCAGGCGTATTAATCAGGGGATTGTTACTCTCGAATGGGCCTTGCGTTTGGCGAAGCGGTCCTTTTCTCTTCACCCTTCCCAGGAGACTCGTGACTGTTATCTGTCTACCCAGGTGGCCTTGAACTCCCTTCTTCATTCTCGTTTTCAAAAATGTAAAGCTTTTTACCAGCATCGTTTTCATCGCTATGGGAATAAACCCGGCCGCCTTATGGCTCGTTTGGTTAACGCTAAGACTGGGAGGAAACCAATTTTGACTTTACGGACCAAGGGTGGTGGAGTGGTGTCCCAGACTTCTGAAATCTCCGGGGTTTTATTTGATTTTTTTCGTCGGTTATATGACGCTTCGGAAGATGCTTCTTTGGAGATGGTGACAGACTATCTTCACTCTTCTGGGCTCCCTCGTTTGTCGGAGGCTTCGGTTTCTTCGCTTAATAGTCCGTTCCGGGCAGCTGAATTGGAATCAGCTATTAAATCGCTCCGCTCTGATCGGGCGCCTGGCCCAGATGGGTTCTCGGGTGACTTCTATCGGATCCTTTCTCCTTCTCTTTCTGGACCCTTGTTGGCATATTTTAATGAAGCTGTTGCCCGGGGTTCCTTTCTGCGCTTTGCGAATGAGGCCCTTATTACCTTACTCTTGAAGCCGGGTAAAGAAGCGGACTTGCCTGGGTCCTACCACCCCATTTCTTTAATAAACGTTGACCTCAAGCTCTTTGCACGCATGCTGGCGGATCGTCTTGCTCCTCATTTACCACAGCTTATACATGAGGATCAGGTTGGCTTTGTTAGGGGCCGTCAGTCTGTACACAATGTCCGAAAGGTCCTTTTTGCTCTTGCCCAGTGCCAATCTCGCCAAATTCCGACCTTATTTGTTAGCCTAGATGCCTCCAAGGCGTTTGATAGTATTCATTGGTCGTTTATGTTTCGTACCTTGGAGTATGTGGGGCTCGGGGGATTCTTTTTAGATGCGGTAAGTTCTCTTTACTCTAATCCGCATGCTTCTTTGCTGGTTAATGGGACCCGCTCGGATTCTTTCCCTATTCTTCGTGGAACCCGACAGGGTTGCCCTCTTTCCCCTCTTCTGTTTCTTCTTTCTTTGGAACCCTTGTTATGCACTCTTCGGGGATTCGCGGAGGTTCGAGGTCTCTCAGTTGGCGATTTTGAACTTAAGACTCTGGCGTATGCAGATGATCTGTTCCTAATTCTTACCCACCCTGAAGATTCTCTCCCGGCAGCTCTGGATCTCATTTCAGAATTTGGGTTTTATTCAGGGCTGTCTCTTAATTTGGATAAATCCATGGCCTTACCTTTTCCGCCGGATTTACGCACTTCCTGGAGGGGTGCGTTCCCTCTCCGTTGGGCTGATTCCACTTTAAGGTATTTAGGGGTTACGATTCCGTTAGATTTATCTGATTTGTACAGGTTAAATGTCACGCCGCTGTTTCAAGCTTTACACAATAAGTTGCACCTCTGGGAATCTCTTCCTTTCTCGCTTTTGGGCCGGGTACACTTGTATAACATGCTCTTAGTTCCCTGTTGGCTTTATGTTTTTCAGGTCCTTCCCCTTTATTTGACTTATCGTGATGAGCGTAGAATAGAGCGCCTAGTACAGAAATTTCTTTGGGCTGGTAAGAGACCACGTTTGTCTTATAAGCGGGCGGCGACTCCCTGGTATAGAGGGGGTTTGGGCTTATTGAATATTCGTTATTTGACGATTGGTTGTGGCATGCGACATATTAATGACCTCTTTCGGGGTACTTCAGCTTTCACTAACACTTCTCTAGAACTTTCCTGTTTTTCTTCTGCTCACTTTAGTGCCTATCTGCATTCTGTCCCTTCTCTTCTACCTGAATCTCTTTCTATGAAAGTATTGCATCGACCCTTGAAGAAGGTTTGGCGTTGGGTCTGTAAATTTCACACTCTTTCTTCCTCTGTCTCTCCCTTTCTACCTCTTCGCTTTAATGGTTCTTTTCTGCCTGGGATTGATGGGCCGAGTTTTGTTCGGTGGGGAGCAAAGGGCATTCACTATCTATTTCATTTGGTTAATGATGATGGTACACCTAAATCTTTTGCTCAATTGCGAACAGAATTTGATATTCCCCCTTCCGATTTTTTTGCTTACATGCAAATCCATCATTACATTTCTTCCTTACCTCCTAGTTCCTTACAAGCCTCATGCCAGGAGTCGTTGTCTACAGCCTTTACCATTGGTTCGCAGGAGCCGGTCCCTCTCAAGTTCCATCATCGCCACTTGAAGGATGAATGCCCTTTGTTTGACCATTCTCGGCTGCGAGATGCTTGGTCTTGCGATCTTGCTGTAGACTTGCCTTCGGACATACTCCTGCAGGCTGTCCGACGTCTGCCAGCATTTCGAAAATATACCACCTTTTGGGAGCAACATTTTAAATTGATTTTTCGTTTATTTATCTCTCCTAAAAGAGCTTATTTGGCTCATTTTCGTTTAACCGCTGCCTGCCTTCGTTGTCGGGCTCCGGAAGCCAGTTTGGGACACATGTTTTGGACTTGTCCTCAGGTACAGCATTTTTGGACTGCTATCTTTGCTTTTGTTGAGACTCTTTGGCATGTTACCATCCGCAGTTTCCCTTTGATCTTGTTTGGGACTATTCCTCACTACTTTCCACGTTCCAGAGGGGTTGCGGCTTTCCTCAAGTGGTCTATCCTGATTGCTTTGAAATGCATCTTGCTGAAATGGCTGGAAGTTGAAGCTCCGGACTATTCCCTTTGGAGGAGCCGCATGATTGCTCTCTTGATGTGGGAGCGAAGGGATGTGGCTGATTTGTCCTCTCGTCAGGGCCGCATTTTCCAGACTACTTGGGAACCCTTCTGGACTACTTTGACCCCGCTGGCTCGTAGCCGGATACTTAATTGAGGCTTTTTGTACTGCTAATTCTTTGCTTACTTTTGTGTGGTGTTTATTCTTTATTTATTTTTGGTAATTGGAAGGAGGATCCAGGGGTGGGACTGGGAGGGGGAGGGGTGGCTTGGGTTGGGTGGTGGGGAGGGAGGCTAATTGGGGGGACTACTTTAAACTCTTTTGAGCTGGTTTTGTTCTTGTTGTGGCATTCTGTTGTCTTTCATGATTGCTCAATAAAATATATTTGAACATAGATCAGTGGTTCCCGGGCCTGTCCTGGGGGACCCCCGGCCGGTCGGGTTTTCGGGATGTCCCTGGTGGGTGTGCATGGGAGAGATTTGCATATAATGGAAGTGACAGGTATGCGGGTCTCTCTCATGCGTGTTCATTGGGGGTGTCTTGGGGGCCTGGCTGGCTGGGGGTCCCCCGGGACGGGTTTGGGGGCCGCTGTTTAAATGATGTTATTGTACCGCGTTTAAGCTCAAACATTTTAATGCACAGAAATTGCTAGGTAGCAATGCTAAAATGTTACCTACATCAACATAGTTTAAGATAATTAAATGTTGTTTAATAGTAAAAAAAAAACAAAACAAAAAAAAAAAACACACTTCTGAAATACGATAGTTGCCATCCAAAAAAACTCAAAAAAAGTTTGCCTTTCTCTCAGATGGTAAGAATTCGAAGGAATTGTTCAGAATTGAATGAATACAAAAGACAGTCTAAATGTTTAAAAGATAAATTTATATCACGGGGGTATCCTAATCATGTATTGGAAAAAGCAAGGCATCGTGCCAAATACATAAATAGGGAACATCTTTTAGATGATCGAAGAAAGAATGAACTAGAAGAGGATATTGAGATATGTGTATTGAGATATTGTTCCAAAAGTACGACTATAATACAAATTATAGTTAAATCTTTTTTATTTTATGAAATAACAATATCAGAACAAATAATCCAGCAACACAGTCAAACGAGACTTCCAGTACCAGTAAGTCAACCCCCCAATGAGCCATCCTCCCACCCACCCACCCACCCACTCCCACCCATGGGAACAGCCAGAGTAACACATCAATTAAGCAGTCTACTGCGTACTACTGGGGTCAGAGTATCGCAAAAAGGCAGCCAACAACGTAAGTATGATGCTCCTAATTTAGAGTTCATATCAGTAATGGCCAGTCGTTCATAGCCCGCCAGTTGGATCATCTGGGCACGCCAATGTGCTAATGTTGGGGTGTGCGATGACAACCAGCACTGAAGAATAGTTTTAATGCCCATGAATATTGTCTTTTGAACAAATGCTGCCGCTCCTGGACGTTTGGGCATTAGAGTAAGTTTCAACGTGAAAAGAAAAGTGTTTGTGGGCGACCAAGTACAGTTCCAAATGGATTGAACATGTAGACAAAGTCTCTTCCAATATGCCTGAATTCCCGGACATAGCCAAAACATGTGACCTAGGGAGGCCCTCGGGGCCGCGCATCTCGGACAGCAGTCGGTAGCACTCACCTGCGCCCGATAAGCCCGAACTGGGGCAAAGTATGCCCGGGCTAGGAACTTGTAGTAGCGTTCTTTTTCAGCAGGAGATACCAACAGTCTCATTCCCAATGAAAAACTTCGTTTAAGTACCTCTTGTGTAACAGTAATATGTAAGTCCTGAGTCCATTGACTAGCCAAAGAAGCATAATCCAGGTCACCTGCTAGGTCTTGTAAAAAGTGGTGATGAAAACGTAATGGTATAGGTTCTTGTGCCGTCAAACAAAGGGCTTCGGACAGTTTTTCTTGAACTTCCTTTGTCAAGTCTGATTTGGGCAATGTGCTGACATAATGATGTAGTTGGTTATAAGAAAACCAATCACCAGGCTCCAGCATAGAAGAATCACATAAAGATTGAAAAGATTGGAGAGACCCATTGGATTGCAACACATTCCACAAATAATACATTCCCCTCCCCTTCCACCAAATGCTAGCAGTCAAGGGCATACCTGGGGCAAAGGCTCCATTGCCGGCGACCGGAAGACACGGGGTCACATCATAACGAACAGCCAGTCGCCGGCAGAGAGACCTCCAAAGTTTTCTCAAAGGGAACAAAAACAAGTCCCCGTAAGTCACCTCCCTTGTAGGTAAGCAACCAACATGCAATAAGTAACTAAAGTGGTAGGGAGTAAACGCTGAACATTCCACCTCGGTAGCTGTAAAATGTGACGTACTACAAAACCAGTCATTTAAATGTCGGAGTTGACATGCCTCATTGAATCTACCTATATGCAAGAGACCCAGACCCCCTTGGGCGGTTGGTAATGATAAGGTATGTAAAGGGATCCGTGACCTCCTACCCCCCCAAAGAAATCGTGATACTGATCTATGATGTTGTCTGAGGTGGGCGTGCGATATTAGTATAGGTAATGTTTGTAGAATGTAAAGCCATTGTGGGATCACCATCATATTATATAAAGCAATCCTACCCATTAATGTCAATGGATACGCTCGCCATGCCTGCAGACGCCGTTCAGTTCGAGAAAGTAAAGGCAACACATTCATGGAATAAATAGTGGCTAAGTTCTCGGGAATGAGGACCCCCAGATACCTAATGGATGAAGTTGCCCATACGAGTGGAAAAGGTTCCGGCCAAGTGTCCCTAATTATAGGTTGTAACGGGAGTACCATAGATTTCTGCTTATTCAATGTCAGTCCAGAATATAAATGGAATTCATCCAATATCTCTAATGCGCGTGTCAAGGAACGGTGCGGTTGAGCCAGTGTTAGTAAAATATCGTCCGCAAACGCCAGCACTCTTAGTTGGGAGTTCCCTTCCGACAATCCCACCATAATATCATCCCTCTGTATTGTACGTAATAGTGGTTCCAAATAAATCAAGAAAAGTAGAGGGGACAAAGGGCAACCCTGACGAGTTCCCCGGCCTACAGTAAAAGTCCGTGTCAGGATACCATTCACTAATAGGGAAGCAGTTGGATTCGTGTATAACATCCTCAAAGCTGACCAAAACCAGCCTTCCACCCCCATATAGGACAACACCCCAAAGAGATAATTCCAGTTAACTTGGTCAAATGCCTTTGCCGCGTCTAAACTGACCAGAATTCCTGGTGTAGATGTCGCTTGCGCTCTAGACATTGCCAATAATACTCTCCGGACATTTACCACAGAATGCCGACCCCGGACAAATCCCGCCTGCGCATGCGAAATTACACGTGGCAGGATGGGAGCCAATCGGTTAGCCAGTAAGCGAGCTAGAATTTTTATGTCAACATTAAGAAGGGATATGGGTCGAAAAGAGTCGACCTCTTCTTTTGATTTGCCCGGTTTATGGAGTAGTGTAATGGTGGCGGTATTAATATGAGATGGAAAAGTCCCTTTCTCCAATGCCGCCACATAATAGCGGAGAAGAGGTTCGCACACCTGCAGTGACATGGCTTTGTAAAATTCAGTAGAAAACCCATCAGGGCCCGGAGCTGTACCAGATTGTAAATTTTTAATCGCTGTCTGGATCTCCGTTCCCTGAATAGGTCTATTTAATACCGATCTCTGCAGGTCCGTGAACTTTGGCATGCCCGCATCTTCCAAAAAATCACAAACATCAGGGCCTACATAAGCACCAGGACTTTTGTAAAAGTTAGAGAGATGTTGGTAAAATGTCTCTGCAATGTCCGCCGGTTTAGTACAGTAAGTATTGGGGCCCAATTTAATTCGAGGAATATAACGGTCGTCCTGCCAATTTTTGGTCAATGTGGCTAATAATTTACCTGTTCTGTTTCCGAAACGATGGAACTTATACTTCCTATAAAAGAGGGAGCGCTTTGCCCGATCATGCAATAAAGCATTTAACGCTACTTGTGCTGAGTGCATCTCCTCACCCAGTAGCCGAGTGGGATGAAGAATATAACGTGCTTTCAGGCGAGTATATTGATTTTCCAATCTAATAATGCCGTGGGAAATACGTTTGCGACGAGCAGCGACAAAGGAAATTATAGCTCCTCTGAGCACGGCTTTGGCCGTGTCCCAAAAGAGATCTGGAGTGGATTGATGTTGTCCATTAGTTATCAGGAACTCCTCCCAACAAGAACCCAAGCATGTCAGAAAAGAGGGATCATCCTTTAAGTAGGAAGGAAATCGCCAACGACGGCTACCCGAAGGAGGCAATCCCCAGGACACATCTAGCCAAACAGGACAATGATCAGATATCGCCAACGGCCCAATGGTGGCCTCAGTTACCCGAGAGAAGAGAGATTCAGATATGAAGATATAGTCTAAACGGGAAAAAGTCCCATGTGCCCTAGATTGGTGTGTATAGTCCCGCTCAAATGGATGCAGCAAGCGCCAGGAATCTACTAGGCCCAGGGACTTACAAAGGAAGGGTAACCCCTTAGTATTAGCTGTCGAGGTAGAAGTGGAGTGACCCGAACGGTCTACCGTAGCATCCATTACTTGATTAAAATCCCCCACTACCAATAAGGGAATGGAAGTATCTTGGAGTCCCAGAGAAATTAATGAGGTAAGATAGGATTGCGAATAGACATTGGGCCCATACGTGATCAACAGTCTAAATTCTGTTCCCTGTAGTGAAATGTGTAGTAGTAGAGTCCTACCCTGTGTATCTGCATGGCAGGAGGTGACAGCGCACTTCAAACCCTTACGGATCAGTAAACACACTCCAGCACGTTTACCCGAAGAGGAGGCGTAGTAGACTGAGCCCACCCAGCCTCTCCTCAATTTTTCTGATTCAGCGGCAGTCAATTTAGTCTCCTGCAAACAGGCCAAATCTGCACGGTGATGTTTCAATTGTTGTAAAATTTTTGATCTTTTCACTGGTGATGATATTCCGGAAACATTCCAGGAGACTATTCGAAGTGCGCTGTCACCCAGGATCCCTCAAAAAACCATTTACATAGAAATATACATTCCAATACCACGCCCAGGCTCCCAGCCTTACCCGAGCGTGGATAACACAATGCCAGGCAGTACGCAGAAAAAACAAACAATAATACAGCATGAAATTAGCAAAACAAACCCAAATGAAAAACTTTGCTATAACAATTTGTAGCTCCATAGGCTGTTCCCATTCCCCCCCCCCCTCTCCCCAATCCCTACCTGAACAATCCCAGATACCTTACTAAACATATCCCGTCCGGAATATGCCAGAGGCCCGTAGGACACCAAACGGGGCCCCAATCCCCTCAATGAACATTAATCTGAAGTGTTCTTTGAGCTTTGAACCATAAACAGTGAAATGTCCATCCCAGCCAGAAGTGAAGATTGATTGACCCAGGGATACTCAAGGAGGGTCTCCCGAAGACTTAAGGCGAGTGTTGATGAATTCAGCTGCCTCAGACGCTTGTGAGAATAGGTGCCAAGCACCCTCATGGTGTATTTTCAACAGAGCTGGGTAGACAAACAGAAATCGCTGCTTGAGTGCCACCAAACGCTTGCAGAGAGGATAGAATTCTTTTCTCTTGTCTGTGAGGGCCATCGAGTAATCCTGGCTGATTCTGATAGTTGACCCATGGAGTGTTGGAGAATCCATTCTTGCCCGGTACTGGCGTAGAATGGCTGCCTTATGTTGATAGTTCAGAAATTTTGCTATCACCACTCGTGGCCTGGCATCATGCGCGGGTCTCGCTCCCATTCTATGGGCCCGTTCTAAGCAGAGAGAGCTGGAGCTCATGGCATCCGGAAATTCTGTTTCAAGCCAATGCTCCAATTCTGCCGGTAATCGAGCATCAGGGATTGATTCCGGAACACCCATAAAGCGAAGGTTGCTGCGACGCGACCTATTTTCCAGGTCGTCAATCTTTTCGGCTTGCCTGTGCACAGTTTCCTGTAATGCAGCTATATCCAGCTCGTGAGAATTCACAGTGTCCTCTGTTGTGGAGACCCTCTGCTCCAATTCTGTCGTGCGCGCCGCTGTGTCCGTGAGCAGCTGTTCAAGGCGAGCCATAGTATTGGTTAGCACCTTCAGTTGCGGGCCCAACACTTGAGCCACCGCCGACTTTATGTCCGCCAGCGCCGCGTCCGTGAACTCGGATACCGCCGTGCTCGAGGCGGCCGCCATTTTGTGTGTGCCCGAGTTTTGTTTCTGCATGCTAGCCCGCGCCTCTGTGGATCGTGCCGCTTCTTGCGATCGGGTCAGGTATTTGTCCATACGTGCCCGTCGCTGCGCTGAGCTAACAGAGCCGGCCAGGATTAAAATTGAAAAAGTTGGCGCTCAGGAGAGAGGATCGGGGCCCGGAGCCGATGCGGAGCACGTCCTCAGCGGCTCATAGCGTCACGTGACCTCAATAATACAAATTATTAGAAATAATTGGGACATTGTGAAACTTCATCCAAGTTTTGATAAGAAGAGACTTAGAGTAGCCTTTTCTCGAAACTCTAATTTAAAAGAAATTTTGTGTCCATCGATGATCAAAACAAAAAAAAAAAATCTAGCAGCACCAAGGGTCATTTCAAATGTCTTTCCTATAGTATTTGTGATATTACAATACAAACGAATCCATCTGACAACTCACAATACAATCTTAATTTTTTTACAAACTGTAGGACAACCTTTATTATATACATTATCATCTGCCCCTGCAAATTGTTGTATGTAGGCATGACAAGGGACTTAAAGACTCGAATGTATGAACATAAATCTAATTTGAAGCGGGAGAGAAGCTCGGAGGTTATAGTTGAGCATTGTGCCTCACACCGCCATCTCTATAAAGATCTTCGGTGTCTTGGTATTGATCACGAACCAAACACTATAAGAGGAGGTGACAGGGTGAAACGGCTCAAACAACGAGAGCTTAGATGAGATTCACCGTCTGAAAACTATGCACCCTTTCGGTCTTAATACAATCTTGGATTGGTCAGTTTTTATCTAAATATTCTTATGTAAATATTTTTCCATTTGTATTTTGTGGTTCTGTTGTTAAACGAACATGGAATATTCTAACCAATGAGAACACAAGTACGTTATAATTTCAGTGCGCATGTGCTGGCGTTCTTTCAATTTAAACAACATTTTGTAGTGTGGTTTTGTGTTACAACACAGCTAATGTTAATGCTGAAAGTAAGTACTTTTTCTTTCTCTTTGAATGGCTAGCACTTGTAATTAATTCTATAACACTCTTTTCTTGTATTTCTAGCTTTAGCCCGATATACAAAACCCTGAGGAAGCCGCTTGTCAGCGGCGAAACGGGTCCCCGTTGGATATATTACGTGGGGCTGTAACGGTAGTTTGACCAATGCCGTTTTACATGAACACAAAGCTTTTTTAAACAGTATGCCATTTGCACAAAGCTCTTTGCACTGATAAGAATGAGATCGGTTTATATTTTGCTACTTGCATAATGCCATTTGCACATTGCTATTTGCACATATTTAATTCGATGAAATATTCATAAAGTTCTCAAAATAATTTATAAAGATAAAGTTGAATGAAAAAAATTTTGAGTAGTAATTCATATATAAAAAAATTTTTTTGATCAAGTGTCATACATAGGCATATTAATAATATGAAGGTTTTGGATCAATGAAAGATACTCCTGCCACAATTCCCTATATGGATTATATTACTATGATCCATGGAGTGGCAATTCTGAGATTCTTTCCTTCATTTAATTAAGTAATTTTTCTCCTGGTAGATTAACCTTTTGAGGATCTGATCGGTTTTCACTTTTTTTACTCTATTGATATAGACCCGACAGGATTTCTTGAAGATTCCCAAGATACAATGCAATCTAGATTTTGTGGAGCTAAAATTCAAATATTTCCAGATGTGGTTAGATCAACTCAGCTCAGAAGGAAGGCTTTTTTAGCCTTGAAATCTAGAGTTGTGGAATCTGGGGCCACATTTCTTTTTTTTTTTTTTTTTTGTATAAACTGTTTATTCACAAGAGCAGAAAATACACACATAACATAGGAATCTCAATTATTTTTTCAATACAAAATAAAAGGCAACCACCCAACAAGAGACCCTAGACAACAGTGAGAGTCCAGGCCTGTGTTCTGATAGCCTGGAGCCCTCCAGATCCAATCCCAAAAGCAACCCACCCATCCACCCCAACCCAAGACCCCCAACCCCCAAAACCCCTCCCTCAACCCACTGGCAATACGGGGACTACAGGCTTCCGCAGTCGATTGACCACCTGGCTTTTTATCATAGGGGGCAAAGTATCCAAATAGGAGGCCCAAATGGACAGAAAAAGCTTGCTCCGAGATCTAGAAAACCGAGTGGACATGGACTCCCAGACCATTAAAAGATGAAATTTATTGCACCAATACCAGATGGTGGGTGGGGAATCCTGAAGCCAATGATTAAGAATACATTTCTTCCCCACAATATAACCCTTACGAATAAGCAAACTGTCGCCTGCAGAAAGTCCTCCCAAATAACCAGCCGCCAAAAAAATAGTCCCTTCCACCGACGAGGGGAGCTGATAACCCACCAAAGATTCCAAATAACTCCGGACCTCCAACCAAAGGGCAGAAATAGAGGCACACAACCACACCCCATGGGCCAGAGAGTTAGCAACCCGGTGACATTTCAGACAAATAGCTGTAGGGGCACATCCAAAATAAAAGGCCTGTTGCTGGGAGACATAACCCCGATGGAGAACCCGAAATTGACATTCCTGGAGCTCAGCGCTCTGCACCACCCAAGGAATCTGTCGCACCAAAGGAGCCAAGGACGCCACCCGCGGGCGACATCCCAGGTCTCGGGCCCATAAAGTCAAGAGCCGCTGGTAATCCCGCCTAGGCTGTAAAGCCACCAATCTACGATGATATTGAGAAATAGAAAGCCAATCCCACTGTGCATCAAAGAAAAATTCATGCAAAGTGACAGCAAAAGACTGAGTCAAAGAGTCCCTGGGCAAAGAGGCTACATAATGAGAAAGCTGCATATAAGCAAAATGATCTGTCGTACCCAAGGACCAGGACGCCTGGAGAGTCAAAAAGGGAACAGCGCTGCCATCCGTCTGTAGAAACTGCTCCAAACAACGGAGCCCTTTCTGTGCCCAACGTTTAAAAACAACATTTTCCTGTCCAGGACTAAAGGCCGCATTGCCCACAATGGGCAGCAAAACAGAACTGAAAGGCGAATGACCCCAAAACTGAGAAACACATCTCCAAGCACGACGGAGCGGCTCCACCAAGCAACTACGGGCCCCAGGGCCCAACCGCACCTTAACATCCCAATGTAAAAGATAAGGCAGAGCCCATGGAAAGAAATAATCAACCTCCAACTCCCGATCAGTTTACTGAGAGCTGATAAAAAGCCAATCCCGGACATGCCGAAGCAAGCAAGCCAAATTATACAGATGAACCGAGGGAAGACCCAAACCACCCATTGCCCAGGATCCTTGAAGAAAAGAACGATGCATTTTACCTTTCTTGCCTCCCCAGCAAAATGAGATCACCAATCTCTGGAGACTCAGGAGATCCTTTTTCAAAAGAAACAAAGGAAGCGTTTGCAAGACATATAACCATTTAGGGAAGATAATCATTCGAAAGAGATGAACACGGCCCATCAATGAAAGAGGAAGATTCAACCAGCGACGCAAGAGCCCCTTAGTCTCCTGCAACAAACGATCAACATTCAAACGGTACAACGCAGAGACATCCATGGACAACAAAATACCAAGGTACCTAAAATAGTGACCCGCCCAACGCAAAGGAAAATCCGGTCCCCAATCCACCCGCAAAGAGTCCGGGAATGCCAAAGCCTCCGACTTCTGCTGATTCAAACGGAAACCAGAAAAATCCCCATACTCGCGAAAACACTCCAAGAAGGCAGGAAGGGAGGCCCGAGGATCCGTCAAATAGACCAAAAGGTCATCGGCAAAAGCCGCCAGTTTAAAATGATGAGCCCCCACTACCATTCCCATGATGTCCGGGTTACCCTGAACATCCCGAATAAGAGGATCCAAGGTCAAGATAAACAACAAAGGCGAAAGGGGACAACCCTGGCGAGTACCCCTACAAATTGGGAAAGGATCGGACAGAATATCATTGGCCCACACACAGGCCACTGGGTCTGCATAAAGAGTCCGCACCGCCTGAATAAACCAAGGGCCTAGACCATACACTCGCAAGACCTCAAACAGAAAGCCCCAATCCACCTGGTCAAAGGCCTTCTCGGCGTCAAAGCTGATTATCAAAGAAGGCACCTGATCCTGTGCAGTCCGTTCCAGAGCCGCCAAAATACGGCGCACATTTCTAGCAATCGCGCGGCCCTTCACAAAGCCAACCTGCTGATCGGAAATAAGACTCGGGAGTACCAAGGCAAGACGGGTAGCCAAAACTTTAGCGAAAAGCTTAGCCTCAAAGTTCAACAAAGAAATTGGTCTGTACGACTCAGGTCTATTCGGATCCTTCCCAGGTTTCAACAGAACGATGAGCTGAGCTACATTCAAGTGGCGAGGAAGCACCCCCAACCCAACCGCCTCATTAAACACCAAAGCCAACAAAGGTGCCACCTCAGCTCGCAAAATCTTATAAAACTCACTACGTAGACCATCCGGGCCAGGAGACTTACCCAATGCGCTCGACTGGATTGCCCGTTCAATCTCCTCAGCTTTAAACTCAGCCCCCAACTGCGCCTGAGAGGAAGCTGAAAGAGTCGGGAGATCCTGACCAGCTAAATATACCGCCCCATCTAGCGGAGGGTCGGAGGGAGCAGAATATAGATGCTCATAAAAATCTCGCAAAACCCTATTAATGTCCCTATCAGTATGCACTATCTCCGAGTCCCGCGTCTGAAGAGAAGCAATACGTGTGCTACCCCGCTGCTGCCGAACTAACCTTGCAAGAAGTTTGCTACTCTTATTCGCAAAACGATAAAGATGAAACCTATAATGCTCCATAGACCGACGAGCGTGTTGGTGTAACAGAGAATTAAGCGAACACTGGGCCTCCAACAATCGAGCACGATCCGGGAGTGCCCGGGTACTGCCATAACGTCGACGGAGAGAAGAAACCAGTCTCTCCAGCCGAAGCAGCTCTCGCTGGCGCGCTTTACGCTGAAAACTAGCATAAGATATAATCTCACCCCGAAGGACAGCCTTTGCCGTTTCCCAAGCTAACGAAGGAGTGGCAAAATGAGCCGCATTAGTATCCTGAAAAGAGCGCCACCGGGCTACCAAATGTTCATGAAAGTTGCTGTCACGATAAAGATGGCTAGGAAAGCGCCAACCACGAGGGGTCCCTGGCGTCCGAGATAACTGCCAGACAAGCGCCACCCACGCGTGATCAGAGACCTCTATAGGTCCCAGCTTAGAATCTACGATCTCCGAAAACAAAGAGCGGGAACAAAGAATAAAGTCTATACGGGATAAAGAAGCATGGGCCCGAGAAACGTGAGTAAAATCCTTCTCCAAGGGATGCAAAACTCTCCAGGCGTCCACCAAGTCGAGGGAGGCACAAAGAATTGCAATTCCAGTAGCAGATTTCCGAGACTCCCTCCCCACCCCAGACAAGCGATCCCAAAGAGGATCCGCCACCTCATTGAAATCACCCCCCACCACCAGGGGAGCATCTCCATAGACTGACAAAAGATCCGCTAAATGATGAAAAAATCCCATGCCCGGGCTATTGGGAGCATAAAGATTGCAAAGAATATAAGGTTTAGAGTTCAAACTAACCGAGGCAATCACATACCTACCCTCTGGGTCCTTAAGGACATCCCGAACCACCAAATGAAGATGTTTACCCACCAGAATAGCCACCCCAGCCTTCTTACCCAAAGCAGGGGAGTCCAGGACGTCTCCCACCCACCAGGTTCGCAACTTGGCATGCTCCGCAGCTGTCAAATGCGTTTCCTGCAGAAAGGCCACGTCCGCCCGGTTCCTCCGAAGCTGTCGAAGCACCTTCTGTCGCTTTATTGGGGAATGAATGCCCCCCACATTCCAAGATAATAGCTTAAGGGACATAAAAGTGAAACAAAGATAACCAACAAGGAATCAAAAAATTCAAAAGCCTAGGAAGAGGCGTCCCAGCAAGCCCCCCTCCAAAGGCCATACCCATGCGGAAGCCAGTGCCAGCAGTCACCCCGGATCGAGAGGAACAACTCTCCCTACCCAACCCTCCCCTCCCCCCCAAAACCAACCCTCCCCCTCCCCCCACCGAACCAATCCAAACCCCAGAACCCAACCAACCAACTCCTACCCCACCAAGCCCCTCCTGCCCCACCCACCCCATCCCTTTTGGTCTCCGAAGGAAACCAATCACTACAGACGCCCTCTCCCCAGAATCCCCCCGAAAACAGCAAAAGGGACTAGACTAGACCCCAAAGAGCAAAACAGACCAAATTAGAACCCATACCACAAACCCAAGACATCATACAATGCCACAATGTCCCAGGATGGGCACCTCTACCCAGAAGAACCCAATCCCAGAACCCACCCACCCCAACACAGCCCTCAAAAATTGCAAACCAAGAACCCCCAAAACATGAGCTCAACAAGTACCACAAAACCCCCACCCCAACACCACTCCCCCCTCCTAGTCCAGCACAACATACAAACAGCCCACTACACATCCCCAAACACGCACATCACCCCAGTCATCAAGCTCAATAACGCCCGCTCCAGAAGGTAAACCAGGACCGCCGGCCACCAGAAACAGCCCTGGCCGTGCAAGAGTGGAAAGAAACCCTGGGCCCCCTCAATAGACAGGAAAGCCCCACAAAACTATATATAAAAAAACAAAACAAAAACAAACATGTCCCGGTGCACAGTCACAGCTCAAAGCAAAAGAGCAGAGCAACAACACAGTCAAAGACAGAGCCGGACAAGTCCATCCAAGGTCCGAACAGAAATCCAATGAGGAGCACAGGGCTGCAGCCGAGCCCGAAGAAAGAGCATCTCCGAGGACAGGCATCCATCAGGCTGGACCAGCAGTAGAGGGGATCACACCAGCAGCACTGGTAGAAGGCATGTCCGCATTCCACGCGTCCAGCATGTTCTGCGCCTCCACTACGGTAGAGCAAAACTGAGTAGCGCCATTGTGATGAACCCGCAACCGCGCGGGGTAAAGGAGGGCGAAGCGAATATGGCGGGCTGCCAAGGTAGAACAAACCGGTGCAAATGCTAGCCGTTGCTGAGCCACTTTGGTAGAATAGTCCTGAAAGCAGAGCACCCTGCCGTTTTGATAGGTGAGAGAGCGCTCTCCCCGAGCCGCCTGAAGAATAGACTGTTTGTGAGCATAGTTCAAGATCTTTGCTATTACCACCTGCGGCCGGGCCTGATGAGCAGAACGGAGACCCAGGCGATGCGCCCTCTCAATACGGAGCGGGCCCAAATCAGCAGGGAAGATGACGGAGGCAGCCAGCCAGGTTTCCAGCTCACCCCTCAAGTCCCGCTCTGACACAGCTTCTGGAAAACCAATAAAACGCAAATTGGACCGGCGAGATCTATTTTCCAGGTCCTCAATGCAGTCCTCGAGGGCAGAGACAAGGCGCTGATGTCGGGTCTGGGCGTCCTCCACGTGCTGCAGCCTATCCTCCACAGCACTCACCTGCTGCCGGAACACTACCACCTCCTGACCCATAGCATCCAACGAGGCTTGGACCATAGCCAGCTTGTGGTCCAGAGGCAGGAGTTTCTGCTCCAAGACGAGCTCCATCGCCGCCGTGACTCCCGACGTGATTTCGGCGATCCAAGCCAGCCCCCCCGTAGCGGCTCCAGGACTTGGCAGCGCCGCCATTTTAAGGTCTCCCTGCTTGCCGCGGTCCTTTTCCTTGCGGGCCGATTTCAGCGATATGCCCCCGTAGAATCGACCCGGAACTCGCCCACAGGATCCGGAGGGGTGGAGGTGCCGGAGGGCCCAGTCCCAAGGCTCAAAAGCCGAAAAACTCCCGAGAAGAGAGGGGAAACTGAGAAGGGCAGCGGGAGAGACACAGGCTAACGTCTGTCCCGCAGCATGGCGTCCTTCTTTTTTAAATTCCCGTGCATATGTTTGATAACTTTTCAGAACAAAGATTATATCTTTTGGGATCCAATTCAGTTAGTGCAGTGTCTCGCAATCTTTCTCAAGCAGTGGCACACTAACCATAGTGGCTGCAGCTTGAGGCACCCGGAAGCGCGTGACATCGCTGTGATGATGTCACATGCATGGGTGACATCATCATGTCAACGTCATGCACATGTGTGAAGGGCCTTCAGACAGGCCTGAGCTACCAGTGGGGAGGGGTCAATAGAGAAGAGGGCTGGAGTGACAGAGAGGTGCTGGCGCCGGCTGATTGCCTACAGGATGTGCCTCTCGTGGCGAAAGGAAGGTCCTGTAGGCAGTCAGCTGGCGCCGGTGCCTCTCCTCCTACCCAGTGTGCTGTAGCACACCTGAAATCTCAGGAGGCACACTAGTGTGTCGCGGCACACAGTTTGCGATACACTGAGTTTCTTGATGGAAAATGTTTTCAATGATTTTTACTTGAAAGATAATTGATTTTATAGATAATATGCCTGTACATTGCCCCAGGTACATTAGATAGATTGTGAGCCTGCCGGGACAGACAGGGAAAACTGCTTGAGTACCTGAATAAATGCATGTAAACTGTTCTGAGAGAGAACGGTATAGAAAATTGAATAAATAAATAAATGTAAGGAAAGAAATATTCTTTCCTTTCTTGTTTCTTTTATGCTTTCTCTATATTGATGCACTCTTTTCCTTTTAATGAGGAATTGATGGAATTTCTTTATATTGTAATAAGATTATGAATTTAATTGCTTGGATTTCCATATCTTATATATGTTTTTAGAAACATTTATTAAAATTCTAATCAAAATTAAATTTAAAAAATAAAAAATCTAATTTCTGGTTACAGCCTATTCTTTGGACCAAGAACAACATTTCCTTTGGTGAAGCAGTTCTGGTTAAGCTGTTCCTATATGCTAGCAAACTTTTGCAATCAACTCCACAAGTTGCTCAAAAGGCTAAGCAAATACTGTATAAGGCAGAACAGCTCTCAAGTTTGGGAATTACCCACTTGGGCACCTGACTCCGTCCTGCTTGTCAACAGAAAAAGCAATGTTTCTTACCTAAAATAGGTGGTGTTTTCCCTAGAGTTGCTTTCCTTTTTATAGCTTTAGAACTAATAGAAAATGAAAAGATCACTGCATGTAGCAAAGGCCAGATATGTTCAGAAATTTACAATAAGATAGCATTTCTGTCCTTGTACCATCAGATGACATTACATATTTGTGTATCTGACTCAATGTTGCTGTCTATGGAAAACACAGTTAAGCAACTTAACTTCTTTATGGATAAACTTACCCCCTCTTCTACAAAGCCGCGCTAGCGGCTGCCACGTGATAACGGCCCCGAAGCCCATAGAGATTTAAAAGGCTTCGGGGCTGTTGCCACACAGCAGCCGCTAGTGCGACTTTGTAGAAGAGGGGGTTAGTGTATGTTTTACTCTCCCCCCCAAACACTTAAAAAAAATTCATTCTTAATGTTTTTCTCCAAGTTATTTTTTGTTTGGTTTATTTCTTTTACTCACTTGTTCTGCATTTTTTGGGAGGGAGAGTTTGCTATTGAGTATTTTTGTTTGCTTTCGCTTTTCCTTTGTTTTACCTTTTTCATCCTCTTCATATAACTCTCTCTCAACCTCTCTTCTTTGTTGACTGATGTCAAGCACTGCACTAGGCCATGGCGACAAGAGTTCCTCTCTGCTACAGAGGCAGTTAATTCATTCCCACATCAGGAACTTCTGGATAGCAGTGGTAGCACCAACTTAGAATCCTATCTCCACTACAGCTGCTTCATGTGGCTACCATTTAGCAAGGGTTCTAAATGAGGCATCTTATGTGCACATATCTTCACATCTGCCTGTGTCCCTGCCTCTGCTAACTGGCTGCAGGAGGGGATGTCAACATACAGATGTGCTGCCACAGGCCAGATAAAAAAAGCTCATTAAGGACAGGGATATTTTATCTCCTTCAATAAAGAAAAAAAACTTGGCCAGTTTCAGTCCTCCAGCAAAGCTGGCATTATAAATATTTTGATAGCATTAAAAATATTTTGCAATTACATTCATCAGTCTTCCCAATTATCAGCTCCACTGATTACAGTTAGTACAAAATGCCGCAGTAAAACTCCTTTACTGCCGCTCAAAATGTGACATAACCCCACTCTTGAAAGCTGAACAAATTCTCCCAGTTGCTTATCGTACTCCCTACAAATGCAATATTCTTCCTTTTAGATTCAGTCATTGTTTTTCCTTCCTTCTTTAGTCTTTTCCTCCAGAGAACCCTGCATTCCTCCATCTGTTAACCATTCCTTCCTTCCAACAGTTATTTCTTGACATTTACAGAAATTCATTCTTCTCAGTTATGGACCCAACCTTATGGAACTATTTTCTTTTTTATCCCTGTATTGAACGTTCTTTTTCAAGATTCAAAGCCCAATTAAAAGCCTATTTTGCACAAGCCTTTAACGACTAGCTGTTCCTTTCCCATGATATAACACCTAATAAAAATACATCTACCCATATCCTTATGTTTTGTCCACCCCTCCCCCTTGGACCCTCAAAGTTATTGTAATTTTCCCATATTAGTATTCCCCCGTGTTTCTGTTAGTCTTGAATTGTTTTTGTCTTTTGCAATTTTTGTTTATCCGACCCCTCTCTTTTTATGCTTTTATTGTAAACTGCATAGATTTTAAATTTTATTTTTATATTTGCAGTATATCAAATAAACTGAACTGAAATGATCATTCAACAAATCCCCTGATATGAGAGCAAAGTCTGAAATTGATTATTAACTCGCCACCAATGGAAACCCTGTATTTCCAGATCTGAAAAAACACATTAGAAACATAGAAAATAGAAATTGACGGCAGAAAAGGGCCATAGCCCATCGAGTCTGCCCATACCAATTACCCACTCCCTGACTTTTACTCCCCTATAGATCCCACGTGAATATCCCATTTTTTCTTAAAATCTGACACGCTGTTGGCCTCAATCACCTGCTGAGGCAGCTCGTTCCAATGATCGACCACCCTTTCGGTGAAGAAGTACTTCCTAGCATCACCTTGAAATTTCCCTCCCCTGATTTTCAGCGAGTGTCCTCTGGTTACCGAGGGCCCTGTAAGACTGAAGATTTCATCTTTCACCTCTATACGCCCCGTGATATACTTAAAGGTCTCAATCATGTCCCCCCCTCTCTCTTCGCTCCTCCAGTGAGTACATCCGCAGTTTTTTTAGCCTTTCTTCATACGTGAGATCCCTGAGCCCCAAGACCATCCTGGTAGCCATTCGCTGAACCGACTCAATTCTCAACACATCTTTCCGATAGTGTGGTCTCCAGAATTGAACACAATACTTGAGATGAGGTCTCACCATGGATCTGTACAGTGGCATTATGACTTCAGGTTTTCTGCTGACAAAACCCCTACAGATGCAGCCCATCATTTGTCTTGCCTTGGACGAAGCCTTCTCCACATGATTAGCAGCCTTCATATCATCACTAATGATCACTCCTAAATCACGTTCCACCGTGGTCCTGAATAAATATTCTCATATTCATAGATGCGGACAGAACTAAGAACATTCCTCTTATTACTTGACATACAGAAAAGCACAGTTACTTACCGTAACAGGTGTGTTATCCAGGGACAGCAGGCAGATATTCTCTACATGTGGGTGACGTTACTGACGGAGCCCCTTAGCGGACGTTTTCGCAAGCAGACTTACTTGAAGACTTTCAAGCTTGCGATTGGCCCGCGCATGCGCGTGGGCCCCTCCCGCCCAGTTTAGGGCATGCGTCTCCTCAGCGTGGCCTCAGTTCAGATAGCTAGCAAAGAAGCCAACCACGGGGAGGTGGGTGGGTTGCGAGAATATCTGCCTGCTGTCCCTGGATAACACCTGTTACGGTAAGTAACTGTGCTTTATCCCAGGACAAGCAGGCAGCATATTCTCTACCTGTGGGAGACCTCCAAGCTAACCAGAATGGGATGGAGGGAGAGTTGGCAATTTAGGAGAACAGATTTTGCAAAATGGACTGGCCAAAATGGCCGTCATGCCTGGAGAAAGTATCCAGACAGTAGTGCGAGGTAAACGTATGAACCGAGGACCAAGTGGCAGCCTTACAGATTTCCTCAAGTGGAGTAGAGTGGAGGAAAGCAACAGATGCCACCATCGCTCTGACCTTGTGGCCCGTGACTCGACCCGGCAGGAAGAGACCAGCCTGAGCATAACAGAAAGAGATACAAGCAGCAAACCAGTTAGAAATGGTCCGCTTAGAAACAGAGCGACCCAAGCGATTTGGATCGAAAGAGAGGAACAGCTGGGGAGCAGAATGATGAGGAGCGGTGTGCTTCAAGTAGAAGGCCAGCGCACACTTACAATCAAGAGAATGCAGAGCCACTTCTTCAGGGTGAGAATGGGGCTTTGGAAAAAACACAGGAAGAGCAATGGATTGGTTGATGTGAAACTCAGAAACAACCTTAGGCAAGAACTTAGGATGGGTATGGAGAACCACCTTATCATGATGGAAGACAGTGAAAGGTGGGTCTGCTACCAAGGCTTGAAGCTCATTGACCCGATGGGCAGAAGTGAGAGCAATAAGAAACACAACCTTCCAAGTAAGAAACTTCAAGTGAGCCCGTGCTAGCGGCTTGAAAGGGGGTTTCATCAAGTGAGCAAGGACCACATTAAGATCTCAAACCACAGGAGGAGGTTTAAGGGGCGGATGAACGTGGAAAAGGCCTTTCATGAAGCGGGAAACCACAGGATGAACAGAGATAGGCTTCCCGTCAATCAGCTGATGAAAAGCAGCAATGGCACTAAGGTGGACTCGAACCGAAGAGGACTTGAGTCCAGCGCCAGACAAGTGTAACAGATAATCCAGGACAGCAGATAAGGAGGCAGAAAGCGGCTCCTGCTGTCGAGTAGCACACCAGGAAGAAAAGCGGGTTCACTTCTGATGGTAACATAGGCGAGTGGACTTCTTCCGAGATGCCTCCAGGATGTCCAGCACAGGCTGTGAGAACTGGAACGAGGGCATTAAGTCTCGAGGAACAAAGCCGTTAAGTGCAGAGACTGAAGGTTGGGATGAAGTAGAGAACCCCGACTCTGCGTAAGCAGAGAAGGAAAAACATGCAGAAGAAGAGGCTCCCTGGAACTGAGTTGCAACAGGAGGGAGAACCATGGCTGTCGGGGCCACCAAGGAGATAGCAGAATCATGGTGGCACTCTTGGACTTGAGCCTGACGAGAGTCTTCAGAATCAGAGGGAATGGAGGGAACGCATACAGAAACAGGTTTGTCCAGTCCAGCAGAAAAGCATCCGCCTCTAGCCTGAGAGGGGTGTAAACCCTGGAGCAGAAGCGGGGCAACTTGCGATTGAGGGGGGACACGAACAGATTGACGTCCGGAGTCCCCCAACGAGCAAACACTTGACACAGGGTCAAGGAATGGATGGACCACTCGTGAGGCTGCAGAAGATGGCTCAACCTGTCCGCCAGACAATTGTGCTGGCCCTGAATGTAGACCACTCAAAGGAATATGTTGCGGCGGATGGCCCAATCCCAGAGCCGCATCGCCTCTTGGCACAGGGACAGGGACCCCATTTCTTCTTGTTTGTTGATATAATACATGGTGACCTGGTTGTCCGTGCGGATCAGCACCACTCGGTCACGAAGCAGGTGACAAAAAGCCTTCAGGGCGAGGAAAATTGCTCGAAACTCCAGCAGATTGATGTGACAAAGGCGGTCGGCACTGGACCAAAGACCCTGAGTGCGAATATTGTCCTGATGAGCCCCCCAAGCATAGGTCGACGAGTTCGTCGTGAGGACCTTCTGCGGAGGGGGGGTATGAAACAGAAAACCTCTGGAAAGTTTGGAAGAGAGCATCCACCAATGGAGAGACTTCTTCAACAAAGGAATCGCGACAATGAGTCAAGAGACAGGATCTCGATCCTGGTTGCATTGGGACGCAAGAGTCCATTGTGGAATATGGAGATGAAGTCTGGCAAAAGGAGTCACATGAACCGTAGAGGCCATGTGACCTTGGAAGACCATCAGGAGCCGAGCCAGGGCCGAGGACAGATGGGCCACCCTCTGGTATAAACGAACAAGGGACACTTGACGAGGGCGAGGCAAGAAGGAGCGGCGACAAACTGTGTCCAGGACCGCTCCGATTAATTCCAGAGACTGAGATGGACAGAGGTGGGACTTGGGGAAGTTCACCTCGAAGCTGAGACTCTGAAGGAGCAAGATGGTCTGATTCATCGCTCGCAGAACTTTGTGGTGCGAGGACGCTTTGATCAACCAGTTATCGAGGTGGGGAAACACCTGCAGGCCGCGGAGACGGAGGGACACAGATACCACAACCAGACACTTCATGAAAACCCTCGGGGAGGCCGCCAGGCCGAAGGGAAGGACACGATATTGGAGGTGGAGATCCCCCACCTGGAATCTCAGATACCGGCGAGAGGCTGGGTGTATCGGAATGTGTGTGTATGCCTCCTTGAGGTCCAGTGAGCACAACCAGTCCCCCTCATCCAAGAGTGGATACAAGGTAGGAAGGGTGAGCATTCTGAATCGTTCCTTGACTAGAAATTTGTTCAGAGCACGGAGGTCCAGGATCGAGCGCAGATCCCCTGTCTTCTTGGGTACCAGAAAGTACCGGGAATAAAATCCAGTATTCCACTGGTCCGAGGAACCTCCTCGACCGCCCGAAGGCGAAGAAGGGCCCGAGCTTCCTTTAGAAGGAGAGGCAGCTGAGACCGGGCAGAAGGAAACTCTCTTGGAGGAAGGTCCGGGGATACGTGACTTAAGTGCAGGGAGTACCCTTCCTGGATGATGGAAAGCACCCAGCTGTCGGTGGTAAGACTTTCCCACTGGGTATAGAAATGATGGAGACGACCCCCAATGGGGAGGGAGGAAGGCTCCAGGAGGAAGAGAGCCCGAAGGCTCGCACTGGAATTGTCAAAAAAAGACGACCCAGGCTTCGCTGGGGCTGGTGGCTGGGCCTTAGCCAAGCGCTGCTGCTGCGGCCACTTCGAAAGAGGCCGAGAGAACGCAGGAGTACATTTCTGCGGATACCTCTGGAGATGAATTTTATAGTTCCGAGCCGGAGGGGTCTTTGGCTTAAGTCTCACCAAAGACGCGAAGAACCGTTCGTGTTCCAAGAGGCGCTTAGTGGCTGCCTCAATGGAATCAAACAGCTCGTTTCCCACGCAAGGGAGATTGGCGAGATGATCCTGGAGGTTCGGATCCATGTCCACAATCCTGAGCCAAGCGAGGTGACGCATGGCAATCGCAAAGGCCGTGGGATGAACACAGAAGATTTAGAATCAGAAAATAATATTAAATATTGAACTAGGCCAGTTACTGGGCAGACTTGCATGGTCTGTGTCTGTGTATGGCCGTTTGGTGGAGGATGGGCAGGGGAGAGCTTCAATGGCTGGGAGGGTGTAGATGGGCTGGAGTAAGTCTTAACAGAGATTTCGGCAGTTGGAACCCAAGCACAGCACTGGGTAAAGCTTTGGATTCTTGCCCAGAAATAGCTAAGAAGAAAAAATAAAAAATAAAAATTTTTTAAATTGAATCAGGTTGGGCAAACTGGATGGACCATTCGGGTCTTTATCTGCCGTCATCTACTATGTTACCCTCGAGGACAACTCGAAGGCATTGTAGGCCGCCTGAAACATATAGAGGCAGAGCTGGGAAAGGGTCTCCTCGAGGAGATGAAACTCTTGACGCCGAGACTCTGGCACATCCTCCAGGAACGAGCGGAGGATGTCCACACAGAACCGGAGGTAGGACATGAAGATAAAGTTATAGTTGAGGACACGATTCGCCATCATTGACTTTTGATAAAGACGGCGACCAAATCTGTCCATCGTATGTCCCTCCCTGCCCGGAGGGAAGGCAGCGTAAACCTTTGAGGTCTTGGACTTCTTCAAGGAAGACTCAGCCACCAAGGATTGGTGAGAAAGCTGAGAACTTTCAAATCCCTTAACCGGGATCGTCCGGTAACGGGACTCCAACTTGGAGGGAATGGCCGTGACCGCATAGGGGGTCTCCAGGTTCCGGAGAAATGTTTGCCGGAGAACCTGGTGCAAAGGCAAGCGCATTGCTTCACGTGGCTGGTAATCAACACCCATTTCCACCAGGAATTCCTGGGTATAACAGGACTCAGACTGGAGGTCCAGGTTCAAGGCTCTATCCATATCAGAGATGAAACGAGTAAAGGATGAGTTTCGAGAAGAAGACTCACCCTCCTGAGGAGACCCCGAGCAAGATCTGGGGGCAGCCGAGAAAGAGGGAGAAATTTCCCTCGAATAGTAAGCCGGAGCCTCGGGGTCCCTCGAATGGGAGACCGAAGAGGCTCGACTAAAATGTCTGGGGGGCGTCGAGGAATGACCTCGAGCAAGATGGACCGAGGAAGACCCCCGGGGTCCGAGGAAGCAGATGGTGAAGCCTTGGAGAAGACGGGGCAAAGGAAAATTCCTCCACTGGTTTCGAAGAAGACCCCTTAGAGGCTGGCAGCCACCTCGATGGGGAACATACATTAGAGTCCAACTCGAGGACAAGCGTGTGCCTGGAAGATTTCACGGTCGGAGACCTGCCCCGAAGGGGCGGAGAAGACTGGGGCTTTTTAGGAGGGTCAAGTCGCGACATAGCAGCGGAGGAATACCGGCCCCTAGGCCTGGACCCCCGAAAAGTCACAGGTGACTCGGGGGAGGAAGAGTCACTCGAGGGAACCCGGCAAGTCTTGCAGGTAAGGCCTTGAGATACAAGGGGACGCTCAGGCTGGTCAGACCGAGGCAGGGTTGAGACCGAGGTCAGAGGCGTCAAAGTCGGGACCAGTTGGCTCACCACCGAGGAAAGCTGTGTGGTAAGTATAGCCTTAAGCATGTCCTCGAACATAGGCACCGAGACCAAGGGTGGTTGGGTCTTAGGTGCAGCAGTGCGCTCCTTCGGGGGTGACCGAGGAAGAATATTCCCTACGTGAGGAGGCACGCTTAGAGTGATGTCTCGAAGACACCGATGAAGCGGCACTGACATGAAACTCCGAGGTAAGCTTCTTTGCCGGCACACCTGAGGAGGAAAGAGGAGACTTACCCGAGGCCGGAGGAGCCGAGGCCAGAGCCTTAGAGGACGACAGGGACTTCGAGGCCGAGGCACCCAAAGAGGGCGCTGAGGCCGAGCTCGAGGCCTATTCCGCAGGATCCATGGGGCCAAAGAGTTGGAGAATCTTGGCCACCCTCCTACGAAGAGCCCGCGGTTGCAAAGTCGCACAACGGGGACACGACTCAGCGCAGTGCTCTGCACCCAGGCACTCCACACACCAACGATGAGGGTCGGTGATGAAGATAACCCAGTTGCACTTTGTACAGTTTTTAAACCCGGAACGAGGCCAGGACATAAGAAGGAAAAACGGCCGCGGCCCCGCGAGGCCAGGCGGCCAGAGCAAGACCGGGAACCCAGTCAAAAATACACAAACTGAAAAAACGATAAACAAAGGAAAACAAAGACGCTGGCACAGCGACTTGACTGAAACTAACCAAACAAGTCGCAGTGCAAGAGGGACAACGATATCGCGCGAAGCAAGGGAGCAGTTCTTCTGGCTCCGCAGAAAACAGAGAACTGAGGTGACGCATGCCCTAGACTGAGCGGGAGGGGCTCGCGCGCATGCGCGGGCCAATCGCAAGCTTGAAGGTCTTCAAGCAAGTCTGCTTTCAAAAACGTCCGCTAGGGGGCTCCATCGGTGACGTCACCCACATGTAGAGAATATGCTGTCTGCTTGGCCTGGGATAAAGGATATTTAAATTGTGGCTTGACCTCTGTAACAATGATATGAACCTTCCACCTTTTTTCTTACTTTATAAGGTGCACAAACACTACAGAGGAAAAAAACGTAGTGAATCCGGTTCATCACAGCCCTAACTCTACCTATGAAGAGATAGCACTGTAAATATTGCACAGGGCCCTAATATATCAACACATCTCCTACTGGGAAAACAAAATAAACAGGTCCTCCAAACCAAAACTATATGGCCACAAATGTAGAACATGGATAGACCCCCCAAAACACAGAATAAGGGGCCACAAATTAAAAATACACATATGCAGACAAAAACTGAACAAAAAAATCCCTAAGAAATCAAACTCTGCATGTAGCACAACATTGGGAAAAAACAAACATGCATTTCCTAAACTGTGCAGAATCCACTATAATAAAGCCCTTAGAACGCATGCGCACTTCAATCTCTGTGTGTCCATGCTTCGTGATCCATGCTACGCATGCGCAGTGCCTGCCTCAGCTGATTTCCTGCCCCGATCTCCGATGCCAGCTGACTTTCTGCCTTCTGACTACACTGCCGGGAAGCCTCTTCATCTCACCCCCGGACCAGCAGTGGCAGCAGCCACAGTTTCATCAAGCAGCCGCGGGGCATTTGCTAGGCTGGCCCACTTCGATAATGCGAGGCGGGCCAGCCTAGCAAAAGCCCTGAGGTTGCCCGGCCTAGCGGATGTTGGACAGGGAGCAGGGAAGGGGTGCTGCGGGACAGGGGGGAAGGTAAAAGGAAGGGAGAAGGGCTACTGCTGGATAGGGGGAGCAGTGAATAGGGTGCTGCTGGACAGGGGGGAGGTAAAAGGAAGGGAGAAGGGCTACTGCTGGATAGGGAGAGCAGTGAATGGGGTGCTGCTGGACAGGGGGGAGAGACAAAAAGAAAGACAGCAGGGGGCCAGGGAGAGAGAAAGAAAGAAAGAAATGCCTAAGTCTACACATCTATTCTAGTACCCGTTAATGTAACGAGCTAAAAAACTAGTACATACATAAAGAGATTAGGCTCTTACCTTAATAATATCTTTTCCATAGATAGGGATGGTATGCTGAACCAAGGGTCTTCTCATCTGCTCCCATGAGTCCGTTGCAGGAAATACTGATCACTGTTTTCAGCATCTCCTCCTTTTCCCTGCTCTCTGCTGCCCCCAGTCAGTTTCAAAAGCTGGCAACAGAGAACAGGAGGAGAACAGGGAAACCCCCACAACAAGACTTTGATCTGCTCACATAATAGAACACAAAGCACAGACATGCCATTGAGAAGAAAGGTACAAACTTAACAATTCTTTACGAACAATAAGTCATAATAAACTGAGGAACCCAGGGGAAAATCCCTAAGGAACTATGTACATTCAGTACACAATTTCTTCAAAATTATGATAGCTGGCCGAAAGTTCAGAGATGCAGCCTTCAGGCAGCCGACAGTCTAGGCAGGAACATAAACAATGATGGGCGTGGGGTTCAGCATACCATCCCTATCTACTGGAAAAGACTATCAATGTAAGAACCTAATCTCTTTTTCCAGTGCAGTATGGGGGCAGCAGAGAGTAGGGAGGAGGAGGTGCTGAAAAAAGCAATCGGTATCTCTTGCAATGGATTCATGGGAGTGGATGGAAGACCCTTGGGTCAGCATACCATCCCTATTGCACTGGATTTTTCTTTTGTACATCACCTTCCTTCACAAATATGAGTTCATAAGTACATTCTTCCTGAATTTTACAAAGAAAATAAGACTCTGACAAAAGGAACAATAAAAAGGCCATATGATCCTGGAAGAAATAGCCCACTGCCAAGACAGAAATGTAATCTGACAGGTGAATAGTCTCTCTTATTTCTCTTATGTACTTTTTTCAAATATAGCCACCAATTGATTTTATTTTTGTGCCCACTACAAAGAAAGATGTCATCTAAAGTTAACAAATTATTCTGAAAACTGTATGTGGGCAATGGCTAGAGTGACTTCCACACTACAAGGTCACCAAAATATCTGCTGCCAAGAATCTCCTAGAGCATTTTTAATGCCACTTTGCACATTACTTTATTAACATGTGCATTTGAAAATGACCTAGAAATGGAAAGTGAAGGCTACATGTCTTTTTTGTTCATTTTATCCCAGTATTTCCATCTCTAGATCTGTATGATGTTGATCAATTATCCACAGATCAAGTGCTGTATTAGAAGTCCTAATCTTGTCTCCACATTCAGTGAAGCTGCTGCTTCCCTGCAGTCTCCCCTCCATTCTCTAAAAAGGCTGAAATTACAGCCTGCACTCAGACATTTATTAGAGAGGGGCACCAATGGAGTACTGTAGCTCTGGGAAATGTCTTGTCTCTCTGCCATATTCTCTCATCAGTGGAAAATATATTTTCGGAAACCTCTGGAGGGGAGCACAGACTCTACATATAGCAACACTATCAACTTTCACTCAAAAAAAGCAAACAACCTCCCCCCAAATAATGGCCAAACAATAATAATAATAAAAATTAAAAAAAATCAGTGATCATGTTTAGAAATAGCCCTGCTGGAATCTCCTGGGAGTGTGCACAGTGTAGGACAGGAATCTTGTTTTGCAGGCAGCTTCCACTACCATCAAGCAGCATGACCAGAGGGATAGATTTGTCATTTGGAAGAGGTGCCTTGCAACAAAAGCATCAAGCAAAGTGATAGAATTAGCAAAACAGGATTAGAATGAAGGCACAGAGTGATAAAGTAACCTATGATGCAAAGATCATCTCATCAAGAACTTCCTGACCTCAGAACCACAGTTACCTTGGTTATTTAAACTGTACAATTAAAATAAAGCATGTCAGAAGCAAAGTCTTTATGAGGATCACTCCTCCCATTCCACTAGTGACACAGTGCACCTTGCTCTTGTGTACTGAAAAAGAAAACAGCTGATACACTGATGGCTCTTTAATCTCTTTCCAACTCTGTTTTCTACCATAATACTCTGTCCCATATCTGCAACATCAGCAAGCACAAATCTCTTAACTGAAAATAAATTGGTTCCACAAGAGCAGCTCCATAATGAACAATAATTTCTAATGGAAAACAATGGCCCTCTTGCTCTGCACACCTCCTCCTGTGCCCTTCCCAGCCCCCACCCCACCAGCAACAGGCTTCAGGCTTCTGCATTGATGGAGGAGATAGATCAATAGGGTTGGACAGTGACAGAAGAAAAAGAAGCAGGATACAGGCAATAAAAAAGAAAGAAAGAAGATAAAAGCATGAAGTGGTACATTATCCTCACCCACACTCATTTCTGCAGGAACACTATGCACAATGCTCCCCCTCTCACCTTCTGCAGGTGCATGTTCTTGGTCAGCTGTTCCTCCAGCATGTTCTGAAGTTTCTTATTCATCTCCCGCAGGTTTTCATCCCCTGGCTTCACCAGATCCCGAAGGACACTGCCAATACTGCTACGATCTGATGGCCCATGTACTGCTGAAACATCTGGGAAGGAAGACAAACACTGAATGTCCCTGTAGCACATCTCCTAGTCTCTTATTTTTCTTGTCCCCTTCTATATGACTCACACAGGCCCTGTGTGCTACCAGCTGTGCTCTTTAAAGCTTTTAGATCTCCCCTCACCTGAATAATTTAAAACTTGTGGTCACCTTCCTTGGTGCTCCTTAATGTGCTGACACTGTCTTAATCCCCGAGCTTCATATTTCATAAGCCATTCTGGATGGAGGAAGATCAGGGGAGTATCCTGCTCATGAAAGGTAGGGAGCAAAGGCCTTGAGTCTTATTTTCTGGCCTCCATTTCTCTTTTGGAGATCTGTTTTATCTATAAAAGCTGGAAAACTGTTTTGAAATTTGCTGGTTTTCAACCTGATGTCTGAGGGAATGAGTTTCAGGAAGTTTTAGCAGTAGTTGTCAGCTACTGTTCACTGTTCCCTCTCCTCCCAATTTTTCTTGTATAGACTTCTCAGTAATGGGAAGTGAGCATTTTGTTGCCCACATTATTAAGTTAAAAAACCAGTAGTCTCTGAATTGTATTTGGTATTTCTTACAAGTGACCAATCCAGGTCACAAGTACTTGGCAGGAACCCAAATAGTAGCAATATTCCATGCTTCTGATCCCAGGGCAAGTTGTGGCTTCCCCTATGCCTATCTCAATAGCAGACTAGATTTTTCCTCCAGGAAATTGTCCAAACCTTTTTAAAAAAGAAATAAGGTAAATGGTCCACTAGATCAAAAGTGGAAACAAGCATAGAAGCAGACCTTATCGAAATTTAATAACTCCCAGGAATAAAAATAGTTGTCTCTTGTGGCTACATTTTGCTGCATCGGGGCAATAGTAATGCAGCATTTTCTGGGGTTGTTTAGAACAGGTGAGGTGCAGAACTCAACTATTCATTGAGTGAAAAAATATTTCCTCTGTTTTAAAAGTATTTCCATATAACTCCACATTCTACTACAGCCACCAAAAGTAGGGCGGCAGTAGCCACTTTACTGTTGCCTAGCTTAATTGATTTAATTGGGTTTAAGTGGCATGATAATTGGTCATGCCATTAAAGCACAATTAAAACCTTGTTAAAAAAAATAGCCACTGCTATGCGTTCTCTGGGACCGGTGCCTAGGTACCTGGTAGCTAACAGCAAATAGTAATGCCAAAGTGGGCATGGTTATGGATGGCACCAGTTTTCAGTGTCACTATGTGCTGCTGGCTGCAATTTAGGAAGGACCCTAAGGGCAGGATTCACTAACCTACCAGATCGGGTACGATTCAGGCAGGTCCAACTAATTCAGTAAACTTTAACATGCAGATGAGGGCAGTCAGAGGAACGCCCCCATCTGCAGGCCCGGATCACGCTATAGCGATCCCTGCGCATGCGCAGACCATCTGTAGATGGTTTTTTGTTGTTTTTTCCTTCTTCTTTTTAGCGCAGCCAGGGCAGCAAGAAAGCCTATAAAAATGCTATTGCTGGACCTCAGGGCCGGCAATAGATTTTTTTTTTTTGGCAATCGAGGAACTTTTGGGAGCCTGTGGTTTTAACCCGCTTAAGCCCGCGGGTTAAAACCACGGACTTGAAGGGTGGGAGAGTTGGGGCAGGCAGGCAGGCACGTTCAGGGCTGCAGGAGGCATTCGGGGCAGCAAGAGATCGGGGCTGACAGGGCAGAGAGCAGGGGCTGCAGAAGGCAGGGCAGTCACAAAGGGCTTCAGCAACTGGTCCTGAGCAGTCGCTTTTTGCGAGCACAGTCGGATAGGAAAAAAGTTTAGTGAATTGCGTCCCTGCCTACATTTGCATGGCCTTGCCCTCATTTGCATGCGTGGATCGGAGGATGGTTGGAAGACAGGTAAGTGAATAGGGCAGGGGTCGCAAACCGATCGGTACACAATTGTTTTGCTTTGTGAATCTAGCCCTAGGTGTCAGAATTGTAGGTCTATAATACCCTGGCCTACATTTCCGGTGCCTAGGGTCCTTGGGAGCCACAAATCTAGAAGTGACACTTGACTGTGATTGACATGCGGTGGGCACTCATTTTGTAGATGCCTGCCAAGGCAGGTGCCACTTAAAGAAACAGGACCTAAGTGTCCCCCAGTCTTTGTAAATTTTTTTAGAGTAAAAAAAAAAAAATATATATATATATATATCTCAAAATCAATTAATTTTTTCTTGTTCTACACAACAAAACTCAAGATTTTGTACACCTCATTCATATCCCTCCCTCAGCCGTCTCTTTTCCATACGAGAGGAGTTCCAACCCTTTATCATTTTGGTCAGTCGTTTTGCATCTTTTCTGATGAGATTTGGCAAACAGAACTGAACACAATAGTCAAGATGAGGTCGCACCATGGAACAATATAGAGGCATTATAGTATTCTTAGTATTATTTATCATCCATTTCCTAATTCCTAGCATCCTGTTTGCTTTTTGGTTGCTGCTGCACACTGGGAAAAAAAAGATTTCACCGTAAATGTCTGGATGGTTAAGGATTAATTTGTGAGTCAGAAATATTAGGAAGAATAGAGACAATCGACTCAAGTCTAAAGGGAGCTGGCTTTACCGAAGGCCACTGAATGCATGAGAAAAAATGGTTTATGTGACAAAAACTGTGCCAACACAATAACAGCCTATATTAATTAAAAATCACAGATGTTCCTTTGCATAAAAATCACATAAAAAATGCACATAGCCTGATGTAAGGTTGAAGAGAGTTCCAAGGTGCCATCCTGTGGGTGTAATATATTAACTGACTTCTGCTGGCCAGTTTCATAACAAAGGGAGGCTTTCAGATGGCCAGAAAAATGGCCCACAAATAGGGATATCAGTTTATATTCAAGTCTGCTACTCAGCACTCCCTCCGCCCGGACTCGTTGCAGACCTCCCCCAGGCCTGCCAAGCCCTGGTGGTCCAGCGGTGAGCTGGGATAGAAGCGATCCCGCCTGCATCCTGTCCTGGCCAACTCTGAACCACCCCACCTCCCGAACCTCTGCACCCTACCTTGAAAGCTCTGGTGGTCAAGCAGTGAACCGGGACAGGAGCAATCTTCCTAAGTTCCTGCTCCGTGCAGAGCTACTATTGAAAATGGCTGCTACGACTTTCCGTGGCAACATCGTGAAAACTGCAGAAGTCACAGCAGCCATTTTCGAAACCATCTCAACACAGTTACCAACAGGTCTGCAGCAGTTGGGTTTGCCAATAGTAAAACCCGATTCAAAATAGCCAAGCAATTGTTAGTGAATCAATCACTTGGCTATTTTGCATGGGGTTTTACTAATTTGCATGGGAGGATTGGGATTGGATCACTGCAGGCGTTAGTGAATGGGGTTGGAAGGAAATCTGGATGTAAAGGGCTCGCAAACTGATCGGTACATGATTGGTTTGCTTTGTGAATCTAGCCCTAAGAGCCACCAAATCAACGTGAAGTAGAGATACCCATGGCAAGCAAGTTCAGCAACAACCCTTCTGCTCAAGAAGTAACACTAAAACATCAATTGCAAACAGTTAACAAAAGCCTCAAAGGAGCTTAGAAACTACTCCTGCAGAAAAACTAACATATATATACAAGCATTCTTCCAGCCCCCAAGGCATCCAAGAAACAACTTGGAGAAGCAAAAACAGATTGCGACAGGTGCAGGATGGACAGGGCAGGAGTCCCACCTATCTAAGAACATAAGAATTGCCGCTGCTGGGTCAGACCAGTGGTCCATCGTGCCCAGCAGTCCACTCACACAGCGGCCCCCAGGTCAAAGACCGGTGCTCTAAATGAGTCCAGCCTCACCTGCGTATGTTCCAGTTTAGCAGGAACTTGTCCAACTTTGTCTTGAATCCCTGGAGGATGTTTTCCCCTATAGCAGACTACGGAAGAGTGTTCCAGTTTTCTACCACTCTCTGAGTGAAGAAGAACTTCCTTACGTTTGTACGGAATCTATCCCCTTTTAACTTTAGAGAGTGCCCTCTTGTTCTCTCTACCTTGGGAAGGGTGAACAGCCTGTCTTTATCTACTAAGTCTATTCCCTTCATTATCTTGAATATTTCAATAATGTCCCCTCTCAGGCTCCTCTTTTCAAGGGAGAAAAGGCCCAGTTTCTCCAATCTCACTGTACTGCAACTCCTCCAGGCCCTTAACCATTTTAGTCACTCTTCTCTGGACCCTTTCGAGTATTACCGTGTCCTTCTTCATGTATGGCAACCAGTGCTGGATGCAGTACTCCAGGTGAGGGCGCACCATGGCCCAGTACAGCGGCATGATAACCTTCTCCGATCTGTTCGTGATCACCATCTTAATCATTCCTAGCATTCTGTTCGCCCTTTTCGCTGCCGCTGCGTATTGTGCGAACGGCTTTATCGACTTGTCGATCAGAATTCCCAAGTCTCTTTCTTGGGAGGTCTCTCCAAGTACCGCCCCAGACATCCTGTATTCATGCATGAGATTTTTGTTACCAACATGCATCACTTTACACTTATCCACGTTGAACCTCATCTGCCATGTCGATGCCCATTTCTCGAGCTTGATTATGTCACGTTGCAGATCTTCGCAATCCCCCTGTGTCTTCACTACTCTGAATAACTTCGTATCGTCCGCAAATTTAATCACCTCACTCGTCGTACCAATGTCCAAATCGTTTATAAAGATGTTGAAGAGCACGGGTCCAAGCACTGAGCCCTGTGGCACCCCACTGGTGACGCTCTTCCAGGCTGTCCAGGAGGTGCACTGCAAGGCAGTCAACCCTCTGGAAGCAGACTTTATCTACAAAATCTGTGATCTTCCACAGCCAGAGCTGTCCCCACAGGATACCTCTGCAGCACGGAGACGCAAAATGCAAAAAAGATTGAGTAGAAGAAAAACCCCAAACATGAGCAGAAAAGACTAGCTCCTACTGTCTTGCTTGTAGGAAAGCAACTGAAGACCAGAGGGCAGTCCTGAGGTAAAAGGGGAGGATTTGAAAAAATTATGTAAACGAGGCTTCCTATAAGCAGTCTCGTGACATGGGATGAATGATAGAGAATGGCATGGAGACAAATTTGTCCCTATAGGAACTCAATTTCCCCATCCCATCTGAGCGAGTTGGCTCTACCCCATTCCTGCAAGCTCTGACTTGCTTTCCAGTGTGACTGTGTCAGCAAATGATTGTGCAACCTTCCATGAGCTGGTATCGGCATTGACCATTTTCTAGCACTTCTCCTGAAGAAGCCTGTTAGCGTGACACGGTTCTGGCCTCTGTTGGGTTTGAAAGATAAGTGCTTGTTTGATTTGATTTTTAGCATATTATATCCAGCTTTGTTAATGGATTAATTTTGCCTGGTTGCCAGCTCTCTGTTTCTTCATCGAATTTGAGAGAAAATGAATTTTGAAATGTTATTTATTGAAAAATATTTAAACTAAAAATTATAAATTAATATAAATTAGACAAAAAAATTTTTCTATAAAAATAATCATTCTTCATAAAGGAGGCTTTGACCAGTGATAGTACTCCAAACCCCAAACTGGTGTCTTTCTATTGATTGGACTCCTGGGGTTCTTTTCTCCTCCTTTTGGATATTTATGTGCATCATATGCTACACTTAGGGCTCCTTTTACTAAGGTGTGCTAGCGTTTTTAGCATGCGTTAACCATGTGCTAAAGGAAAAATACTAACGCAAGCTCTATGGAGGCGTTAGCATTTAGCGCATGAGGTATTGTAGTGCGTGCTAAAACCGCTAGTGCACCTTAGCATTCCCAATATCATCAGTGAATGATACTGAGGTTTTCAGTAGTCAACTCCACATCCTTTTTCTTCCTTTTTTGTATATCCCTTTCCCTTGATGCTACATAGTTCCTTTCTATTTTCTGGGGAGGGGGTTGTATGGTGCACTGCTTTGATTTTAAAGTGAAAGGCAATATATCAAATGCCAGATTAACTAAACTAAAATTAGTCAGGCACTTTGTAACACACAGTAGTTATCAAAGTCCTCTCATAACCCCATTTTGACAATCGGTGCATAAATAGGTTAAAGAAATACTAACTTTTGGAAACTGCCCTCACTGGGGATATTTTTATAACAGGATGTCTATGCTAGAAGTCCACAAGGAGCACCTATTTCATCAAAGGAATGTAGACACCTACATGTGTTTATAGAATAAGCTTCCAGATCCAGTCCCAGTAAGAGAACAAATGCAGACACAAAAATTTTCACCTGCTGTAAAGATACTCTAAGCCTGTACACACCTATTTATAAAATACATGCATAACTTGCCAACTATGCCTCTGCTCCACCCAAACTATACCTCCAGAACACCTATGTGCAAATCCCATGAATGCAGGTGCACACTTTGTATACTCTGTATGCATGCATACAGATGCAAAGTGTTAATAAATACCCTTTTCTGCAGATAAAACTGGCTTTACATGCAGAAAAAGCTTTTTGTTATTATCCTTATTATGTATATGTATGTACATAAGTATACAAAACAAAAATTAATAAGCATGGCATCTAATTATGCCTTTTTATAGCATCATTCTGAAAGAATGATCATGACTACATAATTGCTGTATTTAATTGTCAGTCTCACAAGTATGGTGTTTAGGGTCTTGAAAAGTAATCAACAGGGGTGAGGGTGTAGAATAGGCTGAAGGTTTAGGCCTAGGGAACCTAATGTTCAGGCCCTACTGAAGAAAGATGATCCCCTCTTTAGAGAATGGAGGGGACTGCATCAGTGGTTCTTAATTTAGTCCTCCAGCATACCTAGCCTGCCAGATTTTCAGGCTATCCACAAGAAGGCAGGGTATGTAAATCTCTCTTATAAATAGTGAGAGTGAATATCCTAAAAATCCCACTAGGTTCAGAAACACTAACGTAATATCCATGGTGGCTAAATAAATAGCTTTTCCGCTACTATATGGGTCTATGAAACAGGAGTGAAACTGAGCAGCATAGATGGTCCCTATTTTTCCAAAATGTTTTGTTTTTCCATGTTTACAGAGACCCACACTCAACTTTTCAAGCAAACTACATCTTCCCAAGCTTTACAGACAAAAGAGAGGACAGCAAAAGCCACAGCTCAGCCTCTTACCTATCCTGCTGTCCATGACGTACGTTTCAATGATAGCGCTCTTTCGGCACAGGTCCTCTGCCATAGAAGCGCTGCTAACCTCCAGGTGCTTCACCTGCCAAGAGAACCAGACAATCAGATGTAAAACTACACTGATTTACAGCAGAGATGTGGTTGGTTACCTACTGATCTGAAAGCAAGTGCAGATTCAACTGAGAAGCCCTGATTTCAAGAGCTGTGGTCTCTGAAGCTGCAGAACTCAGCACCCTCTGATTGACATTTTATAGTTAGAGAGGAGAAACAAGCCCCTGTACAATGGGACATGGTCATGTGACCAAAGAGTCACAATCTAGAACAGGGGTGTCAAAGTCCCTCCTCGAGGGCCACAATCCAGTCGGGTTTTCAGGATTTCCCCAATGAATATGCATGAGATCTATTTGCATGCACTGCTTTCAATACATATTCATTGGTGAAATCCTGAAAACCCGACTGGATTGTGGCCCTCGAGGACCGACTTTGACACCTGTGATCTAGAACCTTGAGGTGTGAAAGCTTGGTAGGTGGGAATGGGCAACACTAGACTAGAGGTAAAGATCTTCAGAAAGTATAAAGACTAGTATCCTTAGGATCTACAGATCAGCCTGTGAGAGTGGTGAGGAAAGATTTATCCTGCTCCAGCTTTAAGTAAACATATCTGATGTTTCTCTCATGCTCAAATAGCTCCCTTCCTCTCTACCTAGCTCAACTTAGTGTTGCACTCTATAGGAGAAAAATGTTGCTCATCCATAGTCAGGATCCTGGCAAAGGACGGGATAAGGGTTCAAAATCTCTGCATTACTAACCCTGAGGGCCCTTACCTTATCAAAGAACTTTGCATTGACAGCAGAAACTATGCTGCTAGCTTGCATTAGAAGACTTGGCTCCACTTGCTGTGGTGTCTGCTATAACATTTTAAAAAGTGTTGCAGTGCCTTGTAAAAGTTGTCCCACCTTTATATATGTTTTCATATCCTGCTGTCTAAAAAATACAATTCAGAATACATTAAAGTAGAAGGCTGTTTCACTGATCTACACAACTTACTCAATTTCAGTGTAAAAAAGTCAAATATTCAAAATCTAATTTAAAAGAAACCAAAATGTTTTGATTCTGTAAGTCTCTCACATCTTTCATCACTGCAAACCACCCAAACTAGTCCCGTTTCCAAAGTGAGAAATTAGGTTCTTACCTGCTAATTTTCTTTCTTTTAGTCCCTCCAGACTAGCACAGAAACAGATGGTTTACGTTTCTCTGCCAGCAGGTGGAGACTGAGACATTGACTTTTGTTTTTAGTATAAGAATTGTGAATCCCATCTATAATTAGTCTGACAAACAGCCAAGCAGAACTAAGAACTTAATTACTGTGAACTATAAACACCAACACCACTCCCAGAAGGAGAATATTATCCAGAACGGACAGAGAAACACACTGTTGGATATTGATTAAAATAAGAAGCTACAAAAACATCCCCACAGCTCGCCAGCTAAGCCACATGAACCAAACACCACTGCTCCTTCTGAACTCCCCAACAACCCAGACAAAAAGATACCGCAGAAAAAAAAACGTACTCTTCGAGAAAAGACACCAAATAAAAATGACAGGGAGGGGGTCTGTGCCAGTCTGGAGGGACAAAAAGAAAATTAGCAGGTAAGAACCTAATTTCTCCTTCTTTAGCGTTCCTCCAAACCAGCACAGAAATGGATGGGAACTTGTCTAACTTTGTATTGAATCTCTGGAGGGTGTTTTCCTCTATAACAGCCTCCGGAAGAGTATTCCAGTTGTCTACCACTATCTGGGTGAAGAAGAATTTCCTTACGTTTGTACGGAATCTATCCCCTTTCAACTTTAGAGAGTGTCCTCTCGTTCTCCCTACCTTGGAGAGGGTGAACAGTCTGTCTTTCTCTACTAAGTCTATTCCCTTCAGTATTTTGAATGTTTCGATCATGTCTCCTCTTGTCAAGGGAGAAGAGGCCCAACTTTTGCAAGACAGGCTGAGCTACACAGAAATTGAAGAATGACACTCTTCCAGCCTAACCTACCAAAAAGATGATGTCTAGTAAACACTTGTCTGAGGAACAAAAGGGTCTAAAAAGGGAATATATTCTAAACAATGATGCAACGTTGAAGGGGAGTATGTTTATTTAAAGCCCTGCATACAAGTGTCAACAATTTAAACTGTGCACAGCAATATATCAGGAGCCAGTGTAAGTTAATCAGAACTGGAAAAATATATTCACGAGAAGTCCCTGATTAAAGACAGGCCAATGCATTTTGCAAACTTGCAAAGCCCTAAAAAGTACTTTGGCAAATCTAGGTAAACTACATTGTAGTAATTAAAATGTGGTCACATTAATTTTTGATCATATCTACATATATACTAGTGTTTAAGCCCGTTACATTAACGGGTGCTAGAATAGATTAGTCTGATCCAGTATGGCTATTCTTATGTCTTACCCCCATATTCAGGTTCCCATTTCCCCTTTTACCTTCCCTATTTCCACCTTTTTTCACTAATGTAGAAATCTGTCTCCTTTCTCTGTCCTTTACCTCCATATAACTCTCTCTCCATTCTCCCATTCCCCATCAACTTTTGCTTCTGCATCTTCACTTATTCTTCCAGCTCCTATCTTCAGCCCCTTTCTCTCACATGCCTTTTTTCAGCCCCAGCTCCAAACCCCTTTTTAACCCCCATTCCCCTTCTCCCATCTTTTCCTTTTCAGCCTCCAGCCCCAGCCCCCTTTTCTCACCTGTCCCTTTTGCAGCCTCCTTCTCACACATATCCCCTTTTCTGCCCCAGCCCCCTTACCTTACACACCCCATTGTCAGTTTGTGCGGCGGTGGCTGCTGCCGACCACCAGCCATAACTCCTCGGACAGTTGGGAGTGATCTCCCACCTCTCCCCTTTTCTGCTCCAGGGGTTTACTTTGGCCGGGGGAGGGGTCCTCAGCTGCAGGCATCTGGAGCAGATATAAAAATTGGCCTTTACTATCGTCCCCCAGGACAGGCGGAAGTCACTGACTCAGAAATGATGGAGGAAATCAAACAAGTATGCAAGACAGGCAATGTAGTTATATTGGGAGACTTCAATTTCCCAGGAATAGACTGGAAACTAGGAGCCTCCAACTGCGGCAAGGAGGCCAAGTTCCTGGAGGTGCTAGGGGATTGCTTCCTGGAGCAAATGGTAAAAGAGCCGACAAGAGGCGACGCCACCTTGGACTTGGTCCTAAATGGTCTCACTGGACCGATAACAGAAGTAGAAGTCATGGTTCCACTGGGAACGAGTGATCACAATGTAATCAACTTTAAACTTGACATCGGGAAAGGGAAACATGTCAAAACCTTAACCACCACCTTAAACTTTAAAAAGGGTAAATACGATTGCATGAGAGCCATGGTAACAAAACGACTCGAGAAGATGGTGGACAAACTTGAAACAGTAGATCAGGCATGGTGCCTATTGAAAAATACTATTGCAGAAGCACAAGATCTCTACATTCCGAGGATTTCCAAAGATCGGAGAACTAAAGGCAAAAGAGAACCGGCATGGCTTACCATACAGGTGAAGGAAGCCATAAAGGTAAAGAAGGACTCTTTCAAAAAATGGAAATGCACGAAGACAACCGAAGCCTGGAACAAACATAAAGATGAACAGAAGAAATGTCACAAGGCGGTGAGGGAAGCAAAACAGGACTATGAGGAAAAAATAGCCCGGGAGGCCAAAAACTTCAAGCCCTTCTTTAGATACGTGAAAGGGAAAAAACCTGCAAAAGAGGCAGTGGGACCCCTGGACGACAAGGGAAGAAAAGGGTACATCAAGGAAGATAAACAAATCGCAGACAAACTAAATTCCTTCTTTGCGTCCGTTTTTACGAAGGAGGACACCTCAACAATACCTGAAGCGGAGAAAGTGTTTGCAGGAGAAATAGAAGACAGCCTCACCACAGTTGAAGTGGACTTAGCCCAGATATACTATCAGATCGACAAACTTAAAAGTGACAAATCACCTGGACCGGATGAAATTCACCCGAGAGTCTTGAAGGAATTGAAGATTGAAATTGGAGAGTTATTGCAAAAACTTGCAAACCTGTCAATCAGAACTGGTCAGATACCAGACGACTGGAGGAAAGCGAACGTCACGCCAATTTTCAAAAAAGGATCGAGAGGAGAACCGGGCAACTATAGACCTGTGAGTCTTACGTCTGTCCCCGGCAAGATGATTGAATCACTGATCAAGGATAGCATAGTTCAGCACTTGGACACACACGACTTGATGAAACCCAGTCAACATGGATTCAGGAAAGGGAAATCGTGTCTGACGAATTTACTCCAATTCTTTGAGACCGTGAACGAGCAAATTGATAGTGGAAAGCCGGTGGACATAATATACTTGGACTTCCAGAAAGCATTTGACAAAGTTCCACACGAAAGACTTCTCAGGAAGCTACAAAGCCATGGCATAGAGGGAGATATACAAAGATGGATAGGCAAATGGCTGGAAAACCGAAAGCAGAGAGTGGGCATAAATGGGAAGTTCTCCGACTGGGAGAGAGTGACTAGTGGTGTGCCCCAGGGCTCGGTACTTGGGCCGATCCTTTTTAATATTTATATCAATGACCTGGAAAACGGAACATCCAGTGAGATCATCAAGTTTGCAGACGACACAAAACTCTGCCGGGCAATCAGATCGCAGGAGGACAGTGAGGAACTCCAGAGCGATTTGTGTCGGTTACAAAAATGGGCGGAGAAATGGCAGATGAAGTTCAACGTGGAGAAATGCAAGGTAATGCATTTAGGCAGTAAAAATAAGGAATACGAGTACAGAATGTCAGGTGCAACTCTGGGGAAAAGTGAACAAGAAAGAGATCTGGGTGTACTGATAGATAGGACCCTGAAGCCGTCGGCACAATGCGTGGCAGCGGCAAATAAGGCAAATAGAATGTTGGGCATGATAAAGAAAGGAATCTCGAGTAGATCGGAGAAAGTTATAATGCCGCTTTATAGGGCAATGGTCAGACCCCACTTGGAATACTGCGTCCAACATTGGTCTCCCTACCTAAAGAAGGATATAAAACTGCTGGAGAGGGTGCAGAGACGAGCAACTAAACTAGTGAAGGGTATGGAGAAACTGGAATATGAGGATCGACTTAAAACACTGGGATTGTTCTCCCTTGAGAAAAGGAGACTGCGTGGGGATATGATCGAGACCTTCAAAATACTGAAAGGAATTGACAAAATAGAGCAGAGAAGATTATTTACAATGTCCAATTTGACACGGACAAGAGGACATGAAATGAAGCTAAGGGGGGGCAAGTTCAGGACTAATGTCAGGAAGTTCTGCTTCACACAGAGAGTGGTTGACATCTGGAATACTCTCCCAGGGGAGATTATTGCGGAATCGACAGTCCTAGGTTTCAAAAGCAAACTAGATGCATATCTCCTTGAGATAGGCATATAAAGATATGGTTGGCTATAAAATAAGCCAGGTGAATACCTAGCAGGGCCTCCGCGTGTGCGGATCGCCGGACTTGATGGACCGAAGGTCTGATCCGGAGATGGCGCTTCTTATGTTCTTATGTTCTTATGTTCTTGGGGGGGTAGTGGGGTCAGGAGATCAGAGGCACCACCGATCTGTTGCATGCGGGTGGCGTCTGGCTCCCCTGGAGCTGGTTACTTTTTCATCCGAAGGTGAATGCCAGTCCCAACTCCGAGCGATCCTACGCCCAAACTCATTCCCTGCTTGTTCTCCTTTACATGGGGTCCTTCTTTTGGCCCTGGGGAGAGGGAGCAACGTCTGCCGTATGCACAATGGTTTGTGATTTGTTTTGTGTACCTGCTTTTTTTTTTTTCTTTCATTATTATTTGTGCGTGCCCGATCCTGCCCGAGATTTTAATCGCCCTGGACCTTTGCAGCCTGACCTCCAGTCATCTTTGATTTCTGACTTCCTAAAATAACTCCGGTGAGCTAATGCAGCTGAAATATTGCGAAGGGGCACGCTTTGCAGGGTGCTTTGCTTATAAGCTAAGCAAAAGTTCTATTGTAGTGCGCAAGCTGAGGCACGGAGTTTCAATCCTAGTGCGCATGCGCTACCTAAGGGTTTTGTTATAGTAGATGTGCATAGAGCTTTTCCTGTCTCATTATTTCTTCCCATCCCCTCTTATCTCCGCTGTCTAGTCCTCTTGTTGTCAAAGGCTTCTGCAAGCATCCACTTTCGGTTCTCCCAGATCACCTCAGTTCCAGTTTTCCATTTATTGAAGAATAAGTAGTTCAAGTACAATAATCTTTGTCTGATCAGTCCACTCACAGCCACTTCTTACGCATTTTTTTTGTTAACTACAGTAAATGGAAGCTCAGCCTCAAAGGGGAAAACAAAGCGCAACTGGCTAAGGCGGCTTCTTCCCGCCTAATCCCTGACAGACAACTAAAATTAGTACCAGCAACTGGAGCGCTTTTAGCCCTCCATCTGGGCACTTTAATGCTTACTGAGCCTTCTTAGCTGAGGAGACAGCGGGAGAGGGCAAGAGACTAAGAACCCCGGGGAAGAAGTGGTTGCTTGGGGCAGACAGACAGCTCGTAGGAGACAGCTGCGACTGAAGGGCCGGGAGCTCACGAACTGCTCCAGCTGTGCCGAACATCCATCCTCCTCCCCAACAGCTTGCATGCAACCCCCCCTCCTTTTCTCAGCTTTGTCCCGCCTCACCCCGCCGTGCGCTGGCTCTGCCAGACCCATTCGGTGACAAAGCAGCAGAAAACTTTTCCAACTTTTCGTCCTCTTCAGTGCACACACTGCGCGCGCAGATATTTCTGTTTGGGGGATGGTGTGTTTGGGGGATGGTCGTACTTAGCGCTACCCTGCCACCTCCTCAGACAGATCAGCCTACTGTGCATGCGTGGCACAGAGTTTCAAGTGCGTATGTGCGTTAAGGGTTTTATTATTATTGAGCATCTCCACTTACATGTTGCTAAGTGTCCTAAGATTTTGGCACAAAAAACTCTTAATTGCTCTTTTTTTGGGTACAAAAAACTCGGGGTTGGTTGGAGGGGTTCATGAGGGATGCACGGGAGATGCAGATTCCTTTCCCTTTTCATTCTTTGTTTTTTTTCTTTTTCTTTCCTTTTCTTTTTTCTTCTGGTTCCTTTTGGGGCTTTCTTAATTTATTGTCTTTCGTTCTTGGGGGGAGGGTTCTTCTTTTATTTTGAACCATTGTATTACCTGGCTCGCCACAATATGAGGCTGGGCAGCTAGTTTTTCGAGCCTGCCTGCTGGCTTTTCCAGGACTCATAAGAATCCAGGGTCTTGGAATGTATCTTTCATTTCTTTACTTCTGGTTGAGTGGGTGGGGCGAGGGTTCAGCTGCAGTAGCGAACCCTCTTGTTGTATTGGTTCTCCTTGCTGCTACCCAGGTGACCAGATACCTGTAATGTATCACTTTTTCTAGTTTGTTTTGCAGGGTTTGGGGGAGATTTTCTGATTATAGCTGGGATTTTGGTTTGCTTTGGTTGGTCGCCTTTTGTCTTGTTTTACTGGGGAGGGGGGTTGGGGGAGAGGGAGGGTTGTAGGGAGGGTTGTAGGGGGGAGAAAATAATGGATGATGAGTTTTGTATTATGTTGATTGTTGTTCTTTCGCTGTTTTCTGTGCTGTCATCAATAAAAAAAAAATTGTTTCCAGTTGGTACAAAAAACTCTTAATTGCTATTTTTTTTTTGGGGGGGGGATTAGCTGAAAACTGGCACAGTCAATTACCATGACAATTTTTTCTAAAAGTTGAATGCGGATCCCAAAGTTAAGCATTGCTAGGTGTCCGCAATTAGGGCACCTAGCGGCGCCTCACATAGAATCTGACCCTTATTGCCCAGATCAGTCTGCCCCTAAAGGTGTCAAATGCAGCAGTAATACCAAGGATAGCCATCAAATATTGTACCACGTGGTCAAATCCCACTCTATTAGCACCAAACACTGAAACCAATGTTTCTGTCCCATATCTGGGGTAGAAACCAAACTGAAATTGACTGAACACACTATTAGAATCAACATAGTGTTTCAAAAGCTAATTTCTCAAGCACCTTAACAAGGAAAAGGCAACAAGAGATCGGTCAAAAATTATCTGGAAATAGTGTTGCCCGATTCAGAGAAAAATATTTCGATTCAATTCGATTTGATTCACCTTGTTGAATCGATTTTTCGATTTGATTCGATTCACTGTTAATGACACAGCTTTTTAAGTTTAAACATTTTATTTAACCAAGGCAATATCATATCAAAAATTCCCAGCTTCCATCCCCAGCCCCCCAGCCTCATCAGCCCCCCTGCCGATTCCCAGCTTCCATCCCCAGCCAAGACTCACCAGCCCCCCCTGCCGATTCTCAACCCCCTGCCGATTCTCAGCCCCCCAGACTCACCAGCCTCACTTCTGATTCCTAGCTTCCATCCCCAGCCCGCAAGACTCACCAGCCCCCTGCCGATTCCCAGCTTCCATCCCCAGCCAAGACTCACCAGCCCCCCCTGCCGATTCTCAACCCCCCTGCCGATTCTCAGCCCCCCTGATGATTCATATACTTACTCAACTGGATGTGGAATCGTGGGGAAGAGAGGAGAAATGCAGAGAGAGAGCCAGCAAAAAATACCGTTTGCTTCTGAGGTCCGCTGCACGAGGTCTGCTCGCTTCCCCCTCAACGCTCCCACGTCCTTTCGTTTCTTCTGATGTAACTTCCAGTTTCGCAAAACCGGAAGTTACATTAGATGGGAACGAGTCTGGCAGGTGGCGATGAAAAAAATAATGAACTTCAATCGGGGCTGAATCGGTGAGTCTGGTTTTTCACAAAAACGCACCGATTCGAATCGATTCACCTGATTCAAATCGGTGAACCGATTCGAATCGTGAATCGGGTAGCACTATCTGGGACATAAGAATCCAATCTGGCCTACTTTAAAAGGCGACTGACAGAATAGGAAATACTCCTCTCTCAAGAGACTTGTGAGCAACAAACAGGATCAACAAGATACTCCCGCAAGTGTTTCAAAACCAGAGGAGTTAAGTGAAGAAACCACATCCATCGCCTCTTAACATGACACCAGTGAAAAACTTCTAAAAATACGTCAATTGAGAGAAGAATTCTCCCAGAACAAGATGAAAGGGTTCATCAAAGCCCTCCAAAATGCAATGTCTTCCTATGAAAGGCATCAGCAAACTTTTGCTATGAAACTTCAGCTGACTGGAAAAAGCTCAAAGAATAATTCTTGGATGTTGATTTCACTGTGTAACAAAATTTTATTAATTTTTTTTCCTGTGTAATAAATGTTCTCTCTTAATTGCCTATTCCACAAAAGTATAAAAAATGGCTATCATTCGCCTCAAACTTTGCTTTTGTGACCAGGACACTGATATTTTGGAAATTTACCTTTTTTGCAGGTGATAGGCACCTGCTGCGCTAATTTTGGCCATAGGCTTTAGTAAAAAGGTCCCTTAGAGTAAGTTTAAGAATTTTCTAGAACTTTCCATCAATATAAATAGTAGTACAATATAACTATAGAGATCTTAAGCCCACTAGCTCACTTCAATTCCAACAGCCTAAGGGGTAACATATCTATTTTGTTTTAGATGGCATCCAGAGGCTGCAAACAACCGGCAGATGCATTTTGCTATGTATGCAGCCAATTTATCAAGACAAGAGGGAAAATACTCCATAGAGGCACCAGCTAAGATGTGCAATGCCTACAAGGCAAATTTTGGCATTCCTGTTGGGAATCAAGACAAACCTTGAGCACCTCACTCCACAAGTGAGCACTGCCAAAAAAAACCCAAAACCTCTGGAAGGTAAGAATTTTGTTCCTCACTAGGATGGCATAATTTTCTGCTATAAAATTTCTTAGAATGTTTATTTATTTAAAAATTTATATACCACATAAAAAACTATGTGGTTTACAAAATTATTAAAAAAATATTTACATTTTCAAATTTTTAATGTTATTTGAAAATATCATATATGAAATATATTGCGAGAATCTTATACACATTATTCACAGGTGAAATACCCCCCCCTTTATCATGCCACATTAGGGTTTAAAAAAAAACTAAGGCTGCAGCAGTAAAAGTTCCAACGTTCATATAATTCCTATGAGCGTCAGAGCTTTTATCACTGCAGCCTGCAACAAAAAAACCCTAATGCAGCTTGATAAATGGGGAGGGGGGAGAATAGTTTTCATTATCTCAATTTAATTTTATTCTACAGGATGGTACACAGGGGAAAAGCAGCCATGAAGTTTGTTATCCCAAAAATATGGCGGGAACCTACCGACCACTCAAGCAATGGTGGACCCTTCTAAACACTGAACTGGCAAGCATGCATATGCAATCATATATCCAGACATTCCTTCATCCATCACTCCAGTGCCACATTGCCCTGAGCTCCCCATACTCACTCCCCCAGAGAGAAAGCAACCATCTTCAACAGAGAGCAACAAGTCAGAGTGAGGTTGACATTGTAAATCCAGTTTACAATAGCAGCAGTGCGGCTGATGAAAGAAACTCATACTATCCCAACCAAAAAGACCTCAATGACTTGATCAGAGATCGTGATCTCAACAAGCCCAATGCCAAGAAGAGGAACTTGTTGGATGAAAGTATACAAGTCACATATCAGAGAAAGTGTCACAAAGCTTTTTCCACCTTCACCCATCTACATGGGCTCTGCCTTCAAGATGGCTAGGACGTTTTCTGAAGGAGTAGGAAGCAGGTAAGTGTGGGAGTCCAACATTAAAAGTAGTATTACTGTATCAAGCAGCACAACTCAGAGCTATTATGAAATGGAGTGATGGCCAGGGGTATAAACAGTGGCTGAAGATGGAATCTCCCATTTGTACCTTTTCTAACTTCAGGAGGGTGGAGGGGTAAATAAATGGATTATGAAAACAAAGAAAGCTAATTATACTAAAGTTATTGACAGGTAGGACAAGTTCAGGTTTGGAGCCTCTTTGTTAAAATAAGAGACTTTCATCCAGGGATAATCACTGGGGGTTTCTTAAATGGAGAGAGCAGACTGAGACACCTAGATAATAAGAGTATTCTGTTTGAGAAATTAAAAAATACTATAGGAATAAAGCCAGGGAATTTGATCAATATCTACAGCTGAGACATTATATTGAGACCAGAGAGATCTTTGGTGACTTAAGTGAAGATAGCTCACTTTTTGAGGACTTTTTTTTTTTAAACACAACAAGATGAAAGCATAACTAATAATAATTTTAGAAAAGTATGCATACTTGATAGAGAAATTATCCTTCACAGACAGAGTGGGAGGAACATTTAATAACATAACATAACATAGTAGATGACGGCAGATAAAGACCCGAATGCTCCATCCAGTCTGTCCAACCCTACTCACTCTTTAAATTACTGATTTAATTTAAATTTTCCTTCTTCTTAGCTATTGCTGGGTCAGAACCTAAAGTTCTGGCCGGTACCATGCTTAGGCTTGAAGAGTGGCAATAATTATCTACAAGAGGTGAGTAAGTTATCAGTTGCAGCATTCTTACTTGAAAAACAGATATATTTATTTTATCGCTCAGCAAATTAAATAAGTTTTTCTAAGAACAGAGCATGTACTGCTGTCAGCAATGTAGACAGATAGGAAATTTTACGCAATTGTGGAAGGACTGTCCAACAGTACAAAAATTCAGGGAAATACTAAAGATTTTATCAGAGAAATAACCAACCAGAAGGTACAACGGGACCTTTGTTTTTACTGCCTAAGTTTCCCAAAGACATAGAAGGGAAGCGTAGTGGAGTAAGGTGGCCCTCAACTGGAAGAAAGCATATCTGCCAGACAGATGAGTAGTAATACTGTAAATATTGTATATTATGAAATATTTATGTGATAGGCAAAATTACTAAAATTAAAAAATTAGCTGAATTTAGCAAAATATGGAGACCCTTTAGAAACTGATGTGAAAAGAATGAGGCGATTAAAGATAGACACATGGCTCAGTATATACTGTAAACAATTGATGGAAAGGGGAGGAATTGTGGGTGAGAATTTTGGAAAAACTGGAAAAGAACTGGAAAGTAGCAAATGTTTCTTTTTTTTTTTAATTCTTCATTCATTTTAAAACTGACAAACAAGTGATTAATATTAAAACATTACATTATTAAAAAAATATACAGCACTTGACATTCTTATACATATAATCCATTAAAGTAACCCTTTCCCCCCCACCCAACAATTCTTCAACAGAAATACAATCTTTAAATAAAAATATTAATCATCCAATTTCCCTCCCTCCCCCCAATAAAATACATGTATCCATCATAAAGGAAAACGATGTTCATTCATTACAATAATTCTCTAATGGCCCCCAGATCTTTATAAAGTTGTTATAATTACCTTTCTGTACAGCAATTGCTCTTTCCATTTTAAAAATGTGACAAAGTGACTTCCACCAAAAAGAATAATTAAGATTTGTATAATTTTTCCAATTAACCATAATGTGCTGAATTGCCACCCCTGTCATTATTAATAGAAGTTTGTTATTTTAAGATGAAATTTGACTTTTTTTTCCTCATAGCCATGCCAAACAGAATAGTATCATAAGACAAAGCAACATGATTTTCAAGTAAACGGTTAACCTGCGTCCAAATTGAATTCCAAAATAATTTAATACAGGGACAGTAAAAAAGTAAATGATCCAATGTCCCTACTTCCAGATTACAATGCCAGCATTTATTAGACTTAGATCTATCTAACTTTTGCAAATGACCTGGGGTCCAAAAAGCTCTATGCAACAAAAAGAACCAAGTTTGCCTCATAGATGCTGATATTGTACATCTCATTCTCCAAGACCAAATTCGTGGCCATTGAAATGCAGAAATTTGCTGCCTTATCTCAATACTCCAAATGTCTCTAAGACCATTTTTTGGTTTTTTATTCACATATCCAGATAATAATTTATACCATAAAGCGGCTTGATGTCCCAGGAAATCTGCTTGAAAACAAAGGAACTCCAGACTATATTGATTATTCAGATTTTTCCATTCAGGGAACCCTACCTGAATAGCCTGCTTCAGCTGCAACCATGGCTCATTATATACTGTAAACAATTGATGGAAAGCGGTAAGAAAGGGAAGGAATTGTGGGTGAGAATTTTGGAAAAACTGGAAAAGAACTGGAAAGTAGCAAATGTTTCTCTATAAGAACATGTGAGCGGCTTTTGATAAGATTTATTATAAACTTTGTGATTTATACTATTCCAAGTGCTTTTCAAAAAAGTCTTGGAAATTGCAATCCACAGACTTTTCCCAGCCAATCTGAAAAAGCTTGAGCTATTTTGTCAAGAAGAATAGGGAAAAAAACAGCAATATCTTGCTATGAAAAGTTGATAAATTTTTATCCTATAAAACTCATGGCTATTATTGCTGCAATAGGGGCTTCAACCAAGAACTGAGACAAAGGATATGAAAATTAATGCAACCAAGACTTTTTGGGTTTCTTAATCAATTTTTGAAAGAGCTTAGGGTTTTCAGGATTTCCCCATTGAATATGCATTGAAAGCAGTGCATGCACATGGATCTCATGCATATTCATTGGGGAAATCCTGAAAACCCGACTGGATTCGGCCCTCAAGGAGGGACTTTGGGGATCCCTGGTGTAGAGTCTAGTAACATGTGTATGTAGAATAAACCGGTGAAAAAATTCTTACCTTAATATATTTTGAATTGTTAAAACAAAATGGTAAAGTTTTTGTTTATTTACATCATTTATATATGCAAGTCTAGACTAGTGCTATCCGATTCGAATCAATTCGCTTTTAAAAAAAATTGGCCTCCCGATTTGGTAACTGACCCTCCTCCCCATGCCTTCCTAAAGCAGGAGTGGCAGCACTGCCTCTTGTTGGCTGTCCACTGCCACTTTAGGGGGCGAGGGGGGAGGATCATTTGGGAAGGCCTGCCCCCCAAAGGCCTTCCCCCATCTCTCCGAAGGCCTGCGTTCCCTGCAGAATTGCCGGTGCTGTAGCGATCCTTGCAGCTGCTGTCGTCAGTGGCATGTTCCCTCTGCCGTGGTCCCGCCCCTCCTCTGACAACAGGGGCAGGATCACGGCAGAGAGAGTGTGCCGCTGCTGCTGATGACGGCAGGTGCAAGGATCGCTACAGCACCAGCGATCCTTCAAGCTACCGTATTATCTTAAGGTAAGAGCAGGGAAGCTGGGGGAACATGCAGGCCTTCTGGGGGGGGGGGGCAGGCCTTCAGGGGAAGCTGGGGGGACATGCAGGCCTTTGGGAGGGGCCAGGCTTTCAGGGGAGGGGGGCCCTGGTGTAAAGGTACACGGAGGGAACATAAGAACATAAGCAATGCCTCTGCTGGGTCAGATGTACAGAGCCATGGTGAGGCCTCACTTAGAGTACTGTGTTCAGTTTTGGAGACCACACTACCGAAAGGACGTGCTGAGGATCGAGTCGGTACAGCGAACGGCCACCAGGATGGTCTTGGGGCTCAAGGATCTCACGTATGAAGAAAGAAATTGCAGCTGTACTCACTTGAGGAAAGAAGAGAACGGGGAGATATGATTGAAATGTATAAGTACATCACGGGACGTATCGAGTCAGAAGATGATATCTTCTGGCTCATGGGACCCTCGACCACCAGAGGGCATCCGCTGAAAGTCAGGGGAGGGAAGTTTCATGGCGACTCCAGGAAGTACTTCTTCACCGAGAGAGTGGTAGATCATTGGAACAGACTCCCACTCCAGGTGATAAAGGCCAGCAGCATGACGGATTTTAAGAGAAAATGGGATACTCAAGTGGGATCTTTAAGGGAGTAAACTCAGGGGGGGGGATACTTGGAATGGGCAGACTTCTTTTCTGCCGCTTTTTTTCTATGTTTCTATGTCCTGAGGTCCATCGTGCCCAACAGTCCGCTCACGCGGCGGCCCAACAGGTTCAGGACCTGTGCATTAATCTTCTATCTATACCCCTCTATCCCCTTTTCCAGCAGGAAATTGTCCAATCCTTTCTTAAACCCCAGTATCGTACTCTGCCCTATTACGTCCTCTAGAAGCGCATTCCAGGTGTCCACCACACGTTGGGTAAAGAAGAACTTCCTGGCATTTGTTTTGAAACTGTCCCCGCCAAGCCTTCGCACGAAGGCCACCACTATGGACATCCACTTGCTGTGAAGCAACATGGCGATCACCGCTGAAGAATAGCCCTGGCTAGTCAAGGCCACACGCTCAGATCCATGCTGTAAGACCAAAGTGGTCTGGATCTTGCATCACAATTGGACCCTGTGTGAGAAGGCAAGAATGACAAGGGTGTCTGAGCCCCCGAACCTGCTGGAGCCAAACCAAGTCGGCATACCACGGCTGCCTCGGCTAATCGGATGCCACCAGAATCACCAGACCCTCATGGACTTCTTTGCACTTCTACAGATGCCCATCATGGGCTACGGAGCGAATTATTTATTTATTTAGTCAAAATTCTAGCCCACCCTCCCAGAAGAGCTCAGAACGAGATACAAGTTTACATATACAGTAGAAGATTTAGCAACAAGGTTACAACTTCATATACAGCAGATAAACAGAACAACAAATTAAAAGGATGAAGAGCAGTAGTAGAAATTCCTATGTACATGTTTTGGGAACTGAGCACAGTAGCATGGCAAACGATGGGCAACAAGGATGCAAATTCACACATAAGATATTCAGATCAACAGATTAAAAGGAAGGACAGCAGCAGAGGGATAATTCTTATGAACTGCATGGACAGCAACAGAAGGAGACATAAAAAAGAGCCTTCTGGGGCCAGGGCTGAACCAGAGAATCCAGGGCTTCACTTCTGGACTCTCTCCGATGGAAGAAACGATTGGCTTTCTTGTTGGCCGCCGTCACCATGAGGATGAACGTGGGACACCTCCAATGATCCACCATACAAAAGATCCTGAAAACTGGCCATAAGGCCATCTAGACCCTGACTGAACAGGAGCTAACCCTTGAAGGGCAACCGGCTCAATATAGCCTTAGAAGATGAATCTCTTGTGATCCAGAGCATCCTGCGAGCCGAAACAGAATAGGGGACAAGCTTGGCTGTGGTACAGGGCATCAGCCATGTAATCCACTCCAGAGATATGAAAATCCAAATCCCTAAGTACCACAGTCTCTAGATCATGGCGCAGCTTGGAGTGGCATGCCCGAGCCACGAAAGAGGAGGCCATCGCTGTTTTGACCCCAGCCACGGCCAAATCAAACAGACACTTAATTATAAAATCTCTGCGTTGGTCCTGGACATATTTCAGGACCACCACCCCCATTGCTAGGTAGATGTGCACTTGGTGATATGCGCTACCAAAGAATTCACCTTTGGAGAAGTAAAGCACTTGTTAAAGCCATCCGCCATGGGATAAAGCCACGCCATGGCTCGAGCACATTTAAAGGGACCCTCAGAAGTCTCCCAGATAGCCGTAAGAATCCAGGCAACATCAGGATAATCAGGAAAAGAGGCAGATTGTGGCCTCTGGTCAGTCATAAGAGAACATTCAGAAGACCGTCTGGTCCATCTGTAGCTTCAGTTCCTACAGAGAATCAGAGATTAAATTAGCAAGGAGTGCAGGTTTGAAGAATCTGCGCACAGTGGGGTCCTCCCCCAAATCATGGGCTCCGTACTGGTCCAGATCCTGGAGATCTCCCAGATTCATCATGTCTGTGGCTGCCGCAGAGCTGCCCTGTGAAATCAAATGAATAGGAAGTGTCTGGCACAACTGTGGGCACAGTCAACTTACTCCCCGGTACACTCTCAAGAAGACAAGAAAAGACCCTGGTCCCTTGGAGCAGGGGTCCCTGTGACCGGCACAAGTGCCTGATAAAGCATGTGCACAATTTCTGGGGGAAAACTATCTTCTGCGGTGGGAGCAGACTTCTGCACCTCAGATTTGGAATATTTGAAAGATTTATGAGGTTTTTCACTGGAGCCGCACTTACGGTTCACCGAAACACCGCCAGCGTACTCCCCAGGGCCCCCTGACGCCAATTTCACGGGAGTTGGGGCATAAGGCGCTTGACGATACTCCCCAGAGGTCAAAGGCACCACATTCAAGCAAATCTCGCCCTCGTGGTCTGCAGCATACATGGAACACAGCTGCGCAACTGACAGTCATCCACCACAAATGAGGCATGAATCCATCTTGCCCTGGGGAGGTCATCTATGTGGTTTTGTTCAAAAATGAAGCTGGCAAATATGAAAAATAATTTTAATATCAAATCTGGAAAAATCCAAAATGGCCACCGAGGCCCTGTTTTGACTAAAAATAGCCCAGGAAAACCACAGAGAACCGTCATAAACAGAGATTTTAGGGGTGGGGGGCATAGGACATTGTAGGGAAACCACCTAAAAAAAATCTTTTTCATGATCCCCCCAAATCTCTGAGTCAAGCTGTTAGCTTGCTCTCACATAACCATGTGCTCACAGTAAAAACTGAAACATTTAACTCACTGTGCTGAATCAGAGAAACTGCATACATCTGAACACAGCTTGCAGGGAGATCCTTTGTCTCAGTGAACTGGAAATCTGGATTTCAAGTCTTCTGACTGCCTCACCGGCCTGATAACTATGGCTGGAGACCTCCGCCACCCAAACGCCTGGCGGAGGGACACAGTCTGGCTCCGATCCCGGTCGTGCCTCCACAGAACCATCTCAGCCTATACCAGTGTGCCTCCTGAGATTTCTGATGTGCCGCGACACACTGGTGAGGAGGAGAGTCATCCACGCCAGCTGCCTGACTACAGGACGTGCCTCTCGTGGCGAGAGGCACATCCTGTAGGAAGTCAGCCGGCGCAACTGACTCTCCTCCTGGCCGGCGTCTCTCCTCTTCTTCCTGCACCTCCTGGATCCCTGTAACGGCGAGGTCAAAGCCAGACGGGCCTCCGCGCATGCGTGGACTTTGACGTGATGACATCATGCACATCCAAGGCACTGCATTTAGTGTGCCGCCGGCCGTAAAAGTTTGCGAGACACTCACCTGGGGTGAGCTAGCTCCCAAGGGAAAGGTCCTGGAGCCCTGATCTTATGTGCAGGCTGTCCAGGGGGCTTACTGCTGAGCAGGGAACCCCCAGAAGCAGACATTCTTCAACAGTCTGCAATCTCCCATAGTCAAGGATGTCCTTACAGGGAACCTTCACAGCACAAGGGTGAAAACTGCAAACAAAAAATACAGAAAGATCGCAAAATAAAACACGAGCGGAAAAGATGAGCTCCTACAGCCTAGCTTGTAGGAAGAAAAGACTGGTGAGCATGCTCAGGGAGGAGGTATGTAAGGCAGGGGGAAAAAGCCTCTGAAGTTTTGAGGCTTCCTACAGATCCTGGCGGGTGGAGGGAAATAACCCACTGGTCCTAGAATAAAGTGGGATTGTACAAGAAGCCATGGTTAAGACTATGCTGGCAATGAAATCACAGGCACTGTTATAGAATTGTCCTTAAAGTATATTAATGTATGCAGTTGTATACGCCTTGCATATGTTAAGTGCACAGAACATATATGTGCTATATGTGAATAAATGCACTACATGCTATTTTATAAGATAGTGCATAACATGTAACTGCAAGGGAGGGATGTCTCCAACATATGCATGCATCCTATAGAATACATAAGTTACACTGGTCATTGGTTTGATGTAAATTGTTATGCCTAAATTTACGAATGTCAATTCAAGTTTATGTTGGTATGCCTATCATGGCATTCTGTGCACCAAGATGCCATTATAGAATACTGATTCTGAGTACCAGTTCTAACTGAAGGCCCCAAATTATGGAATTGCTCCCTTTGTTGTTTGTGGGATCTCACCATCAATAATAAATTTAGTGGGGATCACTGTTCTCAGAATGACTACCTCTCATGAGGGTCAAAGGACCAGCTCAGGTAAGGTGAAGGTCAGTCCTGGATTGCCATAGACAGACCTGGCTTTCAGAAAAGTCACATTATAGAGAACGTTCATGAGAAAAATCAAAGCAATCCAAAAAAACAAGTCTATTTTGTAGCACTCTAGGATTACCTTGCCATCCCTGAAATAGATCACTAATATTTGACATCAGGACGTGAGTACTGACAACCTGATCTTACCTTCTCTTCCAACAGCCATTTCTCCTGCTGGATTTCAGCCAAACGCTGAAAGAGATCTGAGATCTCTTCATCTGACAAGTCTGCAGGTCGCTGTTGCTGGGACTGAGGGCTGCTTGTGTTTGACTGGATACAAGACGAAAGAAAAATGAAAAAAATTTTGTTTCTAAATTGACAATATAACTGTGAATTTTAAAAATACTAGAGGCCATCTTTCCTCACCTTGTTCCTGTCAGATGTCACTTTACTACTACTACACTTCCCCCTCAGTATTCGCGGGGGTTAGGAGCAGAGCTGGCCCGCAAATACTGAATAATCGCGAATAACTTTTGGGCAGCTCTGACCCACCCCCACCTCCCTCACTAGGCCTTACCTGGTGGTCTAGCAGGCTTTCGGGGCAGAAATGATCTTCCTACATTCCTGCCCCATGCAGATCACTCAAAGCAAATGGCTGCCGTGAGTTCTCGTAGTTTCTCAAGCCATTTGCTATGAGTGATCTGCACAGGGCAGGAGCATAGGATGATCGCTCCTGCCCCGAAAGCCCACTAGACCACCAGGTAAGATCTGGGATGCCAGGAGGAAGGCGGGAGGGAGGCAGAGAAGGTCCGGAGTGCAGCTTTTTTTTCTAAAAAAAAAAAAATCACAAATAACCGAATCTGCGGATACTGAAACTGCGGATTTGGAGGGCTCACTGTACTATCATTTCTATAGCACTGAAAGGCATATGCAGCACAGTACATTTAACATGCAATAGACGGACCCCGCTCAGAAGAGCTTGCAATCTAATTTGGACAGACAGGACATATAGGGGTTGGGGAGTTTCTTGTAGAGAGAATGATAGGATACATATAGGTAATTTTACAATAAGTGGGAGTTAACAGTTGAAAACAACCTTGAAAGTGGTTTTTCTGATTGGGTTTGAATACTGCTAGAGATGGAGCCTCTCACATTTGCTCCTAGCTGGCTGCGAGTGTAACCTCTACTTTTAGTCCTGCTGTGTGTTGTATCTTTCCTTACCTTATTATGGATGGGTCCTGCCTCTCCTCTTACTATGCTTCTAGCCATAGGAGCCAACTTTTCAAAATTATTGGGGGTGCTAAACCTAATAGAAATCACCTCTTCCTGAATACAATCAAGGAATTTATTTAATTTTGGGACTGGCTCCTATGCTTCTAGCAAGGTGCTGCTTCCCCTTCTCCCGCTTCTCCTAACTACTGTCCATCCCATCATTTTGTTTCTTCTGGTTGCTACATCCCTCATTTCAGTTTGATCCCTCCTGGATAATGTACCTCTTCTAGCTTTCTTACAATGACTTCTCTCTTTCGGAAGTTGTATTTCCTCTCACTTTCATTATTGACAGATGTTGCAACTTCCTTATCTTTTTTACAGGCAGATGCCACCCTACAAGACTAACCAATTTATAGAGGCATTTAAGCTTTCAAGAGCAGAGTCCATCAAATGTATTAAGTGAAGTTCAGGACATGAGTACGTATATGCGTAGGAAAATGAATGGGGGAGGGAGAGGGACACAAAAATAAAATGCAAGGCAGGGCGAAACATGGACAGGGAGATAAAACGGTTGCATTGTCTAATTAACTAATAGCTGTAGTAGATGAGAGAACACAAAGATGGGATGATCAAAAATAGTTAAGTTCATTTGCATTTGTAATGTGTTATGAATCCATTGTCTCTGTTCAAACCTTGGGTGATGGTTTCATAGAAACAAGAAACATGATGGCCCATCTAGTCTTCCCATCCGCAGCAACCATTATCTCTTTCTCTCTCCAAGAGATCGCATGTGCCTATCCCAGGCCCTTTTGAATTCAGTCTCCATCTCCACCACCTCTTCTGGGCGACTGTTCCATGCGTCTACCACCCTTTCTGTTAAAAAAGTATTTCCTCAGATTTGAAGCGTTAGGCTCACATAAAATAGGTTCTCCTGAAGCAGCGTTTTTAGCGAAACAGGGGCCCTGTTGGGAGATCGCTAATCTGACACCACGACTTCAGTTGGTCGAAGTACCCATCTATTTCTTCAACGTGGAATTGTGTGTTGAGGAGACTTCTACTGAGGAGCTTACTTAAGATAAGTGCTGTTTTGGAAAAAATGTAATAGAAGATAATTAGCGCTGGTGTAAGATTTCTATGATATAAAGCCTTTTGCAGTCTCGAGGAGTTTTTTGGACCGAAGGTGTGTCTTCCTCCTCAAACTGATATTTGAAGGAGATTTGTCCCCAGGATCAGCTACTTTTTGGCTCATCCAGTGGACACTGAGATCTTTTTCTCCACATAGGCTATGTGTTGTTTAGTCCCTCTCACCAACATTATTTGAATGTATTTGTGGCTTTGCTTTTGATATTTCAACATTCAATTGGTTTCTTGCCTTTTTCATAATCTATAAGGGTGCCACCTGCCTCTGTCAATTTTTTTTGCACCAGACCGATTTGCTACTCCTTTAAAGTTTTCATTTTGTTAGTGTCTTTCCAGGGCTGTATTTACCCTTATTGCAGCTGTTGCACTCTCTCTCTCCCTCTTGTTCCTTCTAGTTCCTATTGCTGCCGGGATTAAACTCCCCACTTTCTTTAGTCTTGGTTAAAATTTTGCAACCTCTTTTCATCTTACTCCTGCTCCACCTGATTTCTTCTGGATGCTGTTTTTCTCTCACTTTGTTTCCATTTGCCTTCCTGGTATGTTGACTTTCTTTCCTTTTGCTGGTGCTTTTGTGGTCTTCACTTGGTAGTATTGCCCTACTCATCTTATTGCTAGGTTTTGCTTTGCACCTCCCCCTCCCCCCCATCCCCACTTTGTTCTTATGGTATGACACTGCTTTTACTCTTATCACCCTTCACCCATCTCCACCTGAATGCTCTCTCACCTCACCTTGTTCCCTCTGGATGTTGCAACTCATTTTACCTTGTTCCTGCCCAGTGTTTGCTCTTCCTTTATCTCCATCACCTTCTTCCTGCTGGATGCTGTAATTTCCCCTCACCTTGTTACTGGTGGATGCTGTGCTCTCCTTCATAATTTCACGGTAACTGAAAGACGAAATGCTGCTGCTATCTCCAGTCTGGGTCCGGCTTGGGGAGCTGATCTCTGCTAGAACTAGGTCTTCTATCCCTGTAAAAAAAAAAAAAAAAAAATTAGAGCCAAGGTCATTTTCCTTTTATTGCAGTGATATAGTAAGTCTGCTATACTCTGCAGCTAGAGCATACAAAGAGGCCCCAGAAAGATCTTGCCAACAAAGGCCACGTTTACAAGAGTATCAGAAGGATGCTACAGGAGTACACACAGACCATAAGATGATGCTTCTGCTGGAGAACACAAGGAGAACAAATGAGAGTGGATAAGGTCTTACAAAGTTTCAGGGAAGTATATATGACAGTCATAAAGATTCCATCATCAGGGACACACAGGTAGCCCACCCAGCATGATTACTGGAAGGTGGAACAAACAAACCATGTAGGGATTCCCAAATAAAAAAGGGATAAATTCCTGGAAGATTCTACTGTTGAAAGCATTTAGAAGCCCTATAAATTTCTACAGCAATGCACTGGATTCTGCTGTTGACAACCACACAGTGGCCTTCATAGAGTTCTGGGAGCTCACACAGCAGGAAATAGAAAAGCTTACCGTATATACTCAAATATAGGATGAGGTTCTATATTCGGGTCATCCACACTTGCTGCCATTAGGCCAGAACAGGAGGAATCCCTCCCATCTCCTGTCCCCGCCAATACTAATTACCCCTCCGCTCCCTCCCTCCGTCACGTACCTTTTTCCTGGTGTTCCAGCGGTGTGTCCCACCCTGAATCAAGTTTCCAAGTTTTATTAAAATTTGTTGAAATGCCTATCATGAACATCTCTTGCCGATCTCGCAGGCAGTGGTGCATCCAGGCCAGCACCCAGGAGTGAGCTTTTCAATCTCCCGCCCGACCCTGCGCCGCTCCCTGAAAGGCTGCCGCCAGTTCTCGTGGGACTCGCAACAGCCATTCAGTGATTGAAACATGCGAAAAGCCCTAACAGCAGTGACAGAGGAAGCAGGCTCCTGTCATTGCTGTTAGGGCTTCTGGGCTTTTTTAATGGCACAGATATTGTGCGTGTGTTATACATGTAGAAACATCCCTCCTCCGTGCTAGGCACCCCCCAGCCATCGCCCCTCCCCTCACCAATGCAAAAAATAGAAGGAGAGATGCCACCCAACCTCCAAAAATGGCAGGAGGGATGCCCACTCTCTCCTGCCGCAGGATGCCCCCCCAAACCCACAGAAAATGGCAGGAAGGATGCCCACTCCCTCGTGCCAATGGATGCCCCCCCAAAAAAACCTCCCCTGTACCTTTTAAAAACGTCAGAAACAGGAAACTGCTCTCAGGCTCCTGCTTCTGGCCTGGCCTGTCTAAATGATGGGCCTTCCCTTCCCCGGTGCATCATGTGATGCACAGGGAGGGACCAAAAGCCCTGATTGGTTCAGACATCTAAGGCCCCTCCCAAGGGGTGGGGCCATAGGTGTCTGAGTCAATCAGGCCTTAGGCACCTTCCTCTGTATCCTGGCATCCCTCCATGTCAGCCATCTAAATCAAGGTAAGGCCTTGTGAGCCATCTAGATCAAGATAAGGGGGGAGGGTCGCTTGGTGGCGAGAGAGAGTGGCTATCTTTCCCGCTGTTATGTTTTTTGGGGTTTTTTTGTTTTTGCATTTATTCTGCACATGTGCCCATCACTATCACCAGCAATGGACACATGCAAATTTAGTAAGTCTTTGCTACTCTGTGCCAACCTCATTTGCATGAGCATTTTTGGGAAAATGGCTTGCTGTTTTAAAATCACTACCAGAACGGTTGCCCGTCATTTTTTAACATGGTTTTTTTGGGGTTTTTTTTTGAGAATCTTGGCCTAAAAGAAAGAAAATTAGCAGGTAAGACCTAATTTCTCCTTCTTTAGTATCCCTCCAGACTGGCACAGATGGATGGGACCAGGAAGCCAACCTGACCCCCAAGTGGAATAAGTTTTGAGAAACTCCTGAACTGGTTTCTTCTGAAGGTGGTATGCCGAAGTGATGGCCTCCTTGATCCATCACGCAATCAAAGCCTTATGACTGCCTGCTAGGAGAATAAAAATATGATCTGACCTTCTGAACTCCCGAGTCCTTTTCATGTAAGCACAGAGAACTCTGTGGACATCCAATTTGTGTAGCTGCCTCTGCTTCCAATTACCCTCCCAACTATCTAAAACTGGGAGGCAACTGTCTGATTCATATGAAAAGGGGAAACAACCTTAGGAAGAAAGGAAGAAGCAGGCCACAGCACCATATGCTCCTTTTAAAATTCCAAGAAAGTTGCTCGACAAGAGAAGGCTTGCAACTCTAACACGCGTCTCACTGAATTAATGGCTACAAGGAAAATAGTCTTCAAAGTAAAGTTTTTCAGCACAAGATTGAAATCCCAAGCTGGCACCGAAGGGCGATCTGGAGGCCATATCAACTTCATCACCCTTAAAAAAAACGGATCACATCAGGAAGAGAGGACAACCATCGACTGCGCAAAGGACCTTTAAATGATAACAAGGCCACCACCTGAAACCTAATGGAGGACCAGGAAAGGCCCCACTCCAGACCATCTTGCCAAAACTCTTGGAACCTAAGAACAGTACCGGGCGGAGCTTTAGATTCTTGCCCAGAAATAGCTAAGGAGAAGAAGTTAAAAAAATAAAAACCCAACAAATTTTTAGATTGAATCAGGTTGGGCAGACTAGATGGACCATCTACTATGTTACAAAGACACACACAGGGGGACTGATGCCCAAGTGGAACATCAGTCCTTGAAGAGATGCCAAATGTGCACATAAGCATGAGACTTGGAGAACCTCCAAGACCCTAAAAGTGTAGAGACTACTTTATATAAATATCCTTTCTTGCTTAGGCGCTCCCTTTCAAGAGTCAGGCCTTAAGACAAAATGAGATCCGGATTGAACATGGGAATGGGACCCTGAGTAAGAAGATCATTCGAGAGGGGCAGAGGAAGGGGATCTGCCACAAGAAGACGAACCAGGTTTCCATATCATGGGTTCCTGGGTCAATCCAAAACCACCAGATCACGCTGCCTTCATGATGCGCAATATGAAGCATTCTGCCCACAAGGGGCCAAGGAGGAAAGACATATAGGTCATCCATCGGCCAATCCTGCACCAGAACATCCAGCCCTTCAGACTGAATCTCTGCACCAACTGAACCTCCGCGCCTTGGAGTTGAAATGTTTGCCCATGAGATCCATCATCAGCCGACCACACGAATTATTATATCAGTGGCTTCCATCCTGAAACACCACTTTCGGGGATCTAGCACATGACAACTGAAAAAATCCACCTGGACATTGTCCACTCCCGCCGAGATGTCCAGAAGGTGAGTCTCTGCCCATTCTATGAGAAGTGCTATCTCCTGTGCTACCAGATGACTCTTGGTTCCCCTGTCGATTGACGAAAGCCACTGCCGTGGCATTGTCAGAGAAAACCCAAACAGCTTTGCCCTCCAGGAACAACTGGAAGACCGCCAGCACCAACCAAACAGCCCTGTTCTCCAGGACATTAATTGACTGGGAGGCCTCCTCCAGTGACCAGCAACCCTGAGCTAAATGACCAAGACACTAGGCTCCCCAGCCGAGGAGACTGGAATCCTTGAGAAGCACCGTCCACTGGGGCTGATCCAGACTCACTCCCTGGACCAGATTGTGGGACTGAAGCCACCAGCTCAGAATGCGATGTACTATCCCACGAAGAGGGACCGGAGAGACCAGTTCATGAACCTATGGGGACCACTGCTCAAGAAGAGCATACTGAAAAAAACATACGTGAGACCAAGTCCACCAGACCACATCCAAGGAGGCTGCCATTGACCCCCAAGACCTGAAGAAAATCCTGAGCCAGGGGACAACAAGAACCCATTAAAGAGCAAATTTGCGACTGCAACTTCTGCACTTGTGCTTCAGAAAGGAACACTCTCACAAGATCAGTGTCGAACAGAACTCCGAGATACTCCAAGTGTTGAGATGGAGTCAACCAACTTTTGGAAAGGTCGACTACCCATCCCATTGACTACAGCAACTCCACGACACAGGCCAAGATGTGGGAGCTCTCTTGGAAGGACTCTTCATGAATCAACCAGTCGTCCAGATAAGGATGAACCAAGATGCCCTCCTTGCGCAAGGCCACCACCACCACCATAACATCAGTGAAGGTACCAAACATGGCCAGACCAAACAGAAGCGCACAGAACTGATAATGCTTGTCCGAAATCGCAAAGCAAAGGAACCCCTGGAGTTCCGAATCAGGATATGAAGGTAGACCTTCATCGAATTGAGAGAAGTCAGAGATTCCCCAGGATAAACTGCCAAGATCACAGAATTTAGGGTTTCCATTCGAAAAGAAGGGACCCAGAGCGACTGGTTCACACCATTTAGATCCAAGATAGGATGAAAGGATCCCTCTTTCGTGGGCACCACAAAATAAATGGAGTACCTCCTGGTGCGAATCTTTTGAGGGGGTACTGGAACCACGGCCTTGAGCTCTAGCAACCTCTGAAGCATGTGACAAATGACCGCTTCTTCCAAGTGGACTGACAAGGGGGAAGAGAGAAAAAGATCTGGCAAGGGCCAGTTGAACTCGAGAGCATACCCGTCTCAAATTACTTCCAGGACTCACTGATCTGTGGTGATCTCGGTTTACTCACGTAACCAAGCTCCCACCTGAACTGGCAGGATGAGAGGAGGAGGAGAGGGGAGAAGAAGTCCCATTCTCTCCAGCAAGCACCCCAAAAAGACTACATATGCTGGAAGAACCAACCCTAGGCGGTAGAACCCGCAGCAGAAACTCTTCCAGGCCTATACTATCGAAACTCACAAAGATGACCTCAACCCAGACCTCCTCTAGCAGGCTGTCGGGGCTTGTCCTCCAGTAACTGAGGAACATTGGAGTCTCCCAAACTCTGTACCAGCTTGTCCAATTCTTCCCCAAAAAGAAAGGAACCCTTAAAGGGAAACTTATTAAGCTTGAATTTGGAGGCCATGTCCGCCAACCAACTACGTAGCCATAAAGTACATCTAGTAGCCACCCCTAAAGCCTTAGACTTAGCAGAAGCACATAACAAATCACACATGGCATCTGAAGACAGTGGGAATGGACAATGAGCAATCCACCAGAGCCAGCAGGGTAAAATCAAGCCTTCTTTATTTCAATCCAGGACATAAGTAATACGGGTGGATTGCTCATTGTCCATTCCCACTGTCTTCTTTGCTGCATTGTGCCTGTGAGTTCCTATCCTGTTGGACTTATTGGTGGTATTGTGTCTGAAAGATAAGAGCAGCCTATCTCAATTTTAGCAACTTCTTGATCCACCAGAGACTAGTCATTAGACTCCCTATCGAAAACATGCTCAGCCCACCAGAAATAGACTTTGGCTACCAGACTTCCACAAATCACTGCCTGGACTGCCAAAGCTGCCACATCAAAACTCTGCTTAAGAATAGACTCCATCCTCCTGACCTGGGGTCCCTTAGAGCCAACATCCCACCCTCCCACTGGAACAATATGCCTCTTTGCAATGGCCGAAACCACTGCATCCACAATTGGCGCCGAAAGGAGTCTATCAGCCTCAGGAACAGGGTAAAGGAGGAGCTTGGCCAAGATGGCGGTCTGAGGTCTTGGTGGATCTCAGAATTTTGGCCCATTTACCTGATGGTAAAGAGGAAATCAAAGATCTGGGTGTTCCTGGACGAAACTATGCTGCGGACTGGCCCGATGGATTGTAGGTCGCGAACATCACAACCGGGAACTTTCTCGGCTGGAGAACGAGCGCAGGCTGAGGCACAGTTTTCCTTTGAGGGTGCCCCTCTGTCCCTGGATGAACCCAGTCTGCCGACCCACCCCGCGGCAGCGAAAGAGGCGTTAGCCCGGGACGTGCTCCTGCCGGTTAAGCAGAGTGGGAGATCCGACTCTGGTCTGAGGTAGGAGGAGCTGTTTGATTTGTCATCACAGCGATAGGTGGGGGGAGCACAACCAGCCCATTAAATTTCTACGGCAGCTACTGTGGCTACAGGTACTTTGGTTGCAACAGGGGCTCCTAGAACTGATTTTTTTCTCCTACAGAGACCTGAGATAATTAATTTGGAATCAATCTGGAATGCTATTGCTAATTTACAAGTCTTACTGGGGAACCAAATACAGCACTAAGGTATTTTCAGAAAATCTGGAACTTAAAAATAAAGTAACAATTTTGGAAAATAAATCTGATGATTTGGAAATTTGGATGAAAACTTTGGAAGCGCAAGCTTTAACTTGGGTTAAAGACAGTGCGAGACTACATTTCAAATAAGAAATGCTGGAAAATTCCATAAGGAGATGTAACCTATGGATTATTAACTTCCCAAAAGTTTTTCCAGTAACTGTTAATGAGATTCTAAAGGTGCCAGAAACTTCTTATCCACCTCTCTCTAAGATATATTACCTTTCAAAGAGAGTTAAGCGTCAAAATCCAAACCAGCAGAATTTATCTGCTGATAGGTTGGATTTAACTAATTTCCTGGAGAAGTCAGAAACTGAGGCCAGGTCTCCGCTACATTGTTGGTACAGTTTGCTATTGATTCTGATAGGGAATGGATGTTAAAGTTGTTTTTTAAATATAAAGATGTTCCATTTTTTACTAATACTATCAGAATGTTTCCTGATATATCTCGTTTTACCCAGAAAAGACGAAAACAGTTTCTTATTTTGAGACCACAGGTTACTCAGTTGGGGGCAACTTTTGTTCTGTTATTCCCCTGTAAATGTGTATTGGTTTATAAGGAGAACAGGTATGTCTTCTATGAGCCATAGCAGTTATCTAAATTTATTTCCGCTAAGACTAATTCTTGATTAATTATGAGTATTGCTGGCTCTCACATAGCCCAGAAAGAATAGTTTAAGAGCAATCAGACCGCATCCTGATTTTCCTCTCTTTTATTTGCTTAATAAACATTTCAGCCTATTATTAGCTCTGCTTCAAGTTTAATTAATTTTAATATACCGACCTGGCCGGTTTACAATGCTAAAAATGAAAGGTTAAAATAAATTATTATAGGGGGAGGGGAAACGTTAACATTAAATAGACAAGTTACAGATACAAACATGAGCTTGAGGGTGAAGGGGGAGGAGAAAGTTAATAATTACATCATTAAAAACAAATTAAAAAGGGGAGGGGGAGGATAACATCAGGAAAGGGGATCGCTTCTTGAAAGTGGTTCAAATTTATTTTGCTGGCTGTTGGAGAGGAAATATTTAAATGCTATGGTGTGCGTCTTGGAATAAAAATATTTTTAGTTTAATCTTGAATTTGTCGAGTGAATTTTCAAGGCGGAGTTGTGGTGGCATGGCGTTCCATAGAGTTGGAGCTACAACGGAAAAGTTTTTCTAGTGTAATAGAATTCTTTGATGGAAGGTATGGTCAGTAAATTCTGATCACTCGATCTAAGGGTCCGGAAAAGGGCAAAAAGGGTTGATGAGTTTATCAAGAAAAGATGGGAGACGCGAAAGTTTGATTTTGAAGACCAGCATTAAAGTTTTATAGGTGATACAGTGGGTAATGAGTAGCCAGTGGGCTTCTCGCAGAAGAGGAGTAACATGATCATATTTCCCAACCTTATAGATAAGTTTGATTGCCGTATTTTGAATGAGCTGCAGAAGACATAATTCTTTTTGGGTAGTTCCGTTATATAGAGAGTTACAGTAATCTAAATGAGAAATGACCAGTGAGTGAACGAGGGTTGTGATAGCATCAGTTTCAAGAATTGAGGTTAAGGACTAACTATACTTTGTAATATCTTGTTTAAATTCCTAAATCTTGATTTGAAAAAGTTAAAAAACCTGGTTGTTTTCACAATAGTTAATTTGATTTTAGCAATATACTTTTTTCTAACTTTTTCCATCCATCTAATCTAAACAATTTCTGTTTTTATCCCACAGTTTTTACTTGTTATGTTTCATTTTTTAACAAACTGTAAACCAAGTCGAGCTCCTTAGGGAGTAGATTCGGTATATAAAATGAAGATTAGATTAGATTGATTGTATGTTTGATTGTGGTTACACTGTATTTTTTCTTTGTTTTTGACTTGAAAATTGTCAAATGTTAAAATTAATAAATAAAGAATTTTTAAAAAAAGAAATATGGTAAAGACAGGAAATAGACCGTGCTAGCTGAAAAGGGATATCCAGGGTCTTCCACTGCATGTGCACAATATCATGGAGATCCTTTTACATGGGAAAGGAAAGGGAAGCCATCTGAATGAAGGCATCTCTTTGGAATCTTCCTTAAAACGCAAAACAGAGGCCACCTGAAGAATAAGCTCCTGAAGCCCTGGTGAAAAATGTGCACCACTGAGGTGTCTTCCCTTGTGGGCAGGTCAAATACCCAGCCACCCGCATCACTGGTCCCACCCTCCCACTCCCGAGGGTCCTGCAGGTTCCCAGACACACCCAGGTCTTCGCCTGATGACAAATCATCATCTAGGAAAATCATATCCTCCAACGAGAGATGCTGGCACTTAGGCGAAGGAGGGGTGGCGGAGAAAAGGCTGGCGTCAAAGAAAAGACCCCCTCGGACAAAACAGAGATCACTGGAGCGTTCAAGGGACCACCAACCGCATGCAAGCAGTAGGCCTTGTACATATCCAGCACAAAATTTGGGGAAAACCCAGAGGGACAAAATCAAGCTCAACCACAGAGGAAGAAGCCTGACTGACCTGTTCCTGTCTTCCCAATAGAGGCAGGAGCTCAGCTGAAGAATTAGTGAAAATGGCAGAGCTTCCCACCAAAGCAGGAAAGCCTCCCGCAAAAGGCTTCCCTAAGGTTGAAATCAATGAAGAAGCTTAAAAAGAACCAGCCACGCAAAGTGAATCCCAAGAAAACCCTGAAGCAACGGCAGGGGAATCCTCAATACATACTGTGGTCAGGGAATCTTGGGCCTCCCCACCAGCAACAGCTGGGGAAGCCCCAGAGCTGTCAGAGGAGCATAAACCCATCTGTCTGTGCTGGTCTGGAGGGACCCTAAAGAATAGGATTTTAGAGGTGGGGGGACCTTTGGGGCACTCTGAAAAGGAGCTGCTAACCTTTTCAGAATAATGACCTTACTACAACAACCCGATTGCTGTATATAATATAGGTTTATTAGTAATAGACAGAAGTCAGCTAACATGTAACAAAAGTACAGCAAATTGAGCCAATGGATAACATACAGAGTAGCTGGCTTCTGATATGGATCCATCCTGAAACTTAAGCCAGCTGGTATGCTACTGATATACTTTAGTTCAGTAGCCTAGTACTACCTACCGTGTTTCCCCGATGATAAGGCAGGGCCATCAAATAAGACAGCCCCCCCTTTTTAGAAAAAATTGTAAAATAAGGCACCCCCCCCCGCAAATAAGCCACCCACCGATACCTGCGCTTACCCGAATCGGGTGGTACGGTGGGTGACTCCGTGTGGTCCCTCCGTCTACCGCAGGGGTCGGCAACCCGCGGCTCCAGAGCCGCATGCGGCTCTTTTCCACCTTTGTCGTGGCTCCGGTAGTGTGTCACGCAGGCATGCAACTTACAAGTCCGGCGTCGCGGCGGGAAATAGCCATACTGAGCAGTGAGCTCAGCACTACACAGATGAAAGCCTTGCTTGCTGATTGGTCCGGCGGAAGGCTGCACAGACCTTAAATAGTGCAAAGTCAAGATACCTGGTGTACTCTGCCTCCAAATGCTGATACAAGGACAAAATCTATGAATAAGGATTGGTCTGTTGTAGAGGACTCCAAGTCCAGTCCTTGAGAGCAGAAACCCAGTCTGGCTTTCAAGATTGCCACAAATGAATATGCATGAGGTCTCATAGATCTCATAAATACTCATCATGGAAATCCCGAAAACCAGATTGGGTTGAGGCTCTCAAGAACCAGACATGGAAACATCTGGTTCATGGGACAAATGAAAAGTAAGAAAGCAATAAAAAGGTTTGAGATGGTAGAGAAATACAAAAAGCAAGAGAATGCATGAGGATTCACTGACATCTTAAGACAGCTGAAGAGAGAACTGATAGTAAAAATCAAGTGCTCCCTCCAAAGAGAGGTGGACAGGGAAGGAGTAATTAGAGAGGCATTGCCTGCTGGTCACTTGACAACAACCAAAAGGGGAACTCTGAAGAGAGGGGGGTAGTACATTCTTAGGTAGCTTGGGCTATCCCTACCTGTTCGGGTCTTGCTGTTTGTCAGGATGTCTTGCAATCGCTCCTGCAGTTTGTCTGCTCGTTTGCGTTCCAGATGCAGCTGCCTCTTCAAATCCTTAAGCTGCAAAGTGATAAAGAGAATAGACAGCATAAGTAGGGTAACAAAGAGATGGCCAGATACCACCAAAATCAAGAGGATCTCCTCCTCTACCCTTCCCCAGCACAACTGAGGTAAGTTCAGAGATATAAGGAGGTATGCAGCCACCTCCCAGAGTATTGTTGGAGAGCACCTCTTTGGATTTGGTCTGTATAAAAAATAGTTGTTTCATATTCAGAAGGTTAATCACAGCACAGAACAGAACCCCATGCACACCACCTGCTTTGGCTACATTGTAGACAACACTTGTACATACAAAGCATATCCTTATGCAGTAGGATATGCTTTGTATGCAAAGTTCATCTTGGGGACAACTAGTAGCCTCTCCCACTTCTTGTGACCTTGGGGAAATCATTTCACCCTCCATTTTCTCAGGTACAACCTGAGCCCCATTTATTACTGTGCATTAATGTGATTTAATGCATTTTAAATAACAATCCCCATTACTCTCAATAGGGCATATTTTCTAACCAAATGCTTGTATATGAGACCCTGAGACAGATAAAGCCTTCTGTATCTGAATGTAAGTTACCATGAGTTAAATAGATATGTGTAAAATTCAAAACAATTCTACATAAATGATCTTGCTGGGAACTAATATAGTGCTAAAAGAATTCAGGGAATTACAGAAGTGTCCCAAGTGGTGGGTGGATGTATCATCTGTAAATGGTAAGTTGGGACCACAAGATGTGTCACACAAAGAGATCTAATGCACAGATGAAGAGAGATTTTTTGGACACTGGGAACTCTGGCTGGAGGAGTTAAAGACTATTACAGCAATGAGAGGAATCATGGAGTAGTAGAGTGGCCTAGTGCAGTGTTTCTCAACATGCGGTACGCGTACCCTTGGGGGTATGTGGGCCACTTATTGGGGATACGCAGCCTGGCCACCATGGATCCTTCCCTGCTTGCTTCCTCACTGCTCGCCTGTTGCTGAAGCCGCTGTGGGCTATCCCTCCCTGCCAGTCTGAATGCCCGCCACACCACCCCCCACACCAGAAGCCGTCCCTGTTACTTTGTCGGCGCCAGACTCGCTCCATCCTCTTCCAGCAGCAACTCCGTGCAGGGACATAGGCAGCGACTCACATGCTGCATAGCTGACCCGCAACCTTCTCTCAGACGTCAGAATTGATGTCAGAGGGAAGGATTGTGGGCCAGCCACATGCAGCATGTAGCATGTGCCATCCCTACCAGAGTTGCTGCTTGGAGAGGATGGAGCGAGTCCGGCTCCAAAAAAGTAACAGGGATGGCTTCGGGGGTGGGGGTGGTGCGGGGAGACAGACAGGTGGGCAGTCGGGCAGGGATCCCCAGTGGCTTCTGTGGATGGGTCAGCGTCGAGGGAGGGGGAGCAGGCAGGGATCCCTGGCGGCTTCTGTAGACGGGTTGGCTTCGGGGGAGGTAGACAGAGATCCCCAGCAGGCGGTTTACAACAAGAAGTGCTGGACAATCAGGGAATAAAATACAATCAGGGAATCAGAACACACCTAGCTAGTCAGGGTTTTAAGATAGCCACAATGAATATGTATGTGACAGCTTTGCATACAATGGAGATAGTGCATGTAACCCGATTCAGAACAATTTAAAATTTTTCTAGATACAAGGATGGACGCAAGGAAAAGAAGGTATTTACCTGTAGCAAGTGTTCTCCGAGGACAGCAGGCAACTATTCTCACAAGTGGGTAACATCATCCATGGAAGGTGTAGAAAAGTATTCAAACAAGTTCTGTGTAAGGCATGAAAGCAGATCTAAAATTCTGCCCTCACACCAGACAGCAAACCTCCTCCATTGAAAAAATGGCACCTTAGTGGAATCTTTCCTGGAAGCCAGCAAAACCTTGGAGATACCCTCCGACAGATGCAAAGCAGCAAATTCTAAGCTTTCAATATCCAGGTTGTGAGGCCCAACGAATGGAGATTGGGATGTAGAAGAGGGAACCAGATCTGCCTGGACCAATACAGGACTATAAGAATCATGGTTCCCTGGTCTTGCTTGAGCTTCAGCAAAGCTTTCCTCATGAGAGGATACACATACAAAAGATCTGTCCCTAAATACAGAAAGGCAGCATTCAGTGCTAGTCTGTTAAGTGATCTGAGCCTGGAGCAATACTGAGGGACCTGTGATGGTAAGGAGTGGAAGAGATTACCAATCTCAGAAAATCTTCTGGGCAATGCCCCACGTTATGTGACCACTCGTGCAGTAGTATGACCCTCCTCAGGCTGTTAGATTTTCATGCCAGGTATGTGGCTCTAAGAACCATCCCATCCTGGACAACCCAGTTCCACATTCTTATGGCTTCCAGAGACAGAGGGATCCTGTTCCACCTTGCTTGTTGATGTAGTACATTGATGTAGTACATTGCCACCTAATTGTCCATTCAAATTTATAATTTAGTTGAATAGTCAAATCTCTGAAAGCCTCTTAGAATGTTCCAAATCGCTCAGAGCTCTAGGAGGTTGATGTGAAGATCGTTCCAAGCTGATCAAGAATCTTTAGAGTGAATTACAGAAATACCTCAAGTGGTAGGCAAAGATGGTGGCTCTCCACCCTAGGTTGGATGCATCCTTCACCACCTTTCAGTGTTGAGGAATTTGGAATAAGAATCACAGAGTCAAATTGGGCCAAACCGACCACAAGAGAAAGCAAAGTTGCTTACCTGTAACAGATGTTCTCCGTAGACAGCAGGGGAATGCAGCCACACTTGATTGATGAAGTCTCTGACTGAGCCAATGACATCGGTACTCTCTCCCATAGCTATAGTAAGCTTTTGAGCTTACTGAGCATGTGCAGGAATGCCTACTCCTCGAGCCCCTTCCCCTCCAACTGTCAGTTTATTCTCTAGCAAAAGAGATGAGGGGATGGCGGGTGGGCATGTATGGCTGAATTCCCCTGCTGTCTACGGAGAACACCTGTTACAGGTAAGCAACTTTGCTTTCTCCGGAGACAGGCGGGGGATATGCAGCCCCACTTGATTGGTGAGACCCAGGTTATAATGCAAAGAGGTTACGTAAAACTGATTGTCCAAAGCAAATATCTTGAGCCAAGCCTTGGTCTAAGCAGTAATGCTTGGTAAAAGTATGTACAAACGACAAGGTAGCTGCTCTGCAAATGTCCAGGATTGGTATGGACCTCAAGTTTGCAATGAAAGTTGCTGAAGCACGCAGTCTATGGGCCCCAACAGAATAAGGAAGCTGATGAGCTCTTGTGTAGCAAAAATGTATGCATCGTGACATGGATAGACCACTTTCTGGGAGGTTTCAGAACCCCTATTTTTATGTCCAAGATTCCCAAGGAATCTCTGAAGGAAATAATTAAGATACGTATTAAGATTAATCCTGATATTTTTTGGCAAAAAATAGAACAAAATTTACCCGATTCTCCTTTAGAATTTAATGTAGACAAATCCTTAGATATTTGGCTAAAGAAATCTGATTCAATATATGAATCTCTTGCACCTTTAAAAACGAAGGAGATCTCTTATAAACATAAAGCACCTTGGTACTCCCAATACTATCATCAACTTAAGCAGAAGTGCAGAAAGTTAGAAAGAAAGTAGAAGAAAAGCAATTCTGAGGTAAATAATATAAATTGGAGGAAGAAGATAAAGGAATATACTCTTGAGATTACTAAAGCCAGAAATATATACTATGGGAACAAAATTAATACAGCTAAAGATCAAAGTAAGGCTTTTTTTTCTCTATGGAAATCTATAACTACATTACCTGATCAAACAAACAAACTATCCAAACCATCTGAAGAAGAACCAGCCTCATAAAGTTTTAAAAATCTGGTCGTCTTTTTCTAAAACATTGGCTTCTTTTAATCCACTAAATGTGGAAAATTCTTCTTTTGATATTCCTGTGGATAGATATTGGCATTCATTTGACATTATCACAGAACCCCAACTATTGCAATTTTATACTAAATTTAGTCAAAAAACTTGTATAGTTGATTCTGTCCCTTCATATATCTTTTCTAATATTCCTACCTTCATTATCTCTTGGCTTACAATGTTGGCTTACAATATTTTTGCTAGTGGTTTATTTACATTAGATATAGGTTGCATTGTATTAAATCCATTATTAAAAAATTATGGTCTAGAGCCATCTCTGGCCCTTAACTATCACCCAGTTGCAAATATCCCTTTATTAATGAAGATTTTGGAAACTATTGTCTCAAAGCAATTATCTATCTGGATAAATTTTCTGTACTCCTTCCATTTCAACATGGTTTTTGATCCAGTCACAGTACAGAAACTCTTCTCTTCTCACTGGTTGCGAAGGTTCAACACTTATTAGTCTAAAGACATTATGCTGTCTTGTTGCAGTTTGATCTTTCTGCAGCCTTTGATATTGTGGATCTTGACATCCTTATGCAACTTTTAATCAATATTGGTTTAGATAAAGTTGTGTTGAATTGGTTCAGTGGTTTTCTCAAACTACGATTATATCAGGTATATGTAGACAATAAATTTTCTTCATCTTGGAGCCCAGTCTGTGGAGTTCCTCAGAGGTTTCCCCTATCCCCTATACTATTTAATTTATATATGACAACTCTAAAATATTTGATTCTATCTCCTTTAGAATCTATCTTTACATATGCTGACGACATTTTTATATTACTGGAAATTGATCCATTGCTTTCAAATTTGACTGGAGATATTAACTCTTTTGCCTCTAAACCTATAGAATGGGCTTTCTTAGTCCATATGAAATGAAATTGAATGCTTCTAAAACCAGACTGCTATGGTTTGGTCCCTTACTACACAATCTTCCTCAGGTTATAGCATTGAAATCAGGAGACTCCTTAACAATTGAATTTTCATCTAGAATCCTTGGGTTTATTTTAGATTCCTCTTTATCTTTAAATAATCAAATGAACAAGTTAACTAAAAAGTGCTATTTTAGTTTACGGATGTTGAGGAGAATTCGAGGTTTTTTTTCATCAAAATCATTTTGCGATTTTGGTTCAAGCAATTATTTTGGCACATCTGGATTATGCAAATTCCCTGTATATCAGACTAACCAAATTTAATCTGAAGAGGCTACAACTTATTCAGAACACTGCGGCCAAATTAATTTTTTGGAAGACATAAATATGATCATGCCTCTCCATTGTTGAGGTTACTTCATTGGCTTCCTGTTTACTGGCGAATTCAATTTATAATAATAATAATAATTTATTTCTTATATACCGCCAAAGCCGTAGTAGTTCGAGGCGGTTTACAATAAAGAAGAGCTGGACAAACAGCAAAAATAGGTAAAATCAGCAGAAGTTTGCCAATGTAATTTTTAAAATTTTATATGGAATTTTTTCACCTTTATTACTTCTATCATGTAATTCCCTTTGGTTTCATACTACCAGGAATACACATACATTTAAATTGCTCTTCCCTTCTGTTAAAGGGATTAAAACCTTAGGTAAATTCTCACATTCCTTATCCTATTCCTTGGTAAAAGTTTGGAACGATTTTCCCTCAATTATCAGAACATCATTATCTCTATCACTTTTTAGGAAAAATCTGAAAACTTATCTCTTTCAGAGATTCTTAAATGAGGACTGATCTAATTTATTGAAAATTTTTCTATTACCTTCATTATTGTTTTATATTATATTCTTTTAAACTTTGTTAACCGGCTCGAGTCCTTGCTGGAATGATCCAGTATATAAGATGGAAATTAGATTAGATTAGATCCAAGCTGAAAGCGCTCTCTTAGTTGCAGGATGACCACATATGGGTAAGACACAAATAATTGGGAGGATTTCCTGAGATGAGAAATAGCTTTGAGGTAAAAAGCAGTGCTCTTCTGCAATCCAAGGAATGAAGTTTTTCTTTTGCCTCAGAGGCTTGTGGAGATGGAAAATATGAAGGCAAGTGATGGTTTGGTTGAGATGGAAATCCGAAACCACCTTAGGTAAGAACTTCAGATGAATTCGTAGCTGTACCTTGTTAGAAAAAAATTGCAAGTATGGATAGTATGTAACTAAGGCCTGAAGCTCACTTACTCTTCTGGCTGATGTGAGCGCTACCAGGAAGACTGTCTTCCAGGAAAGGAAGGCGAGAGAGGCAGAACCCAGTGGTTCGAAGGGTTCGGACAACAATTGATCTAGCACTACATTGAGGTCCCACACTGGAATAGGGGTTTTCAATGGAGGTCTAAGATTGTTGAGACCTCTCAGGAAACGTGCCATGAGAGGGTGTTATGACATTGGTTTACTGTTATTCAACGAATGGTATGTTGAAATTGCTGATAAATGAGGTCTGACAAGAGTTCATCTTGAGCCCTGAATAAGACAAATGCAGGAGATATGTGAAGACATGGTCCAGCAGGCAATGGAGCGGTTGTAAACAATGATCCTAAGCCCATACTGAAAAATGTTTCCATTTTGCTGCATATGATTTCTGCATAGCAGGTTGTCATGCTGCAAGAAGAACTGTTTTCACAGCTCTCAATTTCCATGCCGTGAGACTCAGACTGTGGAGATTGGGATGTAGCAGCTTGCCATTGTGTGGCCAAGGCTTTGGGGGGTGCATCCAGTAGATCCAGAAACAGTGGAAACCAGACTTGTCTGGGCCACCTGGGTGCAATGAGAATGATATGTGCTTTGTCTGCTGAAATCTTCTGAAGCACTCTGGAAATGAGAGGGAACAGTGGGAATGCATAGAGCAGAATGTGGTTCCATGTAATTGAAAAGGCAACCCTGGCTAGAGCTCGTGGCGCTGGCCGCAGGGAGCAATAAAGGGTGCACTGTGCATTGATTGGAGAAGCGAAGAGATCCACTTGAGGAGACCCCCATTGATGGGAAATGGATGTAACTACTGCAGGATTGAGGGCCCATTCGTATGGATTGAGTTTCCTGCTGAGGGAGTCTGCCAGGATATTTTGATCCCCTGGAATGTAGACTGCTCGAAGATCTTTGCTGAGAGTCAGGGCATAGGACCAGAGACGATATGCTTTTCTGCATAGTTTTGAGGGATCCAGAACCGCCCTGTTTGTTTATATAGAACATGGTCACTTGATTGTCGGTCTGAATGAGAATGTTCTTATGACCTATCCAGTGTTGAAAAGCCTAAAGTGCATAGAACACTGCTCTGAGTTCTAGATGATTGATGTGAAGGGACTGCTCGGATGGTGTCCACTGACCCTGTGTGCAAAGATTGTTGAGGTGTGCTCTCCACCCCTGAATGGAAGCATCGGTGGTGATGGTTAGAGAAGGCGGTGGGAGCTGAAAAGGACATCCTGCCTGAAGGGAGATGGAGTGAATCCATCACAGAAGGGAATCTTTGATGTTGGATGGCAGGAGAATCAGCTGTGACAGTGGGTGTTGTCACACAACTATCCCCTGCTCTGGCCGGCAGGCGGTTTAGCTGTGCTGTATTCTGACCTGTCGGTGTGGTTTCCCCAGGAAAGAGGAAGGCTTTTCAGGTAAAACAGACCCAGGCTTCTGCCTAGTCTGCTCAGTCCACACTGAGGTATGTTTGCCAATAAAGTGAGACACAATTCAGGTATGGTCAAAATCTCATTCTCAGGCTTTATTTGAGAGGGGGTCTGAACACCGTTAGTCACCCTCAATACATTCATAAGTCAGGCAAAAAGTAAAAATAAAATATCATTCAGTTGTCAGAATGGCTTAAAGTCCTAGTATGGCATACAATTGCAATCCCCTGCATTCTCAGTTTTAAAGACAGTCCTCTTCACCAGGGTTAAATAAACAGAAATGCCATGAAAACAAATTCCAAATCAATGCAAGTAAACTGCATAAACTTAGCCAGTAGAAAAGAATAGCAAACTTTGGAAACACAGTTCCCAGCTCCCCAGCTGATCTTGTAAAGTAAAGTGTTCAGTGCCCAGCTCTGACTCTGTTCAGAGTTCAGGTGTTCAATGTGGTTTATCAGTATCAGCTGGGCTTTAGATAAGTTGTTAGTTCTACCGGGACTTTATCACAGTAGTTTCATAAGATAAGAGATACAGCTTCTTTAGCAAACAAAACCTCTGAGCTGTCTCGGAGCAAAAACGGAGAGGTTTTCCTTCTCTCCCTAATCAAGGCCAGCTGGTCTTGGGTTACAGAGAGCCAGCACACAAACGCAACTTCACTTCACCTCATGGACTAACCTCCATTCCCTCTGGGTTATAGTCAGCTTTCCAGACACCATTCAGTAGTGTCCATTGCCTCAGCTTTCTCAGCAGTTTGGGCTCAGGCTTGGGAAGTCCTCTGCCACATCTACGTCCTCACTGCTGTGGGGCTGAGGAGAGAGACCTCTCTCCTCACCTTTCTCTGCTGCTCCTGCCTTGCTGTTTGTTGTCCTCTGTGCCCCCGTTCCTGCTTTCCCTTCTGTGAATCAGGGCTCTGCTTTTACGTGTGTCATAGCCTAACCCCTCTCTCCTTGGAGCAGGGGGGTTGGGCTGGAAATCCCTAGGGAAATAACTCTGGTTTCTCCTAGGCTGATAATGTGAATACTAGTGCTGCCCGATTCAGGGAAAAAAATTTTGATTCGATTCAGCTTACTGAATTGGTTTTCGATTCGATTTTCCTGCCCAATTGGGTGTTTTTTTTTAAACATCCTGGTGGGTTTATTTTATAGCTTCTTCATTCCTTTTACCTTCTCCTAACCACACTGGCGCTGTGGTGTAAACAAAATAAATAAACAAAAAAGACTTTTCCTCTCTCTCTTAAATCCTAGCTCACGTTTGTGGTCTAACACCAGCTCTGGCAGGATACACGTTTCAAATCTGACATATTGTAATGTAAACCGACACATTTTGCTGGTGGGAGGAGGAAGGATGGACGAGCTAGGGTTTTGATAGCTTGTGTGTGGAAGGGATGCGAGTGTGGATGAATGTTTGAAAAGTGGTGTAATTAATAAAAAGGAACTTCAGAGTGGGAACCAGCATTCAAATTTTGGGAAGAATTTCTCATCCTACGTTTTAGGTGGAATGCAAATGTTATCAATGTATTGTCTTTAATTTGTATAATATATCTTGTATATGACAGGAGAGCTTCCTAGTTCCTATGTCTCTTTGTATGTTCTTACTCTCATATTCTTGTTGTATGGATTCTTCAGTCTGGAATTGCAACTGAAAATAAAGATTTTTTTTAAACCCTAGTAGCTCTAACAATAATCTTCTGCATTGACTCCTGAGCAGCTTCCCTCAATGTGCTCGTTACCAGTCAATTGTCCAGGTAGGGAAACACATGGACTTTCAGTCTCTGCTAAGCAACGTTGTGACTACCAGTAGACATTAGGATGAAACTGTAAATTTGTTTTTATTGTGTGTTATGCTTCAGTGCCCCTGAGATTTTTGTTTCTCTGAGCAGTAAATGCGAACATTTATTGTGGACTGAAAGGATGGGGTATAAACAGCATTTTCAGTGACCCTTCTTGTTTGAAAATTGTTAGCTAGGAATAACTACAGGTACTTACCGCAGCGCTGCCCTTCTTCTCCAAAATCCTTTGCCCATCCACTGTGTCCTTAATCTCCTATGAAGCAGACAAAAATAGGAAAACAAAGTGAGACACAGATATATGAAGAATGGTGCTAAATATTTATCTCCTTCTCCAAAAGCCCCAAGATAATAATAAAAAAAAAGATAAATCAGTATAAAGATTATTTAGTGCGAAAAGAAAGTATCATAGCCTGGTCTACTTTATAGGTATCTATATGCATACACAGACATTCTCATAGTCCTACAAGCCCACTTTAGAGAACTCCAGCATGCATCTCTGAGGCTCCACAGCCTCTGCGCCCCTATGTTCAAGAAAACCACCATTCCGTGGCTCTTGAAGGAATTTGGCCCCAATCAACGGGCTGTCCATCTCACTGTCCATCTGTTTCTCAGCCTCAAGGAGCAAACGGGAGGCTAAGTGGACTGCTCCCCCCCCCCCCTTCATGTGCTACATGGCACCTGGCACAAGCGCACTCTTTGGGCACCCATCCAGTGCATACCTGGCATTAATTAGGGGTAAAGGAGCCTGAGAACTCTATCCCTACCAGTTTTGAGGCAAAACGAGGTGATTTGGAAATTCTGAAGAGCTTTGAAAAAAAAAAATTTGGGAAATCCAAGAATGCTGCAGCAGCATTTTGGCACCATAAAAATGACTCAAAAAAGTCAAAATAAAATCAGTGATTTTAGAGCAGGGAGAAGATGAGAGAACAGGCAGAAACCTTTAAGAACAAGAGATTTAATAATAACTTTATTCTCCTATACCGCCATTTACAGACCCCCATCTCCCCACCCCCCATTTTCCTCATAGGCAGCAACAGCCTTACTCACTATGACCTGTCCTAGAAGTCTGCGCTTCCACTCTAAAGGTAGCTGGATCTGAGAGAAGAAATCACTGCCTCAAAACGGAGCAGCCTTCCAGCACTGAATCTTCGGGCTGCTATTCTGACTGGTTTCTGACAGAGCTTCCAAGCCCCGCAGACCCACAAACGCGAATGGGGGGAGGCAAAACCAGCTGAAATCCTGTGGAACCCTGCTGAGCCCCCTTCAGATGTCTAACAGCCTGCATTCAAGCCCCTGCAATGCAATAGGTGAGCAATGCTACAAGGGGGACAGACCCTAAGCTCCCAAAAGGCCTCTGCAGGCTGGTCAACAGGTACTACAAGGGATTGGCCTGTCAGCTGCTTACCTCAGTCTGCTTCTCCTCCACACAGGCAGAGCTGGACCCTTGACTAGAGGTGCTCTTAGTACCAAAACCAAGCAAAAAAAAGTGGCAATAACTGACAAAAATAAATAAGCAGAGCAGATCAGAAACACTCCTTCCAGCTTGCGTGCACAAGGAAAAAACTGTAGCGGGCAGCAGAGCCCTCTGTGAAGTAGGAGGGATTCAAAAACCAGAGTGGATTCCTTACGCAAAGCTCACGAGCACTGGGATATAACCACTTGTCCAGAATGACACACCTATTTAACTAGAAAATCTTTTTGTCATCCATTTTTCAATTGCATTAAGTAACAATTCAGTCTGGAATAAGAACGATGTGGTACTGAGTAATATGTACAGATCAAATGAACCTACTGCCAAAAACCACAAGGATCCAATACGGCCACTCTTCTCACAGGCAGAAAAACTGAGGCAGCAGCAAAGATCAAGTTCTCCTCCAGGCCTGAGGTCTAAGAACAACTGGAGAAGACTGAACAACTCTTCTTGCATGTAAGGAGCCTCCTTAGGCTGTGCACTGTAAATGAGGCAGTGAGAGGTGTTCCTAAAGCCTCTGAAGTATTATCCTTTTGCCACCATAATATATGTGCTATAGACCTTTACATGGCCCTACAGCAGTATCCAAATGCTGTCAAGTACCTCTCTTCACTGCTTTTCTCTAAAAAGCATTGGAATTTCCACCCACTCCAAGACTTACCTATCCTTTTTGTTTTCTAACTTTACTTAGCTTCTGACTATGCAAAAAGAGCACAGAAGGACGGAAAGAAAGGAAAAGCTCCAGGCTGAGGATCAATGAGCCTACACAAACAACTCCTCCTCAATTGTGCAAAGATCTTATTCTAAGTAGGTTTCAAACCTTCATCCACTCCCCAGAACAATTAACCAAGAAGATCCTGTATGGCCTGCTCCACCCAAAAAAAAAACCCAGCAGAAACTACAGCTCTGGAAATTTGACAGGGAAGCCTGTTTCAGCAGAGTAATGTGGCCTGCAGACCACTGCTCTAAGAGAATGGTCCAAGATCTGGCTCAGTCAAAGAGATCAGCCCTGACTGTGTGGCCCTGAGAGCCTAGCAAGGGTCTTTCTACAGCAATTCAGCAGATCCACCATGTGCTGGAGACAGAATACACAGCAAGCACATAGGCTGCCCCATTCCTTATCCCACAGATGTTACTGGAAAGTAGTGTTCTCTGTCTAGCTGATGACAGGGTGGCATAAAAAATGGGTCTGGATGGTCTAACACAGTGAAAAGAAAGCCAACACAAGTAAAATTAGGTACTCAGTCATACAATTGGTCTGATGGAGCCCTGTTAGACTAAAACAGCCCAGAGACCTTTTCATTCTCTTACCTGCTGTAGCCTAGTAATAGTGTTCAGGCACTCCTCTTTCTCCCTCCCAGCTTCTTCTAATCGCATCTTCACCTCTTCCACCTCTTGCTCTTTCCTCTGTAGGATCCAAGTACAGGTATGAATGATGCTAATCTAGCTTTTTTTTACTTTATAGATTTTTAATAAAATGTTTTGTATTACAACTCAATCAATAGTCCTGATTTAGAAAACCCTTATATTCAAAATTGATATACACTGAATCACACTGAATACAGATCATAGAACATACTATTTTTTGAGTAGTCTTCTCCCACCTATTCCCCCTCTTGATTGTCAGCTTGGGCCCAACAAATTTGCTTGTGCCAGCCTCAAGCAGTAGAAATCAAAGATGTCCTCTTCCCCGTTCTAGTTTATATTAATGAAGCTCCCCTGAGTTTCCATCTACCAAGTAAAGAGCCCACATTTTTTTTAAACTGATCCACTGTCAAGTTTCGTGCCAGTTAACTTATCTATTAAATATGCTACCTCTTCGTCCTGGTCTGGGAAAGCAACCCTTTAGACCGGCACTACCTCAGGATTTTTTTTTTCTTTCAGAACAGACTCCACTGGCTCTCTAAACAATATGCCTTACTACCAGGGGATAAGGCTTACTGTTGAAGCACCTCTACAAAAATGTGGGGAGGTGGAGAAAGGTGGGGGGAGGGACCCCGCTCGAGACCCGCAGGGTTTGACACCCCCAAGGTTGGACGGACCCCCAAACAGGGTCCACCCAAGCTCAATCCGGCAACAAAAAGGGACAAAAATTCCTAAACAAATTCCAACAGCCCTACCAAGGGAGATGGGTACAGCTCACCGCACCTGCTGGAGACAGAGAAGACCGAGGTAATTAGGGAGAGATCACATGATATATACAGTTCCAAAGTTTTGTCTCAGTCTCCACCTGCTGGTCATGATGAGCTATACTGTACACCCGCTTGTAAGATTAACTCTATGCTAGTCTGGAGAGTTGCTAAAGAAGTAAACAATAGCAGTGTCTAATGAGCTGTGAGCTCTGCTCCAGCTCAACGGTATTCCCTGTATCCAACAGATGGAGCAGGAAGCTCGGTGGATATTTAAATCAGGAACTTTGAAACCTTATGGTTTAAATTCAGCATTCAACTGGAGTGTGTTTTTGTAAAAATTAATTGTAAAATATTTTCTGAGAACCTGTAGTAATTAATTGGAGCTTATTTTTGTGAAAACACTTTTGTAGTATTCGATCGCTGATCCGGCGCCAATCCAGCGGATCAATGTCCACATTCAACAGATTAGGGGCTGGGGAGTCCATCCCAAATGATTTTTAATCAAATCGAGGGGTTTTGAGGCAGAAATAAAACTTAGAGAAAAAGAGTTTAAAATCCAAGTTGAACACCGTCAGCAAATTTGCGCCAAAAACGGCAGCAAAAATAATCAAAACCCGAAAATAAAAAACAGTGATTTGGGGTTTGGGGAGGTGGGGGCCTGAACCCTACTCTCAGAAACTGTGAAAAACTACTTTTAAGACGATCCAGAAGCCACCCCCGAAGTTTCCACAAGAAATAATGGAGGGTACTCATAGTTCTGTAGTGCCATGCCTGTCAGCAATTTTAAACAGCAACTGATTGGAGGAAAAAAATTTTTCCAACTCAGAAACTTCTCCAAATGACCAGACTGGAAAATCTTTGGACTGCCAGTCAGCCAGACGCTGACTACAACCTCAGCCTCCACGGTTCCTCATCCACATAATCAGGGGCAGAAAACGCAGCCTGCACCTTGAAACCCGGGTGGGTTTCACTCCAGATGCATACAGCCTGCGCTTGAAACCCTTACCAAGGTCACCAGCAAGCAAATTCCTAGGGAAAAAGACCCTGAGTCTAGAAATGGTGGCACACAGCAGGCTGGCTACACAGATCCAGCAGAGTTTCTCTGTGAAGCAGCAGTCTGGCACTGCATCCTTTCCTCCAACAGGGGACCACTGGGAAGCGGTCTCAAGGCACTGAAGCCACAGAGAAAACAAACTTTAAGTGAAAAAGAATCAGAGTAACTGCAAAAGAAATTATAACTGGATATGTTTGCTAGCCCTCAGGCTAAGGGGATAGAGCATGTGCTCAGAAAGGTTTGTGGGTTTCAGCAACTCCAGGATTGCGGATTGGGATTTAACACCTAGCATATCGAATCCAGAAGGGACGTAACAGAACAGAACATTCAAACACCAAAAAACAATGCACAACACTTAAACAAACAATGACAACCTAGCCCATATTATCTGATCTCAGGAAGCAGGAAGGCGAGAGTAAAATAGGAAGGAAAGAGTCTAACTGAAGAAAAGACTATCTACATATTGCCTGTTTAAGAAAAGACTAAAAACATATCTCTTCCCACAGTAGACTCAATCTTCCCAGCCCTCTTCATCCCATAGATTGCCATCTCTTAAACTAACTTGGCAATATTAAACTTGATTCTCTGTTGAAAATTGTGGGATATAAGTTGTATTGTATGAATTCCCAAGGGCAGGAGCTAATAAAATTCAGCAGTTCAAGTAGATTTGAGACTTGCATGTTTGAGAAAGAGAAGAATTAGACAATTCTGATTTAGTGATTTTAATGTTCTTGCTGGACAGTAAGGAATAAGCAACTTTTCCAAATACTCTGGTTGGCCTGAGTGAAGCTTTACAGGCAATCACCAAAATCTTATACTTCATGAAAAATAAGTAAGGGAGCCAAAGTGCTTCTCTCAAAAGAGGACTAATTGTCATATCTTTTAGCATCATTGATCATTCTTACAGCAATATTCTAGATCAGGGGTGTCAAAGTCCCTCCTCAAGGGCCGCAATCTAGTCGGGTTTTCAGGATTTCCTCAATGAATATGCATGAGATCTATTAGCATACAATGAAAGCAGTACATGCAAATAGATCTCATGCATATTCATTGGGGAAATCCTGAAAACCCAACTGGATTGCGGCACTCGAGGAGGGACTTTGACACCCTTGTTCTAGATTGTCTGCAATATCTTAATAGTGTAAATAGTGAGATTATTAAAGGAGAAATTAGGTTCGTACCTGTTAATTTTCTTTCTGTTAGACTGTAGACCAGTATACTCCTTAAGAATGGGTTATATACCTCACTGCTACCAGCAGGTGGAGACTGAGAACAAACTTGTATATCGGGATAGATTCCCCCCTAGCAATCCAGTCTGCCGAATAGCCAAGCGGAACCTAGGAAAGACTTCAACCGAAAACAGTAAAACATACTCCGAACAGGAGTGTAAAAACAACAAACTGTTGGAACATGTGTAGAACTAAACCCTGGTATAGAAAATATCCCCACAACTCACCAGCTAAGCCAGAGCCACTGTTCTTAATTCTCCCTGGCCCTAGAAAAATACTAGAACCTGCAGAAAAAACAAAATCTGCATGCGAGCAAAACCAAAACCCGCAATCACCACACAAAGACAGAAAGGGTGGGGGACTATACCAATCTACAGGCTAACAGAAAGAAAATTAGCAGGTAAGAACCTAATTTCTCCTTCTGTAGCGCCTGGTAGACCGGTATAGTCCTTACGAATGGGACATACCAAAGCAGAACCCATCAAAGGTGGGACCCCTGAAGGGCCGACACCAGAACATTCTCACCGAATACCGTGTCTCGACGCGCCTGAACATCCACATGATAATGTATGACAAAGGAATGCAGAGAAGACCAAACTGCAGCCTTGCAAATATCCACTGGAGGCACTAGAGAAAACTCAGCCCAAGAAGCTGCCTGACCCTGAGTGAAATGAGCTTTGAGAAATTCAATAACAGACTTTTTCTTCAGAAGATAAGCGGAAGCAATAGTCTCCTTGATCCAACGCGCCATCCCCCGTAGCCCTTTCAGGACCAAGGGACATATTTGTCCCATAACTTTAAAATCCTATAAATTTTGATTGGGATAGTCTACAGTTCTAAATTTGATATGTACGGATTCCATATGATACTGCCTTTATGTAAACAAACTGGTTCCGACATTCATTCATTAGCGTCGTTGCTAGATTGACGAGAAGATTCACTTGCCACACTGTCCATAAGCCAGAAGTGTGATTTTTAAATAAAAATAATGATATTTCACAAAAAAAAATCAATTTTTTGGCATCTGCAAGCCCTTTTTACCATAAAAATGTCATCAAAACCACAAAAATTGGCCTACGATCCTTATGGTCCTGAAAGGGTTAAGAGGACCCGCTAGAAGTACAAAGAAATGATCTGATTTCCTGATCTCCTGGGTCCTCTGCACATAAGAGAGAAGGACCCGACTGACATCCAACTTGTGCAACTGTCTCTGCTCGGAAGAGCCCTTCCAACTACCCAACACTGGGACTACCCAACACTGGGAGGACCACTGCCTGATTGACATGAAAAAGAGAAACTACCTTTGGCAGAAAAGAAGGAACAGGCGCAAGACAACCTGCTCCCTAGAAAACTCCAGGAAGGGAGCCCTACAAGAGAAAGCCTGCAGCTCAGAAACATGTCTAGCAGAAGTAATCGCCACCAAGAAGACCACTTTAAGAGTAAGGTCCTTCAAGGAGCAGTCGCCCAACGGTTCAAAAGGTGGGCGTACCAGAACAGACAGACCCAGATTCAGATCCCAAGATGGAACAGAGGGTCGTATGGGAGGCTTAAGCAATTTGGCCGCCTGAAAGAAACGAACAACATCAGGAATGGCAGTCAAACACTGACTTTTCAACAACCCGCGAAAGGCTGTCAAGGCTGCAAGCTGAACCCGGAGAGAAGACTGAGCCAGTCCCCTGTCCAAGCCATCCTGCAAGAATTCTAAGCTGTTAGGCAGGGAAGCGTGAAAAAAGGCCACTCCATGTGCAGCACACCACTCCTCAAATATATGCCAAACCCTCACATAAGCCTGAAAGGTAGAAAGCCTCTGGGACCCCAAGAGAGTTGAGATCACTATCTGAATACCCCTTCTTACCTAGGCAATCTCTTTCAAGAGCCAAGCCATAAGACAGAAGGGACTCAGATCGAACATTGGACTGGGACCCTGAGTCAGAAGGTCATCTAAGAGAGGCAGAGGAAGGGGATCCGCCACCAGATTCCTCACCAGATCCGCATACCTCGGTCGCCTGGGCCAATCCGGAGCCACCAGAACCACAAGGCCTAGATGTCGAACTGTACGGAGAAGAACTCTGCCCACTAATGGCCACGGAAGGAACACATACAACTGCCCTTCCATTGGTCCTTCTGACGACTGAAGAAGCATGGTGTTTTGGCGTTGACACTTGTGGCCATCAGGTCCATGAGAGGCTGACCCCAAGACTGCACTATCAACAGAAAGGTCACAGGGCTTAGACACCACTCTCCGGGATCTAGCACTGAGGAGTGAGTGATGACTGAGGAAGTCCATTTGAACATTCTCCATTCCGGTTATGTGGGCAGCCGAGATATCCTGAAGATAATACTCTGCCCAGACCATGAGCAGAGCCGCCTCCTGTGCTACCAAAGTGCTCCTGGTGCCCCCCTGATGATTGACACAGGCCACCGCTGTGGTATTGTCCGAAAGAACCCTGACTGACTTGCCCATCAGAAAGGACTGGAAGGCCAACAGCGCTAAACGGATCGCTCTGGTCTCTAAGACATTGATCGATCAAGATGCCTCCTCCATGGACCAGGTGCCCTGAACTGAGTGACCCAGACACTGAGCTCCCCAACTGAGAAGACTGGCATCCGTGAGCAACACCGTCCACTGCGGCTGGTCCAGACTTGCCCCTTGTACAAGATGGGAGTTCTGGAGCCACCAACGAAGACTGCAACTAGCCAAGCCCTGAAGCAGAACACGATGATCCAGACTGTGCCTCTGAGGTGACCACATCCAAAGAAGAGCATACTGAAGAAGACGCATGTGGGCCCAAGACCCCCTCACCATGTCGAGGGAAGCCTTCTTTCAATGTGAACTGCCTAGAAGTCATTTGACTAAGGCGGTATAGAAAAATAAAGTTATTATTATTATTATTACTGCTTCCTCTGCATATAAACAGATCTCACCAGTGAATTAATTTTTTTTTCTAGCTGAAAAGGTGCTGGTACTCAATTGCCAGGCTATCACTTCAGGGATGGGACAATCACTGAGATGCCCATCCCACAATAGCCAGACCAACTACAAGCTACAGAATCTAAGAAAAGAGATAGAATTGATCTGCAGAGCCTGGGTTTTCTCATTAATACCTGGGGACATGGGTCAATCTAAGCCGGCAATAGAAAAGGGGCCAGTACTCAGCCCCCTCCCCCAACAGCTGAAAAAAAAAACCCCAAACAAAAACAAGTCCTCGATTTGACATATCTGTTTTTTTGTGGGGGGGGGGTTATCATTTTTATTAAGTTTTCCAAATATACAAATACAAGCCACATCAAAACAACCACTAACAAGAGAAATAGCAGAAACAATCAGGTCTTTCGCATCAATACTTCAAACCAACCCCCCCACCAGAACCCCCCCCCCGCACTCCAGTGTCAAAAGTTCAATAAATAACTTTGAGCTCGAGGGGTCAATCCTTCCCAAACGGGAGTACATATTCCCCTGAATTTCCTCCAGGACCCAGGACCTATCCTCCGAACATCCAGGTATTCAAATTTCAACAGAGTAAACAGTTCATTTCTCCACATAGTAAGGGTTAGCACTTCAACTTGATACCACAACAGTAGGACACACTTCCAGGCCAACAAAGAGGTCTTTTGCAATAACATGTTGCCCCCTCTGGACAAACCCAAATGAACCCCCTGAGTAAAGAGCAGAACATCCACTCTCAAAGGAATATGCTTGCGCAGAGCAGACTGCAGGTACAGAGCTACAAAAGACCAAAATGTTTGAATGCGGTCACAAGACCAAAAGCATATGAAGCAAGCCTGCAGGGGCGGACTGGCACCGAGCATGAGAGACATATCCAGAAACATAGGCCCGGAAGGGAGAGACATGCAGCCGCAATAGAAACTTGAAGTGTTACTCCTGCAGTACCACAGAACGAGTCATCCGAGGAAGATGTTTCATAAGAAGATGAACTCCAGTGCCTGTGATACGTTCAGACGGAGAGAGATCCCAATTCCACACAGCTGCCACCACCTCAGGATCCCAAGGGGCCGCAAATCAGCCCAAACTGACTTGATGGAAGGATAAGCTTATCCGAGTCAGGCGGGACAGAGTCAGAGTCTCACACACCACATCCGCCCTGTCTTCATTCAAAGTAGCAGTGTACAAAAAGCGGATATAATGAGACACCTGGCAGTAGAAAATCCAATCCCGAGCCTCCAAGAGACCCGCTGCCTGTAGATCCTGGAAAGAATGAGGCACACCCTCCCTCATACACCACATCTCGCACATAGCATAGTCCACGAGCACTCCAACGCTGTAAATATAGTTTGGAAGCATCAGGGCATAAGGGCAACAGAATCGTGGAGGTAAAAGACAAATGCATACGTTTGCACAACCATTGCCAACATTGTCTCATGGAGCGTAGCAGAGGATAAGTCCTGGTGGGATAAATCTGGTGTGGGCACTTAGCATGAAGATAGTACATCAAGTGAGTAGGAGCCATCAACTCAAGTGTGACAGGCGTATAAAACTGAGTTTTCTTAATCCAGTCCACCAAGTGCCTAAGAAGGCAGGCTATGTTGTATAACCTCAGGTGCGGGAGTGCCGGTCCACCCCGTCCCACAGGGAGAGATAATTGAGCAAGACTCATTCTGGGTTTTCTATTGTTCCAAAGAAATTTACGTAAGACAGTGTGACAATGGAAAAGTCTGCATCACATAGACCCACTTAGGGAACAACACCATTTTGTAAAGAGCAATTCGACCCCGTAGGGACAATGGAAACCGAGTCCAAAGACTCAAAAGATCCCTAGACTTGTTCAAGAGCACTGTGAAATTTTCCTTATAGGCTCGGGATAGATTGCCAGTGATGTATACCCCTTTTGCAGAGGGAAGGGGATCGACCAATCCTCATAAGCATACCCACCAACAGCCAAAGCCTCAGACTTATCCAAATTTAACTCCAAACCAGACACCCTGCCATGACGTATCTGTTTTATTTCTTTGCGGGGATTAATAGTACAAAGGTGGGAGGGGGCGCATTGTCAGTGAAAGCCTTATCTCTTACCTTCTCTCATCCTATTGGTCCATATTGATTATGCCATCTCATATGCACACCGAGTAAATCAATGGCATTTTAAATCCTGTGAGGTAGTTTCATAACTACGTTCAAGAGAGTGACTGAACATTTCACAAGTAACTCAGCAGTAAATGAAAATATGATTGAAAAGATGATGATAGCTGAAAGAGCTCTGTACCTGCAAGTCAGTCACTTGCTGCTCCTGCACCCGTCTGACATCTTTCTCATGCTCCCTCTGATTCTTTTCTATTGTGTCCTAAAGATAGAATCAAATTATCAGTGGAAACTGTACCTTTATACCAAATTCAACAAAGATGTATACCAAGTTTGTTTATGCTTATTGCATTTTAGACAAAATATTCTTTAACTTTATATTTATGTATATACTTGAAAATATAATAAAGTAAAAAAGTTATGACTCAAGTCTATATAGGAAAAGTTGTGGATAAACAGAATTAACCTTAAAACTCCTCAAAAAAATGTTCCCTCCCCTCTTTATCACAACTAAAGAAAAGTAATATTGGGAAGACAAGCAAAATTAAAACAAAAAACAAAAAAACAAACCCCACAACAACAAGGAAACAATGTCGATGTTGTACATTGCTTTGGGTCATTTTTGGAGAAAGGCAATTTAAGTGCACATGGAAAAGCCTCTTCTGGATCTTCTTCCTAGGATTCCAGGCACATTTCATCTGCTTGTGTAATGATAGTAAATAAATGGGGAGAAAAAAAAATGAGAGCGCTGCATTCCACAGGTAGCTCACCCCAATATAACTTTGTTCTTACCTCAGACTCTTTCAGGCGTCTTTCAAACCAGCCCTTGGTCCCCTCCAGAGACTGGATCTGCAGCCGCAGCTCTTCCACTGTCTGCTGCATGCTCACCAACTCTCTGCTCCGTGCCTGCAAACAGAAGACAAAGTCTTGGACAATGTAGGAAGAACCATAACGAGATCCTACTGGAGATCTTGGTGTTGTCTGGTTCAAGTATTCATCCTTCACCAAATGTCCCTATATATTCTGTGCTCTCCCTTCCTCTCTGTATCCCTCAGCAAATCCTCATCAGTCACCGTGATGTTATTTCCCGCCAGCTAATGAACAGCTGAATCCTCACTTCCTTCTCCTACCCTCTCTCCATACCTTCTCCTCCTTTAGCTGTGCCTTCAGCTCTTCCTCGCCCCGGTGCTTCTCCTCATGTAGCTCCCGCAGTTCTTTCTCGTATTTGGCCCGGATGCCCAGCACCTCCTTCTCATGCTGCAATTTCACATTCCCCACCTCCTCTTTATGCCATGCCTGCTCCCGCTGCCTTTCAATCGCCATCTGGTCCAGCATGGCCTTTCGTTTCTCTGCACTCTGACAGACGAGAGGAGAAAGTTAATTAAAATTATTTTTAAGAACACTGCCTGATTCAACCCAGTTTAGCTCTGAAACTTGTAGTTCTGGGGTCTTTAAGAAAGTGATGACAAACTCCAATTTAAGTGGAACAAAGTGGTCTAGTTTCCCAAGATTTCCCACAATGGACATTTATGAGATTTATCTGCATGTGTTTGATCTGGCTATCCTACATACCATCTTTGTTTGTGATGTTCAAGATCAACATCAAGATCAACATCAATGCCTTAAGAAAAGCAAGTAGACCACAGGCCCCAGCATGCACTGGGTGTGAAACCAGAACCAGCTTAGTCTGTCCTATAGGGAAAGACAACCATGCTACTCATGCTGTGGCCATAGGCATTACATTCCAGTAACTACACGACATTATCAAAGCAATATGGGGGTGCTCTGCCAAGTTTGATTTAAGAAAGATTAGGTTCTTACCTCGATAATCATCTTTCTAGCAGACAGACACTTTATTCTTGAACCTATGGGTAGTCAATTCCTTCTCACAAGAATTCTTGTAGAGAGCCTCATTAACATTCTTTTGCGCTACCTCCCATCCCTCTGGGCTGTCCTCCAATTTCTCAGTTCATACCAAAGCAGATGGTCAGCCCTGGAGAGGAAACAGAAGAGAGAGGGATACAGGGACTCTCCCTGAGAAACATGTCCCAGAGGACGCGTTGCCAGAGGATGTGGTAAGAGCAGATAGCGTAGCTGGTTTTAAAAAAGGTTTGGACACCTGGAGGAAAAGTCCATAATCTGTTATTAAGAAAGACATGGGGGAAGCCACTGCTTGCCCTGTATTGGTAGCAAGGAATATTGCTACAGCTTGAGTTTTGGTCAGGTACTAGTGACCTGGATTGGCTACCATGAGAACAGGCTACTGGGCTTGATGGACCATTGGTCTGACCTAGTAAACTATTCTTATGTCTGTTCTGCTCATACCATTAACATACAACAAATAAAACAAAACGTAACCATCTACAATACACAAGGTGAAAACAAACAACCTAAGTGTGGGAGACTCTGCAGATATCCCTTAGATCACATGTGTCAAACACAAGGCCCGCGGGCTGAATCCAGCCCACATAGCCTTTTTATGTGGCCCGCAACAATGCTCCCGAACTTCCCCTTCTCACAGCCCAGCGTGTCCTCCCTCCCGTGCCGGTCCGATATCGCCATCATGCCGGAAAGTCTGCAGACTTCAGCAGCGATTCGGCAGTGTTGTTCGTGGCTCCCCCTCCTGCCTTCTGTCCGCTGCAGTCCACCTAGGCGGAAAAGGAAGTTGTGCGTCATTGGAGACAGACCGCGGCAGGCAAAAAGCAGGAGGAGGAGCCACGTACAACACTCCTGAATCGCTGAGGCCGGCAGATTCCTTGGCTTGGCGGTGACATCGGACCGGCGCCAGAGGGAAAGACACATCAGGCTGTGAGGAGAGGGACCGGCACTGGAGGGAAAGGCAAACTGGGCTGTGAGGAGAGAGGGATCAGCGCTGGAGGGAAAGGCATGCTGGGCTGTGAAGAGAGCAAGATGAAGGGAGAGAGGTTGGACCTGGGGTAGTGTGGAGGAAGAGGGAAAAAGATACTTGAAGGGAGAACCGTTGGGAAGAGAAAGGAAGAAATGGTGGAACTGAGGGGAGGGAGGCAGGGGGAGAGAAGTTGGATCTAGAGATGGAAGGGAGGGAAAAATGTTAGGCCTGGGCGTGGAAGAGAGAGAGAGAGAGATGCAGCATTTCTTTTGGGGGGGGGTTTCTTCCATCTCATTGTTCAGCATCAAGGGGGGAAGGGAAGAAGAACAACAGAAAAGAGAGGGAGCAAAATGTTGGACCGAGAGGAGGAGAGATAGAAGGAAATAGGAGGCTGGGAAAGGAGTGAGATGGGAAATAGGAGAGCTACAGAATAAGAGAAGATGGAAAATTGATTGGTAGCTGAAAATTTTAAAAGGAGAAGGATGAGAAAGAAGGCAAGATTTGAGTGGACAGAGGCAGAAAAGAAAAAAAGGAGAAAAGTTGAAAGGGAAAAAATCAATATGTTGGAGACAGGGACTGGAGCAAGAGAGAAGAGGAGAAAAGAAATGGACAGTAGACACTGGAAAGAGAATTAGAAGACAGACAAACATAAGAATTGCCGCTGCTGGATCAGACCAGTGGTCCATCATGCTCAGCAGTCCGCTCACGCGGCGGCCCCCAGGTCAAAAACAAGTGCTCTAAATGAGTCCAGCCTCACCTACGTATGTTCCAATTTAACAGGAACTTGTCCAACTTTGTCTTGAATCCCTGTAGAGTGTTTTCCCCTATAACAGACTCTGGAAGAGCGTTCAGTTTTCTACCATTCTCTGGGTGAAGAAGAACTTCCTTACGTTTGTACAGAATCTATCCCCTTTCAACTTTAGAGAGTGCCCTCTCGTTTTCCCTACCTTGGAGAGGGTGAACAATCTGTCTTTATCTGCTAAGTCTATTCCCTTCAGTATTTTGAATGTTTTGATCTTGTCCCCTCTCAGTTTCCTCTTTTCGGCAACCCCTCCAGCCCCTTAACCATTTTAGTCACTCTTCTCTGAAAGAGAAACTGGGACTAAAAGCAAAATGACCAGACAACAAAAGATAGAAAAAATAATTTTATTTTCTATTTTGTAATACAATATGTCTGATTTGAAATGTGTATCCTGCCAGAGCTGGTGTTAGACAGCAAGGGTGAACTAGGACCTAAAAGAGAGGAAAAGTCTTTTTTATTTATTTTGTAGCCGGCGTGGGGTTGGAGAGGTTGTATCCCAATACTTCTACTAAGAAGCATGGGTTTTTGCGGCGGTGATTGATCGCAGAAGTCCTATGAATATCAGAGCCGCCACCGGCGCTGGGGCCCACACTGTGCATCAGAAAAGGAAGGGGTAAGTATCTTTTTTTTTATAAATTTATTCATTTGTTACAACTTATAACAATTCCATGAAAACAATAATCAAGGAAAATACTTCAACATAAAAGAAAATCTTTTCAAGTCCACATTATATGAGGGCTGCTTATTCTGTTGGTATCACCAAATCATAAGAAAAAGATTAACAGGAAATAAATTATTCAATAATCTTCAGATCAGGCAAAAAGAAGAACTTCTATATTCACTCAACCTCAATCTCTGTATTAGTTTCAGGTAAAATATTTACTTTATTTTTATCTTGAAGAAAATTCTCTAAATGAGCTGGATCTACAAAATCTCGTTGACTCAATCCTGCCACCACTCACTGCGGCTGTGCAGAGGAGCATGGGAGAGACTGGGCAGAATAACTGTGCAGCTCCGGAGCCAGACTACCCTGCATTAAACTGCTTCAGTCCATCAGGTACCAACATTAAATATGTAACTTAAAAAAATAAAAAATAAAAAATAAAAAAGGAGCGGAGGGAGGAGAGAAATGCTCACCAGGCATCTTCTTTCTGTTCATCAAATTCTGCCTTAAATCTACTTCTTTGGGATAGCATTATGTTGATATCCCAACCCCACCCAACTGGGGAGAGGGAAGAAGAAGGGGTATTGGTTTTATGCTTGTTCTGGCAGAAGTCTGACTTTGTTTTGAATTTTCTGTAAAACTCAACTAGAACGAAAATCAAAACTGTCAGAAGTAATTACGGCTTTTTATGGGGACAGGTAATTTTTATGAGGAGATGGAGGGGATACCTCACGGGGACAGGTGGGGACGGAGAAGATTCTTGTGAGAATGGGCAGGGATAGGCGGAATTCTGATGGGGACAGGCAGGATTCTGGCCGGGACGGGTGGGATTTCTGTCCCTGTACAACTCTCTACTCTATAACTCTTTGAAGGAGGGAGCGCAGATGCCCTTTTTTATGTGACTGGCAGGAATTACTGTACTTCCCAAGCCAGGAAAGGATATCTCTCAGTGTGGTAGCTATAGACCTATCTCCATTCTGGGAATAGATATTAAAATTCTGGCCCGGATACTGGCAAGTTTCAAGTTTAATAAAAGTTTGATATTGCTGCACTATCAAATAATTTCAATGCGATGTACAAAATTAAAATACGAGTAGTACATGACAAAAAAAGGATCCAACAATATTAAAATTAAAATACGAGTAGTACATGACAAAACAAAGGATCAACAATAGACAAATGGTTAATAATTTGAAACATTAGGGAAGAGGGAAGAACTGCAATAGATAAGAAATAGGAATAAAAAAGGGAAACAATGCGTGGGGTGGGGGTGGGGGGCTTCTGGTTGGTATAGTGGGGTTGGTTTCTGTGGGTCTTCGTGAAGAAAGACGCGTAAGACCTGACCGTTTCTGCTTTTTGTCTTATTCATTTTGGTTGTTCTGTTTGTATTGTGTGTTTGTATACAACGAAAATTAATAAAACAGATTGAAAAAAAAAAAAGGGAAACAACAATAGGATAGGTCAAATCTAAAATTAGTGGTCTCATAGCTTTTATATATCGAATGCGTCCTTGAAAAGAAAACTTTTGAGTTTTCCTTTAAATTTGTCAAAGTTAACTTCTTCTCTTACATATATTGGCAATGAGTTCCATGTTTGAGGGCCTATTACCGAAAAGATAGTATCCCGACGGGTATTTATGGTTCTCAGGGAGGGAACTGATAGAAGATATTTATCTTCTGATCTTAGGGCTCCTTTTACGAAGTTGCGCTAGGATTTTTAGCGCGCGCTACAATGCCGCGTGCACTAACCCCGAAAATACTAACGCAGCTCTATGGAGGCGTTAGCGTGTAGCGCACATGCTAAAACCACTAGCGCACCTTCGTAAAAGGAGCCCTTAGTGTTCTCAAGGGCACATAAGGAGTGAGAATTCTTTCGAGAAACAGAGGGGCTTTGAACATATTAACTTTAAAGGTTAAGGCTATTTTATAAGTAATTCTATGATTTATGAGTAGCCAGTGGGCATTCTTTAAGAGTGGTGTAACGTGGTCAAATTTCTTTTTATTGGTGATGATTTTTATTGCAGTATTTTGTATAATTTGAAGGTGTCTTAGTTCTTTAAGAGTTATTCCCTTGTATAATGAATTGCAGTAGTCGATTTTTGATATGAGTGGATTAAAGTATTTAGAGAAGAAGGGTCAAGGAAGTTAGCCAGTGATCTGATCAACCTCAACCTGCAAAAGCAGCTTTTGACTACAGCACTGATTTGATTATGGTAATTGAGTTTGTGATCGATAATGACACCTAGAATTTTAAGTTTGTCAACAGACTAGGTGGGATTTATTAGTGGCAGGCAGGCAGCTGAAGGTATCCATAGGGTCTTAAATTTAGTATGGCAGGCTACACAGGAAGGATCCCCTTGGGTGGCGGTGGCAGTGGATGCTGAGAAGGCGTTTGACTGCGTGGATTGGAAATTTATGACACAGATCTTTCCCAAAAAGTAAGTGTCTCTTAAATGGTAATTTACTCAAGGTTGCCTTAGAGGAAGAATCCCCTGTCCACTGTCTGATCCATAGCATCCTGCAGGCAGAAATAAAATAAGCATTTTGCTTACAATTCTGAAAAGATCATAGAAAGCATCAGCTAAATAATCCACTTGACATTAGAAACTGCTGATCCCTCCTGACAATTGTCTCCAGATCACAGCTCAACTTGGAGTGGCAAGCCCAGGCAACAAAAGTCGCTGCTGACGACACAGTCTTGAAGAGCTTCTTATGAATAAAATCCAGCCTGCGGTCCTGGGTATCCCTTAATAGCACACCACCTTCACTGGGAAAGGAGGTACACTAATAACCTGTACCATCCAGAAATCCACTTTCTGGGAAACAAAGAGCTGGTTAAATGCAGCATCCATTGGATGGTTTTAGCTACCTGAAGCAGCCCCTCTGGAACCTCCCAAAGTCGTGAGCATTTTTGTAATGTCTTGATGGCCCTCGCACTATCTAGGCCAGGGGTGGGCAACTCCAGTCCTCAAGGGTCCAGTCAGGTTTTCAAGATTTCCCCAATGAATATACATTGAAATCAGTGCATGCAAATAGATCTTATGCATATTCATTGGGGAAATCCTGAAAACCTGACTGGATTTCGGCCCTCGAGGATCGGAGTTGCCCACCCCTGATCTAGGCATAACAACTCCTGAGGTACCAGAGGAGGCTAACTACCTCCCACCTCCTCATGCGCTGCGTGACAGGTAAAACACGGACGATTCTCAGATAGCCATCCATCGCTCACTTGGTATAAATCCAAAGTATCCTGGCCTGAGGAGTCCATCACACCTGTTTTTAGGCAAAATCGAGGTGTTTTGAGGCACAGACTTTATTTTCAAATTAGGAAATTCAAGATGGTTGCCGCAGCAGTGATTTTAGCACCAAAAACAGCCCAGGGGAACTATACTGGGGTTCAAAAACTAGTGATTTGGGGATTTTAGAGGAAGGGGAAAGCACAGTTATTTACCGTAACAGTTGTTATACAGGGACAGCAGGCAGATGTTCTCAATATGTGGGTGACGTCTCCAATGGAGCCCCGAAGCGGACAGCTGCGCAAGCAGACTTGCTTGAAGATGCTCAAGGCCCAGCAGAAGAGGAGGCCGATCTTCGGGCACCGGCACCAAGCAAGGACATGCAGATGCCGGTGCCCAGGTGATGGTAAGAAGCGGCGGGGGGGGGGTGCCCAATCACGTCAGGGGGGTGCCAGATCGTGGCGGGGGGTGCCAAATCGCGGGGGGGAGGGTGCCGGATCGCAGGGGGGGCCTTCGGGGGGAGCAATGCCGGTTCTCATGGGGGAAGGAACCTATCAAAGCGAGTTTCCATTATTTCCTATGGGAAGGCTCGCTTTGATAAACGAGTATTTTGGATTACGAGCATGCTCCTGGAACGAATTATGCTCGTAATCCAAGGTATCACTGTATTTGCATTTATGTGCCAAGTGGAATGAGATTATCTTTAAACACAACAAATAACAGGCTTTTTAGTGTGACCATCCAGCAATTTTCACACATCCAAAAGTGTTTGCACTGTAAAACTATATCTTTATTTGAAAAAAATGGAGTACCAGCTTACTGTGTCAGAGTGACACAGACTTTTGAAACCAATAATTTGATTAATTTGCATTTGATAATTTACAGAAAATGCTTTTAAAAGTTTGCTCCTGCCCATACACTGCTGGACACCAGGAAAAAGGTATGCGGGGGGGAGGGGGGGGGAGAAATTGTTAGTATCGGCCAGGACAGGAGGGATCCCTCCTGTCACGGCCTAACGGCAGGCCTACAGCAAGTCCGGGAAGGTGTCAGGTGGTCACTGGGTGATGACCCAAATATAGGACGAGACTCCCATTTTGGGGCCATTTTTTTGGTCCAAAAATCTCATCCTATATTCGAGTATATACAGTAGCTTGAGATAATTAAATGTTGTTTAATAGTAATATGGAAATATGACGACTAAGTACATACAATTTCTCGTTGAAGTGGTTGCTGAAAAAACTGCAAAAGACTGTAGGGTTTTTTTGGTGTTTTTTTTACCTCACTGTGTATGTACAGTATCTCGAACTTGGGAAAGAACAAACCAAAATATCTTCTGGCTCTGGAGAATTAAGTGAGAAGAAATTAGGACAACTAAAAGCATCTTCCAGAAAAGAAAATGATGCTACAGAGGATTCAGGAAAACTTAAGTACTAAAGAAGATATTAGAAAGATATATGTCAAAGACTCTAAGGGGCAGCCGCAGAGAACTTTACAAACTAGTACAAAACACCAGTGTTTTTAATTTACTGGGCAATGCTCAGCACACACCGCATGCAAATTATATGCACATTCTGAGTCTGTCAAGAATAGGTGGTAAAAAGAGAGAAGGCAGCACAGCTCTTGTGCACAGGCTCAATAAGTGCAGAGCTGTGATCTCCAGAGCTTGAAACAAGAGGCTAGCAGCAGCAAGGGCAAAAACAAAATCCTGCAGCTGAAGCCTCTTTGCGAGATCAAAGGTCTTTTCTTTTTTGAGTTCCACAGCAATTTTATTCATTTATTTATTTATTTTAACGTTCTTTATTCATTTTCAAATTGAACAGCAAGTGCACAAAAGAATATTCTATACAAGTTATTTCACAATAGCAATCTCTACCACATAATATTAGAGGCACTTGTTAAGTGTGGAACACACACACATGGCCACCCTCTTACAGACTAAGATTCAAGCAAATGTTAAAAAAAAAAAAAAAAAAAAAAAAAGGAGGTTAGGTTCTTACCTTGCTAATATCTTTTCTAGTAGATAGTTGTGTCATTCTGGACAGTAGGGTATTCTCCCCATGCTCGCAAGCCATGCAAAAGGAATTCACTCCCGGTTTTCAACTCTTCCTCCTCCTGCTAAGGAATCTGTTGCCCCCTTCAGTTTGTACCAAAACAGGTGATAGCTCTATAAAGATACACATAAGAAGGGATATGGGGAAACTCCCCAAAATACAGTGCTGTTCTGCTCTGAAAATATAACATGTTAAATAGTGCAATGGAACAATCCAAACCTCAGAATAATCAAACAAATCAGAAATATTCATGGAGTTCAAACATTCCTCAATGTGCTAAAGCAATACATTATTCTTAATGCCCTTGAAGGCTGGCTGGCTTTAAAATCTCAGCTTTGACTTGAAAAGTTTGATTGAGAGAGTAGGCAGGCTGAGAAATAACTGACAGGGTTCACTGATGGCACTGATGAGCACCCAGCCCTAATCAGAAGTGATGCATGTAAAAAGACATGCAGTGCCACCAGTGAACCCTTGAAAAAGCCATTAAAGTTGGCAAAACGGGTCCCATCGGGCCATGGATATCTGCATCTCTTTCAGATAAGTGATTGAGTTTTTCTGCTGGGCTGAAGAAAAGTAATAATTAAAAGTGGAACACTTATTTTAAAGAAGATTAATAAAGAAATTTCAAACTCAGCAAGACAGCTTTAGAATAAGGGGTGGAAGGTTTAGAGCAGGGGTGGCAAACCTTTTGACTTCCCTGGGCCGCATTGGCCGAAAAAATGTTTCTGGGGCTGCACAAACGCGCAAACGCTGCAGCAAGACAGAGGAGGGAGCCGGCAAGATGGTAAACACCAAGGGGCAGCAGAGTAAAACATTGCATCACCCTCGACCAGAGCCGCACAAAATACTTCACTGGGCCGCATGCGGCCCTTGGGCCGCAGGTTGGACACCCCTGGTTTAGAGGATCAATGATTGAAACTTGGAAATGGTCAGTCTTGGCTTAAGATTAATTTACCTACTTCCAAGTGGGTTTCTGAGTTTCTCTGCTGGATTGAAGAAAAGTAATCATTAAAAGTGGAATACAGTAAAACCTTGGATTGCAAGCAACTTGGTTTGCAAGTGTTTTGCAAGACAAGCAAAACATTTTATTAAATTTTAACTTGATATACAAGCAATGACTTGCAATACAAGCATATACAGTATACACACATCACACACATCACAACTGAGCCGATGATTCTTCTCTCTCTGATGCTGCAAGAGTGTAGTGACTGTTCAAAATGAGCAAGGTCTTGCAATGCAAGTATGTATAGTATTTTGTATTAAAGTTTTTGGGTTGTGGAACGAATCGTCTGAGTTTCCATTATTTCTTAAGGGGAAATTTGTTTTGATATACGAATGTTTTGGATTACAAGCATGCTTCTGGAACCAATTATGCTCACAAACCAAGGTTTGACTGTATTTATTTTAAAAAAGATTAATAAAGAAATTTCAAACACAGCAAGACAGCTTTAGAATAAGGGGCAGAAGGCTTAGAGCAGTGGTTCTCAACCCTGTCCTGGAGGACCACCAGGCCAGTCGGGTTTTCGAGATAGCTCTAATGAATATGCATGAGAGAGATTTGGAGGTGAGAGGCATGCAAATCTGCCCCATGCATATTCCCTAAAACCCGACTGGCCTAGTGGTCCTCCAGGACAGGGTTGAGAACCACTGGCTTAGAAGATCAATGATTGAAACTTGGAACTAGTCAGTCTTGGCTTAAGGTTCATTTACCTATTTCCAAGTGGGTTTCTGAGATCCTCAATCTCCCTTTATTCACATTCTATACCAGGGATGTCAAACTCAATTACATTAAGGGGCCAAAATCCAAAATACAAGCTAAGTCGTGGGCCAGACCCCGCCCCTATAATAGTACTAATTATAACACTATTTTTTCCATTCATTTTTCATATATACACACACAATATAATTTTATTAACACATAATTGTTAACTACAAAATTAAACTACACAAAGCACACTGTATGCTTCTCAATGTTCATTCCTACCAGAACACAAATAACCCCTATGCAAATACGGGACCAAAAACTAAAAGTACTAATATATAAAAAAGAAACCCTAAGATTCGCGACTCTGCATGCAGTACAACCCCCAGAGAAAAAGAAACAAATGTATTTCTTCCTGAGCAGAGCAAAAGATAGACAGCTGAGTAAAATTCTCAAAATTTACACAATTCAACACTAAATTTAAAATAAAATCATTCTCCCTACCTTTGTTGTCTCCCTCCCTTCATGCTGTGCCTCCCTCTGGCAGTTGTCTAACCTTCTGGCCGGCTCCAACTTGGTGAGCACAAACAGATGGCCAAACAGAACTCATTGGTGACCTCTAGATAAAATCCAGCTCTCTCAGAGTCTGATCCTTTCTTTGACTTGTGGTCTATAGAACGCTGGTAATCTTACTTCTTGACTGACATGAAATGTCAAAACAAGCTTCGGCAAAAAGGACGAGACCATGCCAAGGAAACTCCCACTTTCACGATCTTGAGGAAAGGCTCCCTGCACGACAGTGCCTGCATGTTCGAGACTCTTCTCCCTGATGTAATAGCCATAAAGAGCTCATATGGAGCCTGACTGAGGCCATGCAGAACCACATTAAGGTTGCATGACAGAAACAGCTGATTTACCAGTGGTCTGAGCCTTAGTGCCCCTTTTAGGTATCTGGACTATGTCTGGATGAGAAGCCAGGGGAGTTTTGCGTTCTCAGGATCTAAACACGAGAGCCTTGCCACTTGTGAAAGCCAGTACCACCAAGATTGGAGCATAAATGGAACCACCTTTTCCATTGTGTATCAGTGCTGAAAAGTCTCCCACACCTTAACAGAAACGGAGCCATCACAGGCTTCTTGGCTCTAAGGAGAGTATCAATGACTACCTCCGAGTATCCTTTGCACTCTAACACCATGCACTCAAGAGCCATGCCATAAGACCAAAGCGATTCAGATCTTCTATGACCACTGGTCCCTAGGAAAGAAGATCGGGCTGAACCTGCAGTCCAAGACCTTTATCCCTCTGAACACACACTAGGTCTGCATATTACAGCCTGCATTGCCAATCTAGAGCCATGTAGAGAATCTGTCCTATCATCGGCCATAGAGGAAACGCATAGCTAGCTCTAGCTCTTTGGTCTAGCTCTTTGGTCACAGCTAGACTAAGGTGTCCAGGCCCTCATTTTTGGGCTCATATTTTCAACTGATGAAATGATCCACCATCTTGTTCCTCTCCGGAGCTCTAAGATCAAAATTTGGTTGACCACATCGAAGAACGATGGACTGGAACGCTGCTGCAGATAACACCTATTCTCCCGGGTCTAAGGTCTGCCTGCTGAAGCAATCGGCCTGGACACTGTCCACTCCTGCTACATGCACTGCAGAGATTGCCTGAAGGTGTTATCGCTGCCCACCGGAACAATAAGTAGACCTTCAGATGCTCAGCTACGCACTCTTGGAGCCTCCTTAGCAATTGACATGTGCCACTGCTGTACCATTGTCCAAGACGACTCAGACGATTCAGATGGCCTGTCCTTTCAGAATCTTCTCCAGCTTCTGTTATGCCAACTGAATGGGCCAAAGATCCAGTCTGTTGATTGACCACTTTCTCTGCGAGGCCAACCACTTCTCCTGGACTGGGTGACTATTGCAGTGGCCTCCCCAGCTGAACAGGCTGGCATATGTTGTGAGAATCATCCACAATGCTATTCTGAGGAGCATGCCCCATAAAAACGACTGTGGACGAAGCCACTAACTCATACTGTTGCAGGAATCTTGAGACCACAGGAGTGTCATTTGAAGGGAGTCTGTGGGAACCACAATGACAGCAGGGCGCACTAGAGAGGCTACATGTGAGCCTTCACCCACAGAACCTCCTCTATAGTGGCTGCCATGGAGCCTAGCACTCGGAAGCAGTGCCATGTTGATGGCTTGACCATCAAGTCTGAAATCTGAGTGCAAAACTTCTGTCTGTGTGCCACTGGAAAATAGGCACGACATTCCGCTGTGTTGAATAGAACTCACAATTATTCCAGCAATTGGCTCTTTCAACAATTTATAATCCATCCCAGGCTCTGTAAGCCTGGACCACTTGAGTCATTGTCTGTTCTCGTTCCAAGAATGATGGAACTCTGATCAACCAGTCGTCCTTGTGTATGGATGCATTTGCAATCCCTGCCCTTTGGAAATATGCTGCTACCACCGTCACCCTGGTAAACGTGTGAGGTGCTGTTGCCAGATCAATAGAGAAGTGAACTGACCTCACTTAAAACCTGCCTATGGAGATTGATCAAAACTCTTTTTGATCAATCTCCATAGACAGGTTTTAAGTGAGGTCAGTTCACTTTTTGATACAAGCACTTTCTGACTTCCTTCTGTCTTCAATTAGAAGCTTCCCTGCAATTTCTAAAAGATCAATAGAGAATGCAGAGAACTGATAATGACTTTCTATCACCTGGAATCTTAGGAATCTCCTGAGCACCTGAAACAAGAAAATATGCAGGTAGGCTTTCGTCAAGTTTAGGGAAGCTAGAAATTTCCCCAGAACAACCCCTGAGCTTACTGATTGCACTGTCTCCATACAAAAGCATGGAATCTTCAGGGTTTCGTTGATGTGTGCGAGATCTGGGCTGGGTCTCCAATCTTCTGAGCCAGTCTTGGGCACTATGAAGTAGGTGTAGAACCTGTCCGAGTCTGATTCTTCTGGCGGCACTTGTTCTATGGCCTGAATTCTACAAGTCTCAGCACTGTTGCTAAGACTCTGCATGCCTTTTCTGGGCGCCCACCAGGAAGTCTACAAACTATTCTGTAAAGAGATGGGTGAACGCGAGCTTCTACCCTCCCTGAATGATCTCCAGTTCTCTACTGTCCCTATTGCACTAGAATTTAAGTTAGTAAGCAAGTAAATACTTAGAATACTTAGAATATGGTGAACTAATTGTGAACCACTCAGATGACTGTGCCAATGGGCGTTATATCAAATATAAAATAAACTTGGAAACTAAAATGCTACTAGCTTCATGTTACCAACAACTTCAACCTGCTGGAAAAGCTTGTACGCTAAAAAGTGGGCATTGCAGAGAGTGTTCATTTTAATACGAATGAGCTCTTTTTAATGCATTTGCATAGGATTCTCAGTGGCTGCTACCACAGTTGGTAAAAGCTACCGAGAATCCTTTTGTGCACCAGAAGCTGAAGTAACTTAGTCTTATTTGCACAGCACACTTTTGAATATCTGCTCTTAAGAGAGGAATGGAACTAGTTGGATCAGAGCAGAGAGGTTGACCTACTACAACATTTTTAAAAAACCCAATCCTCTCGGTTCCTCAGTTTTTAAGTAAACCTTCCTATATGTGCAGGCATAAAAGCTCTCTAGAAAAGGGAAGCCCTCACTGGTCCAGTTTGATGAGGATGCAGGGAGGCCCCCAAAGAGAGTGAAATTCAAAATATAAATAAACATTACATCTCTGTTCCCCAAGTGTGGAGTCATATGTGCATGTCTAGCAACCTGGGCCACACATCTTGAGGAAGAGGCAGTGGCAGCTCCACATTCAAATACTTCTATATATGGGCTCAGCTATGAGTGAGAGCTGCGGGAATAAGTGCAGAAACAACCTCCCCCCCCCCCGCTCTGTTAGCTACTGATGGAAGTGGTGAAATGGCAGCATCTCAAAGCAGCAGGCCTGATAGCAGCAGCACCGAGACACCTCTTTGGAGTATGCCCCTTCCTGAGGGATCCTCACACATCCCCAGTAAAGTAAAGGCAACTCAAAAAGCAACCCCCAACCATTGTTATGAACCAGAAGACCTTTTTAACGTGCTATTTGTGCCATTAAAAGTGGACATCTGACTCAGAATAATGGATGAAGAGACCTGGTAATATTTTAGAAAGAGTTGCAGGCCAAATGCAATTCAGCAGAAGGGTAAACTACAGTAGTGTCAACAGGACTACTATAAGTGTCAGTTTGCCTTCTCCTGCTCTAGATGTCTGATGCAGTCCTGAATTTTACCCTTACGCCTTTGATAAAGTCCTTTGAGCCAGGGCCACTCAGCGTTGCTGCCTCTCTTATTCTTACCTTCCTCATTTCCTCCAGGTCCTGCTGCAGCTTCTCCTTCTCCTGTCCCTGCTCCTGCAACTGCTCCAGCAGTCGACTGTTAGCATGCACAGATTCCTGGAGAGAGAAAAATATCAGTGGAAGGCAAACCCTTCCCAGGGAACATGCAGACACAGACATACAAACACACCAGATGCTCTTGCCCCTCAAAATAAGAGGGCTATGCCTTAGCCTTTTAAGTACATCTGTGCATTTGTGTTATATCAGAGGGTCAGCACTACAGGAGGATCTGGTCAGTCACTAAGAGGAATGCAGTGTCCAGCTGTACCTGTAGGTGGGGCGCAAAGGGAGCAGCTGCTCCTCCAAATGAACTTCAAAAGAAAATGGTGCCTATGCGGTTTTATAAATCTACTTGTTCTGGTGCCTTTTTTTGTTTTTACACTGCTCCTCCGATGCCAAAATCTGGCTATGCTTCTGCCTGCCTGTATACCATTTTGGGTGAATATTGTCATAATGGCAGCAATAAAAGTCAATAAATAAAAATCTGTAATATTTTAGTTATAAGACAACTACAGGGTTTATATCTTGTCCCTGAGTACCTGCAGCTGAGTTTGGAGGTCATCCCGCTGCACCAGCAGCCCTTCTTTCTCGCCCTGTTGCTGCCGGAGTTCCACCTCCAGCTCAGCATTTTGCTCCCGCAGCAGGTTCATTTCTTGTGTCTTAGATGTCTGGATCTAGCATGAGCAGGACCCCAACACAATTAAAAAATAAATAAATCAATAAACACCACAAAAAAATACATATTGAAAAGAATTAAGAGCAAAGCTTTAATGTACTGAACATTTTTAGAAATATTTTTAATTTTTTTAACGTTTTGCTCAGTGTAATGGGATCCTGTCAAGCAGATACTCAGCCCCTCCACTGATAGTACCTGTTCTAAAGCAGCTAGGCTGGTACGCAGGGCGTCGTTTTCAGAGAGAATGCTCTCGACCTGCTCCAGACTCTCAGCACTTTGGCAGGCTACCTGCTCCAGGGCACAGGACCAGGGTATGGAGAAAAAGCACAAGACGAAAGAGCAAGAGAAATCACACAAGGAGGACAGAGACCAACAAAGTGATGTGAAGCATTGTTGAAGAGAAGGTGGTGAGAACAAAGAAGAAAAGGCAGAGAGGTGAAGAAGAAGAGAATTAATCCTTAGAGCCCAAACAAAAAGAGAAAACAAAACACTTCCAAAAAACTAAATAAAAAGAAACAAGATGGAAAACAGACTAGCAGGAAGTGTTATGCATCAGTTATAGCTTCCCACTGCCCAAGTATTTCTGCACTAGCAGCTCATGAGAAGAAGCATGTAGAGCATTGGGGGGGGGGGGGCCTGAAAATATAAGCTATTGCATGCTACCTGCTCCTGAAGTGCCTGCAGTGCTGCTTCCTGCTCCTTCTTCAGTGCCTGGGACTGCGCTTCTAGATCAGCAAAACCCTATCAAAAGCACAGTACAGAGACCTCTGGTCGGACAGCGACTCTCCATGCACAGGCAGAAAAAGTGACTCTCCCCACCCAATAGTGTTGGTGACAGAGCCAAGGATTAAAGGTTCTCAGTTCTGCCTCACCTGCTGAGCAGTCTGAAGGTCCTGCTGCAACTTCTGGTTCCTGATGGTTAAGGATTTGAGCTCTTCCTCTTTTCTTTGCTGGATTTCATCTATTTTTGTCCTGGAGCAAGAAGTAAAAACAAAAAAGAGGCAAGATATTTCATTTTAATTTTTAGAATTTTCTAAGTCCTGATGACAGATTTAGGACAAAGTGCTGAAAAAAAGGTCTGTTTATTGCAGCATAACAGATTCATGACAGACAGTCAATGCCAAGCTGTTTAAGTTATTTGACCAAAGAAATACTCGATTCTGATTGTGTTTCACAGTATAGAATTTAAGAGCACTCTTGCGTTTTGAGTAGGGAATCACCGATAATAGATACTCACAACCTTAATCAATAACTACATCCTCATGAAATTATGCACCAGAATGTTCAAAATTATGCATAATTCCTTGGAATGTACATAATGGTATTGGTATCACTAGAAGCAGTACAATGTGTCTTGCCTCTCTTGACCCCCTCAAAAAAAAAACTCCCAAAAAAACAAACGCAACATCAAGGTGGCCCAAGTAGCCCTATACACAACACACTCCTCTTCCCTGACTCTTCCCCACAAGGCCAGTGGCACCCTATCACCTTCCACTTCCCCAAAATAAAATCCATAGTGGCCAGAGGCCAGTATTTACCTTGCATTCCTAGCTCATCCTCCCCACCAAAAGATGTCCTAGTGATCCAGGTAGCCCCCTTGTACCTCCTCCCACCAAACTAAGAGCCTGTTTTACAAAGCCGCGCTAGCAGCTGTTGCGCGTTAATGGCCCCGAAGTCCACAGAGATTTAAAGGGCTTTGGGGCTGTTGCTGCGCAGCTTTGTAAAACAGGCCCTAAGTACTCACCTCCCCAGACATCCTGAACACCCTCCCCACCTCCCTCCCTGCCCAATTGCTCCTGCCTCTAGCACTGCCATCTTTCAAAATGGCAGCAGCTGACCCCTGGCAATGTGTCCCAAAGCATCAATAAAGATCAATATACCAAATAGTTAAATGCTTCTCAAACAGTACCTGCCCCCAGGCAGCTAGGGTGTCATTTTCAGAGAGGATGTTCTCAACCTGCTCCTGACTCTCGGCACACTGGAGAGCTATCTAGTTTGGCAGTATGTCAGGTACCATCATTTGAAAGATAAACTAGGTGCACTGAGGTCCTGAAGGGGTTCTACCTGCATCAGAGGTTTTCCTGGCTAAGGGATTCCTGAGATGGGATGCCTGGACAAAAATATCCTGGTCCCCCCAGGGGTTGTAAGAGTCTAGTGCAAATTATGTGATGCAAGAGTCCAGGGCAAATTATGTGATTTTACACAAATATGTGCACACTCAATTATGCAGGAAATTATGCCTGTGCATAATTCTCTGCAGTGTAACTAAAGGGAGACTTTTGTTAGCACATAACATGTTCTAAGTTTCCTCAACTGTATCTAGTCTGCGGTAACCAAGCAAGGCAGTGAAATATCAGAAATATCAACTCAAGGGAGAAGAACCTGAGTTGGGACCGAGAGATAGACAGGACCATTGTTACATAGAAAACTCTTTCTGGAAGGCAAAACTCTACCTGCGATACATTATGCAGTGATCAGGGATAGACTATGCAGCAAGAATTACTAAATTCTACATTAAAATTCCCGAAATTCTATGACAATATATGGTTGCATCTGCAAGAATAGTAAATATCAGTTTTCTAGCTTTACTCTGGCTCCTATTTTGCTGTTTTCAGGGTTTCATAGAAGGGAAGGAAAATTATATTTCATAGATAAGGAAACAAAGAGAGGCAATAAAAATTAAGGATAAAAGATTGGAGAAATGTGAAGTAGTCAAATTCTGTGGTCTGTGGATTGTGGGAAAGAGAGAAAATAGAGATGTTCTGAGATCTGAAGATGAAGGTATGGTAGAGGAGAGAGGGAGGCTGATTTGGAGACTAAGTAAGGGGATCCAAGAGGAAATTAGATGAGAGAGATGTTTCTCCCTCTTATCCTCACCCAATCCCTCTTTCAGTCATTTTATTTCTTTCCCCTCCCCTCTTCTTTCCAGTTATTGATCTCTGCCTCTCACCCTCTACCCCAGGTGCTAACATATTCACATGTATAACTGTCCCCTCTCCAACTTCCATTAGTCCCAGCTATGTCCTCCCTTCACTTCATCAACCCTTAGCCTTGGCCAGGTTAACAGAAGAAAGAGGAACATTATTCTCTATTGCTGGGAGCAGTCTTCAATTCTACAGTAAAGCCCTCAGAGCTCTCTAAATATGTGGCATCTCCGGGTATTACACAGACAATAATAATAATAATAATAACTTTATTTTTCTATACCGCCATAGTCAGGCGACTTCTAGGTGGTGTACATTGAAAGAAGGCTGGACATTCAGTGAATAACAAAAAGTCTTAATACAATACAATGAGTCTAAATACAATACAATAAGTCTAAATGGGAACTTACGCACTAATTGGAGTTCTATGGGTAAAGAATACCTGAATACATGAAAGGAGCTTTTTGAGAGAAAGAAAAGGCGTTTACAGCGGGGGAAGTCCTAGTGAGGGAGGGGACAGTTTTAGTCAATGAATTTGGCGAATAGGGCGTTAATGAAGTCATTAGGTTCAATCTAGCCATTTATTTCTGCATGAATTTAAACAACTAAAAAAAAAATATATATATATATATATATATAGCTCATCCAGTCATACAAGAAACGGCTCTACAGCACCTCTAATAATGTTTTGATCACTAGGTTCCTTCCTGAGGTCTCACTAAGGATATGAAATAGATGCGATCCCAACTTCCAGACCTCTTCCACATAATTTATGGAGAGGTGTTACTGAGCCTTGAAGGAGACCTGTGTGATTGCACTACAGCAAAATAAAAAAGTAGCAGATAAAGATCAAAGTGAGAGCTAGGGCAAAACAGTTTAGGTAAAGATGCAGGTAATAATTAGCAATATATTAAAAATATTTTATTTTTATTTGCTTATAATGTCATTAATTCTTTATACTGGGGGGACAACAACACCACTTATGTCGACAGTAAAGTTAGAATAGGGTCATTAAATCCAGTGGCGTACCTAGTATACAGTATATGACAGTTAGTGCTGATCATTTTTTAACAACCCCCCTCTATATAAAAAAGTTATTTTTAGTAATGCAGTACTCCCCCCAATATTCACGGGGGTTCCGTTCCAGGAACCCCCGCGAATCTTGAAAAAACGCAAATACGGTTTTTCATGGGGGAGCCTGAAGAGGGCAGCGGGAGAGGGCAGAAGGAGAGCAGCCGGAGCGCCGCAAGTGCAGGAAATCACTCGCGGTACGCTCCAACCGCCTCTTCCTGCACTAAGTCGGGCCTTATCCAATCAGGAGCTGCGTGTCAAAGCTGGTTTTGGGCCCCTTTGCCAGCAGGGCTGTATTTTTTATTAATGCTGTTTTGCCTGTGTTGTGTAGAGCTGCTGGTAATTAGTGAATGGAAACAAAGGGGGAGGATTCCCTTTTGTGCATTGCTAGGAGAACTCATTTAAATACTAATGAGCTCCTAGCGATGTATTTGCAGAGGTTTTGGGAAGAAGGGGGCGCTGAAGTGCGCCTCCATTCCGGGCAACCCCTACCCTCACTACACCACTGGGCTCACGAGTAATGTGAGAAAATACTTCTTTAAAGAAAGAGTGGTAGATACAAGGAATGGTCTCCCAGTGGAGGTGGTAGAGATGAAGACTGTATTTAAATTCAAGATAGCGTGGGCAGGCATGTAGGAGTTGTTAGGGAGAAGAGGAAATAGTTGATGCTGTGGAGGAGCAGATTGGATGGGCCATTCAGCCTTTATCTGCCATCATGTTTCTATTTTTCAAATGCTGGTAGCTTAGACATCTGATGTACCTCACTCAAGCTTACTTGGAGATTTTCATTATACAGGATGGCCCTGTTTTACAGTGTCTAAAACAAGAAACAGACCTTTCCTAGAAGTCTTGCAAGCTCAATTAATAAAGCAATTTTAAATCTCTAAGAGTAGGGAGGCTGTACCTTTTAATTTTGAAACTTTTTGTTCCTTTATCTGATGCACTCCTAATCCCCTCAAGGAATTTTCAAACAGAACACTGATATCGAACCTTACTAGACAGAACTTTCAAGATTCAAGCTGGTAGACAGCAATCATGGCTAGGCTATCTCATCGATACCGCTAGGTTGACCTACAGCATCTTCAGTAAAGAACTAAAGACCACTTTGTTTAAGAAATTCTTGTCCTAGCCAGACACTCTCCCACGAACATAACTTCCACACCTTACCCTAAATTTCTTCCTCACATTAGGTATCCACATTCCCTGTCTGCTAAAAATTCCCTCTTCATAATTGTATCCTGATATTTCGCTGATGTTAGAATATTTTCAATTGTAAGATGTAAAATAGTTATTTATACATTACTTGTTGGAATATTCATATTTATCTCTACCTCTCTCTTTATATTTTTATCTTTACTTTTCATTAATTGTTTCTTCAGGTACTTTAGTTAGATTGTGAGCCTTTGGGACAGTTAGGGAAATTTCCAAGTACCTATCTTATTTATTTTTATCTATTGTATCTTTTTAATGCATCATTTTTGTAAACCGCTTAGAAACCTCACGGTTATTAGCGGTATATAAGAATTAAATTAAATTAAAATTAAATTAAATACTATAAAAAGTAACCTCTTCTCACAATGCATCACTGGTGAAATACGCTAACAATTTACCTGCTGTCATTGTAGAGAGCTTCTTTTTCCAACTGCAGTCGCTGGAAGCTGAGGGAAGCAACAGAGCAGATGTTAGCTAGAAACCAGATTGCAGGGAAGGGGTGGGGTGGGGAGGGAGAAAAGGATAAGGACTAGAGAATGGCACGGTGGCAGTTTACCCGCGGCCACCGCATTTAGCCACGGGTGATCCGCCGAAACGGGGAACGAAAACTAGCAGTCGCTGCGGCGACGGGGACAAGGCCATTCACCGCCCCGTGGGGCAGTGAATGGTCTTGTCCCCGCAGTGAGGCATGAAGGATCGCGCGGTCTCCGCAGCCCACACCCGCCTGCCCAATCGATCCTAGTGTTTAGCCAGCTCTCTCCCTTCTCCTCACCTTAGTTTGTAGGTTTTCTTTTTCGGCAACCCGCACGCTATCAGAGAGCCACGCACCCGCTGCTGCTCAGTTTCGATCTTCTGCTCTGACGCAACCAGAAACAGGAAGTTGCAGCAGAGCAGAAGATTGAACACTGAGCAGCCGCATGTGCGCGGCTCTTTGGGAAAGCGTGCAAGTCGCCTAAAAAGAAAGCCTGCAAACTAAGGTGAGGAGAAGGGAGAGAGCTGGCTAAACACTAGGATCGATTGGGCAGGCGGGTGGGGGCTGCGAGGACCGTGCGATCGCCCGTGTTCCCAGCTCAAACTGGAAGGAGGGAGTGAAAGGGAAAAGGATTCTGGGCCAAGGGGATGAAGACGGAAAGAAAAACCCACAGCAGGAAAGAAAGGGAAGGACAGGCAGGTGAGCCAGATGCTAGAAGCAGGGGGGGGGGGGGAAGAAAGAGGGAAAAAAGCTAGATGGGGTTGAAGAGACACACTGGTATGGAAGAGGAAGATAGGGGAAATCTGGACACAGGAAGGTAACAGAAAGAGGGGAAATTATGTGCATGGGGCATAGGGACAGAGACATAAAGGGGACATGCCATGGGGATGGTATATGGACACAGGGGGGGCAATGACAGATACATAGGGGAGATATTAGAAATGGAGAAAATAGGAGCACAGAAGCGAGATGGTTTGTGGGGATGGGACAGGGACCGAGCTCGCAGGCTCCAGTGGCTTGCACAAATTACATTGTAACGTGCCATGAAAATAAGAGGGAGGAAGGTAGATAGATAGGCCACGCGAGAGGAGCTGAAGGGTAGTAGAAAGGAACAGATGGTAAAGGAGGGAGGGAAGGGTGGTGGTGGAAAGGAATAGGACAGACATTGAAGGAGGGTGGAGAGGAACAGACCCCGAAGGGAAATGTGGAAGACAGAGTGGGAGGAAGACAGATGCCAGACTATGGGGGAGCGGAGGGAAGAAGATGGGTGCTAGACCAATTGGGGGGGGGTGAAGGGAGAGGCACAGTAACAGCAAATGGAAGACGCAGAGAGAAGACACAGTGGATGGAAGGAATTGAATGAGAAGATGTGGAAAGCAGAAACCAAACAACAAAGGTAGAAAAAAAAATTTATATTTATTTATTTATTTTTTGCTTTAGGATAAAATAGTATATTAGTTGTGTTGATAAAAATTTATAAACAAAGCCCTGCCAGCTGAACATCTCTTTCTCTAGTTCAGCAGCAGGAACTTTGATTTATAAGAAAGGAATAAGCTAAATATTACAGTACTAAGGCTTATATGGATGCAGCGGGGACGGTGACGGGGCGGTGAATGGGATGGCAGTGGCGGTGACGGGGCGGTGAAAGTGATGCCGGTGACGGTGACGGGGCGGTGAAGGGAACGGCGGTGACGGGGCGGTGCAGAGGATGGTGGGCCGGGGACGGGGCGGTGACGGGGACAGATTTTTTCCCCGTGTCATTCTCTAATAAGGACAATGGACATACAGTAACTCCTGAGTATGTCACATACACAGTCTTGGCCTATCTGAGCTACCTGATCAATCTCCAGCCCATTTATTTTAGCCCTGAACTAGATGTGGGGGCTTGTTCACTTAAAGTGAAAGGTTTAATGAATTATTTTTTGTTATAATTTAAAAAAATAAAATAAAACCAAAGGAGTTAACAGCCCAACAAACAATCCCTAAAGAACAAAATCTTCTGACACTCTCAAATCTTACATGGTTCAGCAACATTCTTATGAAAGCCTCCTAATATAAGGAAGTGGTCAAACTACATCCAGCAGGCTATGTTTATGGTGACTGGATGTCATTTCCAGTTTGGGAGGATCCTCAAACATGATCTTTCACTTCTTGAGTACTGCCACAGCTGTTACCTTCTCTCAGATCCTCACATACCCCTCAGTTCTACTGCTTAAATGTTTTCTCACTTCCAGTTTAATGACAAGTTTCAAGTTTCTTGGCTTTTAATATACCGACCATCAGCAAGTATCTGGCCGGTTTACAATAAAAAATTTTAAAGGAAAAATTAAATAAATAGATAAATTTAAAATAATCAAAGTGTACACTGAAGACATTAACTAGACAAACTTGAAGGTGAGGAAAAATGGGAAGGATAGGGGGAAAGTTACATGTTAAAAGAAGAAAGGAGAAAGAGGGAAGAGGGTAAAACAAATAGGGTGGGATCGCTTTATAAAAGCGGTTGGTTAAATATAAAAAGAAGAAAAAGATGAAGAATGGAAGTAAAGAGAGAAAGAAAAAGGAAAAGGAAAAAAAAAAAAACCAACTATATGTATGTGAAGGAAAATCTAAATACAGGAAAAGGCATCACTGAATAAGAAGGTCTTCAAGCTTATCTTAAATTTGTCGAGTTGATTTTCAGATCGGAGTAGCTGTGGCAGAGCATTCCACAAGGTGGGAGCTACTACTGCGAAGTTTATTTTCCTAGTGTAGAAGAAATCTTTTATAGAAGGAATTGACAAGAGTTTCTGATCGGCTGACCTTAGGAGACGTACTGAGCGTTGTGGGATGAGGAGCTTGTCTAGGTATAAAGGCAGGTGAGAAAGTCTGATTTTAAAAGTGAGCAGAATGGTTTTATAAGTGATACGGTGTATAATGGGGAGCCAGTGTGCTTCCTTCAGAAGAGGGGTAACATGGTCAAATTTCCTAGCTTTATAGATGAGTTTTAGTGCTGTGCTTTGAATTAGTTGTAACCGTCAAATTTCTTTTTGAGGAAGTCCGTTATAAAGAGAGTTGCAATAATCTAGGTGAGAAATAACTAGAGAATGAATTAGAATTTTGATCGCATCTGTCTCGAGGATCGAAGTTAGAGAGCGGATAAGACGAAGTTTGAAAAAGCAAATCTTAGCAATCGAGCTGATGTGATCGTGGAAAGTGAGATCTTTATCAATAATAACTCCTAGTAAATGTCTAGTTATTTATATTGCCTGTGTTAGTATTATCCTCTCACTCTTTTACATAACATTTCTGAAAAAGAATAGTAAGCATACCATGTAACCAACAAAAACTATGGCATCAGTAAGATGAAGAAACTTAGCAACTGGGAACATAGAAGAGGAGATAACACCACAAGCCAACAAACTATGGAAATAAGAATCCCAAACCAAAGTTTGAAATCTGGATGATGCAATTCTGCTCAAATTTAGTTTGGGCTCCCATTATCAGGCCTGATCTCAAAATTCTACGCTAAGTAACAGACCTGCATGCACATTAATGGGAATAATTCTCAAATTTGAGTTGAGCATGGGGACTCAACAGGGATATCCTCCATCTCTTCTGCTTTTAGCACTGGTGATGGAACCATTGGCAACTGTTGTTCGCATCAGTCTTGATATATTTCTGGACTTGGTGTGAGAGACATTGAATATAAATTTCTATCACTTATTAATTCCCTTGTCTCATTTCCAAACCTTACCAACCAAACCAATACTGGACTTTCACTCGCAAATATCTTGGAGTTAGGAAATGTGGAGCTCTCAGATTCCTGTGCTGGGTAATTAAATAAATTAGACCAGCCTTTGGCAGGTTGACGGTTTCTTTCATTAAGCTCCTTTTCACCACCTACTCTATCTATAGTGTGTGTACTTTAAAATGAACGAATGTCATACTTATTGAAAAAAATAAAATAAATAAAAGCAACACTTAGCTTTATAACCGGTCGCTAGTTGTGACACATGAAACAGCTTATTGCTTAACATGAACAGCTGGCTCGGACAGGACCCGTTTTGCCAATTATTGGCTTCTTCAGAGGTCTGCTTGTTCAGGTGTGAACAGCTCATCCTGTGGGCACCACGATCAGAACACCATTCCTCAAAGAGACGCCAAAAGCACACATAGGCCCAAGAGATGGAAAGCCTCCAAGAGGCCCAAGAGGATAGAGATCACTTTATCAGAATATCTCTTCTTACTTAGACATTCCCTTTCAAGAGACAAGCCGTAAGACAAAAGGTATCCAGATTGAACATGGGAATGGGACCCTGAGTCAGAAGTAAAGAATGACACAGGGGACACATTTTTCCCCATCCCCGCAGGAACTCAATTTCCCCATCCCATCCTTGCAAATTTTGTTGCTGTCCCAATCCCTGCCCCTTTTCCTGTGAGCTCAGCCTTAACTGCACAAATCTTGAACACTTATGATTTTAAAGTGTTTAAGCCTTGTGCAGATGAGGCCAGAGCTTGCAGGAATGGGGCAGGGACAGGAAAAGAACTCATGGGGATAGGGCAGGAAGGAGAAATTAGGTTCTTACCTGTTAATTTACTGTATTTTTCGCTCCATTAGACGCATCTGACCATAAGATGCGCTCTAAATTTAGAGGAGGAAAACAAGAAAAAAATTCCATTCTGAACCGAATTCTCCCTGCCAGGCTCTGCACCCAACCCCACACTCCTCGCCAAACTCTGCAACCTGACCCCCTCCCTGACAGGCTCTGTACCCTGTCCCCCCTCTGGTGGTCTAGTGGTAGGCCGGAACGGGGCAGGCAGGCAGGTAGGGACAGGGTGGGTAGGTAGGGAGGAGGCCTTGCCTCTCCCTTCCTCAGGCAAGTAGCAGGAAAACCTCGGCCTCTCCCTCCAGGCAGGCCCCAGCCTCTCCCTCCCAGGCAGGCAGCAGGCAGGCCCCGGCCTCTCCCTCCTCATTCCACAGGCAGACGGCAAGCAGCAGGCAGGCCCCGGCCCTCTTCTTCCTCCTCCCCCCGCGCATACCTTTTTTTAAAAAACTTCTGGCGCCTCACTGCTGAGAGCGGCACAGAAGGGTTGCTGGCTGCCTGGCCCCCGCCACTTCCACAGAGAACGGCAGATGCCTCCTCTTCTGTTCTCTGGCGGCATAGCGGCGCGTTCTCATTGGAAGCAGCGCGGAACCAGGCAGGCAACCCGGAGCGCCGCTATGCCGCCAAAGAACAGAAAAGGAGGCAGCCATGTCTGCCATTCTCAGCGGAAGCGGGGACCAGGCAGTCAGCAACCCTTCTGTGCTGTTCTCAGCGAGTGAGGCGCCAGAAGTTTTTTTTTAAAAAAAAAGTGCGCGGCGGGGAGGAAGAGGGCTGGTAAGAAAGGGAGGGTGGTGGACCGGATCCAAGATGGCCGCTGCCTATGCGATCGGATAACATGCATCCGACCCGAGCTCACCAACTGTTTTACTTTATGCTGTTGACAGCTGTTTCCAGCTTAACTACATTCCTACCTGAACGCAATGCCGAAGAGGAGAGGCCGGAGCACTACTGCTGCCTCACGGTGCTCAGGAGGGCCGACTCTCGACAACATTGAGTACTTGCTCCGGAGGATGCAGGGAGCTGCGTCTGCAACTCCGGAGGTTGGCCCGCTGAGGATCCCGGGTGTGGGCGAGACTGGCGGGATTTCTGTTGGGCCAGATACTACTCTCAGACCGGAGATTAGAGCACCGCCTCCTCCACCACAGATAGCCAGTTCTCCCAGGGGTGAGGAAACCCCGAATGAAGGGGCGGTCCTATCCCCAGAGGCAGATTCAACACCAGGGAGCCTGGGAATGGAGATCCTGGTTCGGATAATCTCTGAAGAGGACTCTGTGGAAATTACAGCAGCAGGAGGAGGTTTGATCCAGAAGGAACAGTCATGGATATCTTAAGGAAGGTGAGAAACTATGCACTTCAATACAAGTTTCTTTTTGGGATAGGCCTGCTGAGATGACCTTAGAAGCCCTTTGGGACCTGGTAGCAAATTTTGGGAAGGCAATTAGCCCCAATTTCCAACAAATTGAAAATAAACTGATTCACCATTCAGAAGAGCTAGAAAAATTAAAAATGGACATGACTTCTTCAAAAAATATACTTCAAAAGACTCAGCAAGACATGGCTTCAGTAAAACAACTTCAGGAAACTATAATTAAAGATAATTTAAATCTTAGAAGAAAAGTAGAGACATTAGAGAGCCATGCGCTTATTAATAACTTGAGATTGATAAATTTTCCAAGAGTAATCATGGTTTCACCTAGAGACATGCTTAGGAGATATTTAACAGAAATTTTGGAAGTTCCGGAGGGAAATCTTCCACCATTCTCTCAGGTGTATTATCTCCCTAGCAAAATTCCGCATCAACAGCAACCTGAACCTACTCAAGGACAAGCATTAAATATTACTGAAATTTTGGAGAAATTAGACACGGAGGTGGCAACACCAGCAACATTAGTTGTTACATTGGCTCTATCTATTGATAAGTCATGGTTATTGAGACTATTTCTTAAGAATAAACAGAAGGAATTTCTTGGTTGTAAAATTCAAATGTTCCCTGATGTTTCAAGGGAAAAGCAAAAACGTAGGCGTGATTTCCTTCTTTTAAAACAAGGGGTCATCTCACTAGGAGCTACATTTTACTTAAGACACCCTTGTAAGTGCATTGTTCGGTATCACTCAACTAAATATGTATTTTTTGAACCTCAACAATTGACTAATTTTGTGGCTATGTCCCGTCTGGACAAGGATAAAATTCAATCTTGAGCTCTAAAAAGGAAAATAGTAGCTTCGTTCCCGATGTATAGAAAGCACAGTTACTTACCGTAACAGGTGTTATCCAGGGACAGCAGGCAGATATTCTTGACTGATGGGTGACGGCACCGACGGAGCCCCGGTACGGACAATTTTAGAGTGATTGCACTCTAAGAACTTTAGAAAGTTCTAGCTAGGCTGCACCGCGCGTGCGCGAGTGCCTTCCCGCCCGACAGAGGCGCGCGGTCCCCAGTTAGGATAAGCCAGCTAAGAAGCCAACCCGGGGAGGTGGGTGGGACGCAAGAATATCTGCCTGCTGTCCCTGGATAACACCTGTTACGGTAAGTAACTGTGCTTTATCCCAGGACAAGCAGGCAGCATATTCTTGACTGATGGGTGACCTCCAAGCTAACAAAAAGAGGGATGGAGGGAAGGTTGGCCATTAGGAAAACAAATTTTGTAAAACAGATTGGCCGAAGTGTCCATCCCGTCTGGAGAATGCATCCAGACAATAGTGAGATGTAAAAGTATGAACTGAGGACCAAGTAGCAGCCTTGCAGATTTCCTCAATAGGAGTGGAACGGAGGAAAGCTACAGACGCTGCCATAGCTCTAATCTTGTGGCCTGTGACAGAACCTTCCAGTGTCAGGCCCGACTGAGCATAACAGAAGGAAACGCAAGCGGCAAGCCAATTAGACAGGGTGCGTTTAGATACAGGATGACCCAACTTGTTAGGATCAAAGGACAAAAACAGTTGAGGAGATGATCTGTGAGGTTTGGTGCGATCAAGATAGTAAGCCAGAGCACGTTTACAATCCAAGGTATGCAAAGCCTGTTCACCTGGATTAGAATGAGGCTTTGGGAAAAAAACAGGTAGAACAATGGATTGGTTAAGATGAAACTCAGACACAACCTTAGGAAGGAATTTTGGATGTGTACGGAGAACGACCTTATCATGGTGAAAAACAGTAAAAGGTGGATCAGCCACCAGTGCATGGAGCTCACTGACCCTCCTGGCAGAAGTGAGAGCTATAAGAAAGACCACTTTCCAAGTTAGAAATTTAAAATGCGTTGTGGCCAAAGGCTCGAAAGGAGGCTTCATTAACGCAGAAAGAACCACATTAAGATCCCATACAACAGGAGGAGCCTTAAGAGGTGGCTTCACATTGAAAAGGCCCTTCATGAACCTTGAAACTAAGGGATGAGCTGAAAGGGGTTTTCCATGAATCGGCTCATGAAAAGCTGCAATAGCACTAAGGTGGACCCTTATCGAAGAGGATTTAAGACCAGAGTCAGATAAGGACAATAAATAGTCCAACACCAGTCCCACTGCTGTAGATATGGGATTATGGTGATGTAACAGGCACCAGGAAGAAAAGCGAGACCACTTTTGTTGGTAACATTGAAGAGTAGACGGCTTCCTGGAGGCATCAATAATAGAACGGACAGGCTGAGACAGGAGAGCATGAGCTGGAGTCAGCCCGAGAGATACCAAGCTGTCAGGTGCAGAGACTGTAAGTTGGGATGAAGTAGTGTTTGCTGATTCTGTGTAAGCAGTGAAGGAAACAGAGGAAGAGGTATGGGTTCTCTGGAACTGAGTTGAAGTAGAAGGGAAAACCAATGCTGTCTGGGCCACCGTGGAGCTATGAGAATCATGGTGGCTTGTTCCCTCTTGAGCTTGAATAAGGTGCGCAGCATGAGCGGAAGAGGAGGGAATGCATAAAGGAAGAGATTGGTCCAATCCAGGAGAAATGCATCGGGTTCCAGACGGTGAGGAGAGTAAAGTCTGGAGCAAAACAGGGGCAGTTGATGGTTGTGGGGAGCTGCAAAAAGATCCACTTGAGGTGTGCCCCATTGGGAGAAAATGGACTGGAGAGTCGAGGAGTCGAGAGTCCATTCGTGAGGTTGAAGAATTCTGCTGAGATTGTCTGCTAAGCAATTCTGTTCCCCTTGGATGTAGACTGCCTTCAGGAATAAGTGACGAGCAGCCGCCCAGGTCCAAATCCTTAGAGCTTCCTGACATAAGGGATGGGATCCCGTCCCTCCCTGTTTGTTGATATAGTACATTGCAACTTGGTTGTCTGTGCAAATGAGAAGAACCTGAGGAAACAGGAGATGTTGGAAAGCTTTGAGGGCGTAAAACATCGCCCTGAGTTCCAGGAAATTGATGTGGTGTTTCTTTTCCTGTGTGGTCCAAAATCCCTGAGTTTGGAACTCGTTCAAGTGAGCTCCCCATGCATAGGGGGAGGAATCCGTGGTAATGACCAGTTGATGAGGAGGTAGATGGAACAGTAGACCTCTGGATAGATTTGATGATTTCAACCACCAAAGAAGCGACTGTCGAAGAGACGAGGTCACAGATATGTGTTGTGAACAAGGATCCGTCGCTTGTGACCACTGAGTCGCTAGGGTCCATTGAGGAGTACGCAGGTGGAGACGTGCGAAGGGAGTGACATGTACTGTGGAGGCCATGTGTCCCAAGAGCACCATCATGTGATTCGCAGAGATGGAAGGTTGTTGGAACACCTGCTGACAGAGATGAAGGATGGTGTGAAGGCGGTTTGGAGGAAGAAAAGCCCTCATCTGAACAGTATCCAGAATGGCTCCAATGAATTGAAGTCGCTGAGTTGGAATGAGGTGCGACTTGGGTAGATTGATTTCGAACCCCAACAGTCGAAGGAAGTAAATGGTCTGATCCGTGGCTTTGTGAACGGACTGAGGAGAAGGAGCCTTGATGAGCCAGTCGTCCAGGTAAGGGAAGACTTGAAAGTTGTGGGAGCGGAGATAAGCTGCGACCACAATCAGACATTTGGTGAATACCCTGGGTGAGGAGGCTAGGCCGAAGGGTAGCACCTTGTATTGGTAATGATGTTGGTTGACAAGAAAGCGAAGATATTGTCTGGACATCAGATGAATTGGAACGTGAGTATACGCCTCCTTGAGATCGAGGGAACATAGCCAGTCTTCCTGAGAGAGAAGAGGATATAGGGTGGCAAGAGATAACATCTTGAACTTCTCCTTGATCAGACATTTGTTGAGCTCCCTGAGATCTAATATTGGTCTGAGATCTCCGGTCTTTTTGGGTACAAGAAAGTACCGGGAGTAAAATCCCATGCCTTGCTGGTCCAGAGGAACTGGTTCGATGGCATTGAGAAGAAGGAGGGATTGAACCTCCTGAGCGAGGAGGAGGGACTGAGCCTTGTTGGAAGCAGACTCTTTTGGCAGACTTAATGGTGGAGGAGTCTGAAAGTTTAGAGAGTAGCCGTGGGCGATTATAGCAAGTACCCACTGGTCGGAGGTGATTGCTTCCCAGCGAGATAGAAAAACTTGTAGTCGACCTCCTATGGGCTGAGGCAGAGGACATGAGGGAGGAAGACTGGCAATGTTCTGGAGAAAAGAGTCAAAAGGGCTGTGTCGACTTAGGTTGAGTAGCCGGTTTGACAGTAGGCTGCTGTTGTTGACGAGCCTGTTGCTGCTGCTGACGCTGTCTGCGAGGTTGAGGAGGATGAGGCTGGGCCGGCCGAGCAGAAAACCTCCTTTGATATGAAGATTGTTGCCTGAATGGACGAGGAGGAGGAGGTTTCTTCTTGTTTTTCAACAAGGTGTCCCACCTAGTTTCATGGGCAGAGAGCTTTTGTGTGGTGGTATCCATGGACTCCCCAAACAGCTCATCCCCTAGGCAAGGCGCATTGGCCAGCCGGTCCTGATGGTTTACGTCCAATTCTGAGGCCCGCAGCCATGCCAACCTTCTCATTGCTACAGAGATAGCAGTAGCACGAGATGTCAGTTCAAAAGTATCATAAATAGAACGGACCATAAACTTCCTGAGTTGCAGAAGAATAGAGGTACATTGCTGAAAAGCAGGAAGTTTACGGTCCGGAATATACTTTTGAAAAGAGGTCACCTGTTGAATGAGGTGCTTCAGGTAAAACGAGAAGTGGAAAGCGTAATTACTTGAACGGTTGGCCAGCATGGCATTTTGGTAAAGACGCTTTCCAAATTTGTCCATGGCCTTTCCTTCCCTACCAGGAGGGACAGAGGCATACATACTGGCTCCTGCAGTCTTCTTTAGGGTTGACTCTACCAACAGGGATTCATGGGGAAGTTGGGGTTTGTCAAATCCAGGGATTGGAATCACTTTATATAGAGATTCTAGTTTTCTTGGGGCTCCTGGGATTGTCAAAGGAGTTTCAAGATTCTTATAAAAAGTTTCCCTCAAGATGTCATGGAGGGGTAACTTTAAAAACTCTTTAGGAGGTTGGTCAGAATCCAAGGCATCCAAAAATGCCTTGGATTTTTTAGAGTCAGACTCTAAAGGAATAGACAGGGTGTCTGACATCTCCTTTAAAAATTTTGTGAAGGAGGAGTGCTCTGGCTTAGCAGTAGTATCCTGCACCGATGGTTCATCCTCATCAGATGTGTAATCCTCCTCGGTAACGAGGGGATCATCCGAATCGTCCCACAAGTCAAGGTCCCGTACCGATTGTAAACGGCCCTGGGAAAGTGGAGTCGATGTATCAGCATGTTTAGTCTTGCGTACCGATTTACCAGACCGAGTGGAGACGGTACCAGGGGAATGCAGTACGGTACGGGGTTCAGAGAACGGTACCGGTTCCGACCCCGTAGGAATAGCACGCCGTTTTGGTTCTGCTGACAGAACAGGCATGGACAAAGATTTATGTGGTGCCGAAACAGTCGATGCCAATAACAGAGGCTGTTCGACAGACGGCACCGAAGGCTCAGTCGGTACCGACACTGGAAGGTTCGGAGACAATAGAGCTGGGAGCAACTGTTGGAGTTGCTGCTGAAGCTGGACCTGGAGGATAGAGGCAATGCGCTCATCCAACGTTGGTCCCGATGGCACCGGTACCGGTTTTTTCTTGCTCGGTACCTTCGGTGCCGCTCGACGCTCGGGTGAAGTCGATGCCGATGAAGAGGCCGAGACTTCAATGGGAGCGGAGCGTTTACGGGGCCGGCGCTCAGTCTGCAGGACTTGGCTCACTGCATGCTCGACTGGCTGGCCTAGAACAGTAGGGGAAGGCTTCTTAGCCGGCTTACCTACAGGAGTCGACACCGATGATGGATCTGGCGGTGCCGAGGTAGTCGGAGTCGATTTGGAGGAAGTCGTCGACGTCGATACCGGTGCAACTTCCATAGCGGTACCGAAAAGGATCCGCTGCTGAATTTGTCGATTTTTTAAAGTTCTTTTTTGTAAAGAACTACAGCGGGTGCAGGTTTCAGCCCTATGGTCCGGACCCAAACACTGGAGGCACCACTTGTGTGGGTCGGAAAGGGAGATAGGGCGTGCACACCGCTGACACTTTTTGAAACCCGGTGACGGGGGCATGAAGGGAAATACTGCTGTAGCAAAATCGAAGCCCGAGGCTTCGATGGTGCCAACAGGCCCCGCCGGGTCAGATTCGACAAAAAAAATGAAAAATAAGAATTTTTTTTTTTTTTTACACAAAAGGTAAAAAAGAAGGAAAGAAATAAAATATGAAGAGAAAAATACGCGCGAGCGGGAAGGCAAGTGAAATAGAAAAAAACTTCCAACAGCCGTTGGAAACACGCGTCTTCTTAGCTCCGCGGAATAAAGAAAACTGGGGACCGCGCGCCTCTGTCAGGCGGGAAGGCACTCGCGCACGCGCGGTGCGGCCTAGCTAGAACTTTCTAAAGTTCTTAGAGTGCAATCACTCTAAAATTGTCCGTACCGGGGCTCCGTCGGTGCCGTCACCCATCAGTCAAGAATATGCTGCCTGCTTGTCCTGGGATAACAGCATTACTTTGATGTATTGATTATATCTCTTCTTATTTCTTGCCAATATAATTCTTGGATCTAAAGAGGACTTGAGCTAATTTCACCATAATAATTCTTCTTGTAATTTTACTTAACTTTTGTTAAGTAAGAATTTATTGTTTAATGATTAATATGCTTTGGTTAAATTTGCTTTCTGTACAAGTTATACTTGATAATATATTGAAATCAATAAAAATACTTAAATATAAAAATAAAAGAAAGGGAGGGTGGCAACATTAATATAAGTTAACGGGGGGGGGGGGGGGGGCGCGCTTTGTGTATTTGCTCTATTAGACGCACCCTTATTTCCACCCACTTTTGGGGAGGAAAAAGTGCATCTAATGGAGCAAAAAATACGGTACTTTCTTTTATCGTCTCCAGACTGGTATAGGTTAATCTTACAAGCGGGTATATATATCTCATCATGACCAGCAGGTGGAAACAAACAAAACTGTAGAATAGTACATAAGAGGTACCTTCCCCTATTCCTATCAGCCAAGCAAAACTAAGAATTTGAAACAGAAATAAACAATACTCCGAACAGGAGTAATAACTAACATACCCAAATGCTGTTGGAAAATGCAAAGGAGAGATCCCAGAAAGAAAATGTCCCCAACAGCTTGCAAGCTAAGCCAGCCAAGCCACAGCCGCTGTTCTTCAATTCTCCCCGGCCCTAGAAAAATACTAGAACCCGCAGAAAAAACCCAAAAAGTGCACGTGCAACAGCCACAAGAACAACACAACAATATACAGGGTGGGGACCTATACCGGTCTGGAGAAGCTAAAAGAAAGTAAATTAGCATGTAAGAACCTAATTTCTCCTTCTTTAGCACTCTCCAGACCGGTATAGGTTAATCTAACAAGCGGGATGTACCAAAGCAGTTCCCAAGCAGGACCGACACCAGGACACGCTCACCGAACACCACATTCCAACATGCCTGAATGTCCACACGGTAGTGTCTGGCAAAGGAATGCAAGGAAGACCAAACAGCAGCCTTACAAATGTCCACAGGAGGCACTAGTGAAGACTCAGCCCAAGATACCGCCTGACCCCAAGTGGAAAGAGCCTTGAGAAATTCTGGAACAGTCTGCTATAGCTCACTACTGATGTGCTTATACCAATACATTACATTACATTGATGTCTTCTACCCCGCCAATATCTTTCAGTTCTAGGCGGTTTACAAAAAGAAATTAGCCTGGACATTCCCAGGGAGATTACAAGGTTGATAACTTTAGTATGCATCGGGATCTGGGAAGGATCGATATGGTTTGGTTAGATCATTTGACAAATTTCTTGAATAGTATGGTTTTCAGTTCTTTCCTGAATGTTTTGCAGTTGGGCATCATGGTCAGCAGATTTGAAAGGTGGCAGTCTATTTTTGCTCTCTGGTGGCTAGTAGACGATCATATATTTTTTTGCTTTGCATGCCTTTGATTGGGGGGTGGGTAAAGTGTGCTTGAGTTCTTCAGATATACTTTGTTGTTGCCAGAGCTGGGCTGGCTACTGGCCAACCAGTGCACCATGGATGAAGACCAGAGTATTTTGGAAGACCAAAGAGCTGAGTATTTCTTCACTGAAAAGGCACAGGAAAAGGTTCTGCCACTCAGTGAACCAAGTGTGGTTACTGTACTGCAGGGGTCTCAAAGTCCCTCCTTGAGGGCCACAATCCAGTCGGGTTTTCAGGATTCCTCCAATGAATATGCATGAGATCTATGTGCATGCACTGCTTTCAATGCATATTCATTGGGGAAATCCTGAAAACCCGACTAGATTGCGGCCCTCAAGGAGGGACTTTGAGATCCCTGCTGTACTGTATATTACACAAACAGGAGTGCTCCAGAGATATTTCATATTGTGCCTGCACCATAAAGTTTAGAGCTACAGATGGGCTCCCTGAAGAAAGCATTAGAACTGGAAAACTGCAAGAGGCTTGCCCTTTTCATATGGATCCTATAACAGAGTTTTCTTTCTCCCCTTACCTCTCCTGCTTCTTCTTCAACTTTTCTGAAGTCTACAAGAGAAAAAAAAAGGAGAGAGAGTCAGTAAACAGACCTGTTTTACAGCAAACATCTGGGGTGCATAGCTTGTGCCAAAGATCCAGAATGCTGTGTAAAATTACCATACATTTGCGAAGTGTCATGTGGGGAGGGAAATTCCTCTATAATATTACCAAAATCCGACCCTTCCTCTTTGAGCACACTGCCAAAACATTTATCCATGCTCTCATCATCTCACGCTTAGACTATGCAACCCACTACTCTCAGGACTTCCATTTAGCCATCTCACTCCCCTCCAATCCATCCAGAATTCAGCGCACAACTTATATTTCGGGAGAGCTGCTATATTCACGTTACTCCTCGCCTAAAGTCATTGGCTTCACATCCGTTTCAGACTACAATTCAAACTTCTCTTACTGACCTACAAATGCACTCAGTCAGCTGCCCCTCACTATCTCACTTCACTTATCTCCCCCTATGATCCCCCCCCCCCCCCGGTGAGCTCTACTCAGCTGGTAAATCCCTCCAATCTGTGCCCTTCTCTTCAACTGCCAGCTCTAGACTCCGTCCCTTCTGCCTTGCTGCACTGTATACTTGGAACAAGCTGCCCGAATCCATACGGCGGGCTCCATCTTGTTCAAGACCCAGTTAAAAGCCCACCTCTGAGAGTGCTTTCAACTCCTAACTCCTTTCACCTTGGGTTCTGCATCCCCAACCCTATATATCATGTCTGTCTGTTCAAGTTAAATTGTAAGCTCTTCTGAGCAGGGACGTCTATAAATGTCAAAATGTACAGCGCTGCATACGCCTTTCAGCGTTATACAGGTGATAAGTAGTAGTAGTAGTAGTATTCAGTGCTTCCTTTCCCAGACAGAGGACCACTCCAAAAGGGGTCTCAAGGCACCAAAGTCACCAAAAAAGGACGAACTTAAGCGGAAAAATAAGAAAAGGAAGCAGAGCAGATCAGAAGCACTTCTGTACAGTTCGCTTGGAGAAATAAAAAAAACTGTAGGGGGCTCTGTGTTCCTCAGCTAAGTGGGAGGAGCAGAAAGAGAGAAAAAAAAAGTGTGGTATTCTGCACAACCCAGTTCGCCGGTTGACATAAAACACCAATTGTATTGATTCTGGATGTTATGTAACAGAACAGGTCTTACCTGCTAACTTGCTTTCCTTGAGTCCTTCCAGATGAGTCAAGATACACGGGATTGCCTTCCATCAGCAGACAGACTAAGAACTACTCAACTACCAACATCACCCTACAAGTATTTTATATAGCCCGACCCTGTAAGCATTTCAATAGTAAAGCAAACTTAGAACTAATTCCCCACAACAAGAAACGCCTACCGTATATACTTTGATCCAAATATAAACCAAGGTGACCTTTTCTTCCCCCCCAAAATAGGAGGAAAAAAGGTTGACTAATATAAACCGATATTAGTAATTTGGGTTATCCTAGTAAAGTCTACAAAGACTAGACATCCTTGCCATAATTTTTAACTTTAAATATTTTTATTAGCGCAAAACCACAAAACATTTACATAACAGCAATTTAAACAATATCTGTTTAGATAAACAATTCCTCCCATCATAATCTCCCTATACCCTACCCCCATCCAAGTTGGTTTCTTAATGTTCCCAGCTGTATAAAATAGGCTTCTTGACATTCAATGCATGTAACAGTAATTCTGCGCCTTAGATACCAGTAGATGGTAGAGAAAATATTAAGAGAATATAGGGCAAACTTAAGTGACAAAGCAAGTGTTCTCAATCCCCCCAAACAGCATATTAATATTCACTGTTGCTGGAGCTCCAGAACTGCATAACCATACTTCCCCAACCTTCAGTCTGTGGGGTTCCAGAGCAAAGTTCTTCTGACTTAGGGCTCCCCAACTGGTACCCCAGGCTTAGTGAATTTTTGTACAGGTTTGAAAATTGAACTCCTGGTTCAGAGATGGAATGACTAACTCATATTTCTAGGACTTTTAATATATGATGCTTGCCGGCCATCTTCCCAAGCCCAGGAAGCCTATATGCAGTGGTATACTTCAGTCTGAGGACAGCTAAGTTCACGAATCCCAGGTTCAGAGCTATACTAGCACAGACCCAAACTAGGCCAGAAATGCAAGTCAATTTTACTGCACCTCTGAATTAGTAATTAAAACACAGGTGGCGGCAAGGGGACTAGTAGCTAACTTCAGTAGAAGCCAAAGAAACAGAGAGCCTTACCATTGCTGCTCAAGAAAGCTGATCCCACAATGATGAAGAAAAGTTGTTACCTTCGTGGTAACATGCTCAAAGTCTGCCAGTTCCCGCCTTCTCAGTTTACATTTGAGTATATATGATAAACTGAACCATAACTACCCTTCTCAACTAAGGCTTCCCTGCAGCAGCTAGAGCCCGAAACAATAGACCAATTTCCTACCAGAAAACTCCTGGACGGTTCTGGACTGATCTAGATGGACTTGAGGAAAAGTAAGACTTAATTTCTATTACCCCTCCTGAACGGACCAGACACATGGGAAGTACCCAAGCAGTATCTACCAAAGGCAGGACCCAGACAAAATCCTACACATCCAAGCTGTAATAACATACACAACAGTGCAATGATGACCAGATGGTCATCTTGCAAATAATTATGTGGTGGAATGATACCACACTTGGCCACACAAAAGGATGCTTGACCTCTGGTAGAATGGGTCTTTACGGCTGCTAAAACTGGACCATTCTTAACCACATATGCAGACCAGATAGCACATTGGTTTGAGGAAGCTATCACCTTTTCTAGCCCCTACAAATACAAGAGAGATGATTCGATCACCATAACTCCCTCTGTCTTCTTCATATAACAACGTAATGTCCAATGGACATCAAACTAATGAAGCTGATCTGAATACCTTCCCCCTTTCTATACCCCAAAAACCAGGGATAAAATCAGCTTATTTATGTGACATGAGGACACCACCTTAGGAAGAAGGAAGGAACCAGACTAATCATTAACTACTGCAATGTAAATGCGCATGAGTAGAGTCTCCTTCATTTGAAAGGAAACTGCAATGAGATGGCATAGGATGAAGTTAAGAGGTTAGGCTCCGGAGTAATTTAAGGAAATACTTTTTACAGAAAGGGTGGTAGATGCTTGGAACAGTCTCCCAGAAGAGGTGGTGGAGACAGCGATTGTGCCTGAATTCAAGAGGGCCTGATATAGGCACATGGGATCTCTTGGAGACGACTAATAAATAAACTGAGTGCCCTCGGGATGGGTCCCAAAGTGACGGGCTGGGTCAAGAACTGGTTGAGTGGAAGGTGACAGAGGGTAGTGATCAATGGAGATTGCTCTGAGGAAAGGGATGTTACCAGTGGTGTGACTCAAGGTTCTGTTCTTGGGCCTGTTCTTTTTAACATTTTTATAAATGATATTGCTGAAGGGTTGTTGGGTAAGATTTGCCTCTTTGCGGATTATACCAAAATCTGCAATAGAGTAGACACGCTGGATGATGTAAACAACATGAAGAAAGACCTGGCGAAGCTTGAAGAATGGTCTGAAATTTGGCAGCTAAAATTTAATGCTAAGAAATGTAAGGTCATGCATTTGGGCTGCAAGAACCAGAGGGAATGGTACAGATTAGGGAGTGAAGTTATGTGCACGACAGAAGAGTTGGACTTGGGTGTGATCGTATGTGATGATCTTAAGGTGGCCAAACAGGTTGAAAAGGTGACAGCGAAATCTAGAAGGATGCTAGGTTGCATAGGGAGAGGTATGGCTAGTAGGAAAAATGAGGTATTGATGCCCCTGTATAAGACTTTGATGCAACCTCATTTAGAATATTCTGTACAAATTGTCCAAATACAATGAACCAAAATCTCCCTCCTTTGCAAAGCACCTGCTGCTACAACCATGATTTTCGAGATAGTCATTGGAGCCCTGGTAAGCCTGAACATATGTGCAAAGAACTGAAAATGTTAATCCAGAATTGAAAACCATAGATAGTGCTGATGCTTTGCCCAAATGAGGATATGCAAGTAGGCCTCTCTCAAGTCAAGTGAGGTGAAAAACTCATTGATGAATGGCCACAATAACTGGCCCAAGCTTCCATACAAAATTTAAGCATTCAAGGGCCCTGTTCACTTGCTTGAGATCCAAAATGAGACAAAAGGTGCCTTCCTTTGTGGTACTCAAAATTATCAGATTATCTGCCTGCTCCTCATCCCTGCAGCAGAACCAGCCTGATCACCTCAAACTGCATTAGACTTGACAGCGTTGTCTAGACTACCACTGCCCCGAATGACAACCTGCAAGTAAACTCTATGAAGTTATCAAGCAGAAGATGAATGGATGGTAGACACCTGGAATGGGTGGTAGACACCTGGAATGGGCTTCCGGAGGATGTGATAGGACAGAGTACATTAAGGGGATTCAAAGAGGGATTGGACAAGTTCCTGAAGGTTACGGGGATTGAGGGATATAGATAGAGGTAGAGATAGGATTATGAAAGGGTATAGATAGAAGAATAATGGGGATTGAAAGGTTTTAGATAAAGGATCACTTACAGGTCATGGACCTGATGGGCCGCCACAGGAGCGGACTGCTGGGCACGATGGACCCCTGGTCTGACCTAACAGAGGCAACTTCTTATGTTCTTATGAATGAACTCTTTATACCCCTTATATAGACTTCTTGTGGGCCCCTTTGATCTGAGACAATTTAGACCCACCTTTTGTAGAAATGCCATAAGCATATGCACAGTGGAACTACTGAACTGAGCCCCCAAAAACCACAATGCATTCCTCGGGCACCCACCTATAATACCAGCTGTAACCTCTAAGCCTCCCCTGTAGGCAACCCTGAAAAGGTTGAGCCCAGGATGGAACTCTATTCCACTAAGAACTATGCACTCTCTGGGCCTATACTACCAAACTTCTTTGAATTGTCTTCTAGCTTACTGAAATCAAGACCAGGCTCTGAAACGATCCTCCAGGAGCCCGGGTTCCTCATACTCTACTAAGCTCTTATCCAGTTTGCTTATATCTCCACCAAATAGTAACTTCTCTTTAAAGGAAAGCTTGCTAAGTCAATGCTTAGAAGCCATATTCGTTGCCCAGTTATACAGCCACAAAGACCAATGTACCCCTACCAAGTGCCATACTCTTGACCAATGTGTGAATAAGGTTGTATAGTGAAGACCTTATCCATCTCTAGTTGAGCCACTCCCAAAGGTCTAACCATGTCTGCTTCCAGCCAAACAGCTGGCAATTACTTGGACCAGCAGAAAAACAGGCCTAAGCCACATAACACCTGCAAATGGTCACCTGCAAGGTTAGGACCTCCTCCTTCAACCAAACTGTAGTCTTTTAGCAACTGTCAAGACAACATTTCCTAATCATCTACCAGAATTAAATGCAAATCGGAACAAAATGTACCACATTTAGCTTTACATCCAGGGTGTCCAATGTTGCAGCTATCATGTCCTTATCAAGACCTGGAAAAGCCCAAACAGGCTTCTTAATTTCTTCCAACAAAGGATTCTCTACCTCACACACACACAACCAGTCCATCTTTGCAAGTTTTTGAAACCAACAATACTGGGCCAATTAAGGAGAGCAGCTCATCTCAATGGAAAAGCCAAACCACGGTTGTCTTCAAGTTTCAAGTTTCAAGTTTATTTAGATTTAATGGTTCGCTTAAAAATTCTAAGCGAATAACATTACAATAAATATAAGGGTAAAAACAGTTAAGATCATTTATGTGCATTAACAAACATATTCGTGAACACTTAACAATACAGACACTACTGAAGGAGTTGGGAAAAACAAGTGGGGTAAAAAGTTACAATGTTATTGTGTCCACATAGATAGACGAAGAAAATTGGATAGGGTAGGGTAGAACATTGGGATGGGGGTACCTAAAAGTAGAAAAATTTCGGAGTTTATGATATTTTCAATTGATAAAAGAAGATTCCTGTTTACGGGTTAAAGGAAGCCTTAAATAGAAATGTTTTTAGAGTAGTTTTGAATAGAATAAGATCTTTGATATTCCTAATGTAGAAAGGAAGAGAATTCCAGATAAGCGGGGCTTTGACTGAAAAAATATCATGTCGCCTAGTTCCTATTATTTTCAATGATGGAACCATAAGTAGCTCCTGACTATTAGACCGGAGAGAGCGATTTGAGGAGTGTGGAATTAATAAGCGGTTAATGAACTGAGGTTCATTTGTTGTAGTTGTTTTAAAGACTAATAATGCTGTTTTATATATAATTCTCTGGTTAATGGGTAGCCAATGAGATTTCATCAGATATGGAGTCACGTGATCATATTTCTTTCCATGATGTATTAATTTTATGGCGGTGTTTTGAATTATTTGTAAACGTCTTTGTTCCTTGTTTGTTATGTTTAGTAATAAAGAATTACAGTAATCTAATTTGGATATTATAAGTGAGTGGACTAAAATATTTACTGATTTTGGCTCTAAGTACTTGGACATTGAGCGGATTAGGCGCAAACGGTAGAAGCAGTTTTTAACTGTGTTGCTAATATGTTCTTGGTAAGAGAATTTACTATCGATGATTACACCTAAAATCTTAAGTGAAGTTGCTAATTCAATTGGTGTGTTGTTAATCGAAAAAGGGATTGATAGTTTTAGATCTTGTTTTGAAGGGAAAAATAGAGCCCTTGTCTTGGATATGTTTAATGCTAGTTTGTTTTGTACTAGCCAATTTTTTATTTGTTCTAATTTTTGGTTAATTTGAACTATGTCATTTGAATTTTCCGGGTTGAATGCATGAGTCAACTGGATGTCATCTGCGTAAGCGTAGGTGGTAAAACCTATAGATTGGCTTAGGTTTAGTAAGGGGGATAAAAAAATATTAAATAAAAGAGGAGACAAGATAGAGCCCTGGGGAATACCATAATTTTGGGAAAAAGGTTTCGAAATTGTATTGTTAAAGCGTACCGTAGAAGTACGGTTAGAAAGATAGGAGGTAATCCATTGCAAGGCTAGGTCGCTAACGCCTATGGAATGAAGTCTGTCCAGAAGAAGAGAATGGTCAATTGTGTCGAATGCGGCTGAGAGATCGAGAGAAAATAAAATTACCGAGTTGTGATGATCAAGATTATAAATGATATTGGTGGTGAGCCCAATTAAGGAATATTCTGTATTATGATGTTTCCTGAAGCCTGTTTGATTGGGATGTAAAGCATTGGTGGAATTGGCAAAGTCTGATAGTTGAGTGAATATTACTTTCTCTGTGATTTTTGCTAAGAAAGGAATATTAGCAATTGGACGATAGTTGGTGGGGTCGTCATAGCTGATTTTGTGGTCTTTTAATATAGGAGATATTGTTGATGCTTTCCAACTTGTTGGTACTGCCCCTGATGTAAGGCTTTTTTTAATTATTGAGTGCAATAGTGGGCCAAAGCAAGAAAAGTATTTTTTTAAAATTAAGGGAGGAATGATCTCAGAGGGAGTATTTTTTAAATTAATACTTTGAAAAATTGATTTTATTTCGTCTAACGATGGAACTTTATAGTTAGAACACTTAGCGCAAGGAATTATGTTATTAGTGTGTGACTCCGAGGGATTAGTGGTAGGATCAGAGATAAAATTTTTACGGATGTTTGTGATTTTTTCGCAGAAAGCCTCTGCCATGGTTTGAGCTGAAAGATTTGAGCGTTTATTTTCGTTTTGGGGTTTTGGATTGAAGGATTTTAATATAGAGAATAAGATAGAAGAATTTCTGGCTAATTTAATTTTATTTGAGTAGAAAGTTTTCTTGGACTCATTAATTTTATTTTTATAGTATTGCGATTGTTCTATGAAAGCTTTTAAGTTTACGTTATTTTTGTTTTTTCGCCATTTTCTTTCCAAAGATCGTAGTTGCCTTTTAATTAGTGAAAGTTCTGGTGTATACCATGGGTTTTGGGTTTTTTTGTTGGATATTGTTTTATTAATTAGGGGAACCTCTTTGTCTAATAGGAGTTGGATTGTTTCATTCCAAGAATTAAGTTGGTGTTCGAGGGTATCACTTTCTAATAAGGGAGGCCTTGAGAGAAGGAAAGCAGAAACTGAAGAGAGTTCTAATTTAGTGTAATCACGGTAAGTTATTTTCTTGGGAATTGGAGTTGGGTTTATTTTATTGTTTATTGTTAACTCGAAAGATATTAAGTGATGATCTGACCAGGGAACTGGAGTATTTAAGGTATTGTTGCAGTAAAGATGCTCTGATTTAGGGATAAAAATCATATCCAAAATATGTTCGGCCTTGTGAGTAGGTTCATGGATGAGGGGATGTAAGTTAAGTATTTCAATGTAGGTTAAGAGCTCTTTTGTGAGGGGGTTGGAAAGATCGTCGAAATGAAAATTGAAATCTCCTAATATTAGAGGAAATTCCGATGTGGAGCTGTAATCAAAGATCAAATTTTGAAGAGAAAATAAGCTATTTTGATTTGTTGGAGGTGGAATGTACAATAAAAGTATGTCAATTTTAGGAGTAGAGTTAAGTTGGACCTGTAAGAATTCAATTTCAGTATTTCCAGTGGAATATTCGATAGTATTTAGGCTATCCTTTAAGTAAATTATGGCTAGCCCACCTCCTTTTCGGTTCTGACGGTGATTGAAAATAAATGTGTAGTTTGGTGGGCAGCAATAGGATAAATAAGCTTCTTCGCCTTCTGTTAACCAGGTTTCTATTATGCAGAGTAAATGTAAGCTTTCTGTAATAATTTTTTCTTTGACTAAGTGGTATTTACCTTTGATAGACCTGGAATTTATAAGTCCTAGCTTTAATTTATTAGAATTGGGTATGAGAGAGTTAGAACGAATTGTGGATGGTATAATAACGTTAGAGGCGTGATTTTTGTTATAGGTGTTGCCTTGCGTTAGTTGAAGAGATTTAATTAGTACCTGTCGTGGTTCGGTTGTTTTAGGTTTTGGTGGCCGGTGGCCCCAGTGAACCGGTATGTGTGAAGGCTCACTTGAGCCCTGGCTATATGGGTTCATGGGTGACTCAGAGATAAGAAGGCTCATGGTTGCTAGGAAGATAGACACAGTATAGAAAAGATTAGTGTTGGCAAATTGTTTAAGATGTCGATTGTGAATAAAGGGGGTGTCAGCGCACTCCGGCTTCGCACAAAGGAGCGCACTAAGGAGCAGAACCTGCTCCTTAGGTGCGCTCCTTTGGCGCGCGCCGCAAGAGACGTGACTTTAAATGTCATGTACCGGGGTATTAGGGGGCGGAGTCCTCGGCGCGCCGCCGCTGCGCGGCGGCGAAAGGTCAGGTGAGAGACTGCAGAGAAGAATAAAACCACTGTAAAATAACAGCAATAAAGAATAAAACCACAGTAAAATAACAACAGTAAAAACAGCAATTGAAACTTGAATAGTTGAAGTTAAAAATTATAGTTATAGTTACCGGTAAAACAAATTAAAACAATGAGCAGTTATAAAAACAATAGTGAGCCAAGGTGCCGTGAGCAGTAAAACAAAGAGTGAGCAGCGTGCGCCGCAAGAGACGTGACTTTAAATGTCATGTACCGGGGTATTAGGGGGCGGAGTCCTCGGCGCGCCGCCGCTGCGCGGCGGCGAAAGGTCAGGTGAGAGACGGGGTATTAGGGGGCGGAGTCCTCGGCGCGCCGCCGCACAGCGGCGGCGAAAGGTCAGGTGAGAGACGGTAAAACAAATTAAAACAATGAGCAGTTATAAAAACAATAGTGAGCCAAGGTGCCGTGAGCAGTAAAACAAAGAGTGAGCCTGGTGGCAACTCCTCTTCCAACCACTCAAGACTTACTCCCCCTTCCAGATCCCCACATCTTCAGTGAATCCAACTCCTCCAAACTGTCCCACAGAGACTCTAGCCTTCTTGGCTCCCAACGGGCCATGCCTGGTGGAAGTAGGCATGCCTGGATGTCCTGACTACTCTATATGTCAATCCTTTCTTTAGGCAATCCTTTCTCCAGCTGAAGGATTGAGCCTGACCTGCTGCCTTACTAGTACCTCTTGTCAGCAGTGCTCTAAACTCAGTACAGGAGGCTCTCTCTGAAATGGCTCCTCATTCACAGGTGGTGATTCTCAATATCAGGTCCTCATCCATGGAAGCCTGCTGCCTGTTTACTGGTCTGCATCTCAACTCCCCAGCACACAGTCCCTCGTTACAACTCACTGCAGCAGCAGGAGCTGCACTAATCAGGGAAGCAGTGTGAACACACAAATGGCACTACCAACCCATCCAAGCTGAGCACTAGTGTCACACAAATGGCACTGCCAACCCATCCAAGCTGAGCACTAGTATCACACAATGTACAGCACTTCTCCTGCTGCTGGGCCACTTGCTGAACCTGCTGACTCCGTGTCCTCTTTATGGCTTTGGGAAGCTCACTATCCCATCTCCATTGCCAGGCTAGAAACATCCTCAGTTGCTGTATGCTGCAAAAAAGTTCCCTGTGAGACACTTTAGGCTGTCCGACTGCACAGATGTCTCACTTCTCCAGCTGCTAAAGACAAAGAAATCATGACAAGGAGGCAGCTGCACAGAATATTTTCTGTCTCAATCTGCTGGTAGGAGAAGGCAAACCTATGCATCTGAACTGATCTGGAAGGAAAATAAGGAGTAATTACTTTGTTTTATTAGTGTGTGCACAAACCTTAGCTATATTTTTCTAAACAGATTTCAGAAGAATCTCAGAACACCTCTGTACTTTCATTGCTAGACAAGTCAAGGTTCCTGAAAGAAAGGTTTGCAGAACTTTAGCTAGTCAATACATCTACAAAAACACCTACAGGTTATAAACTACACAGAGGCTTTCCCATCCCTACCTACCTTACTCAGTTCTTCCTGAAGGCCTTGCTTCATAAGCTAAAAAAAAATAAAAAAAGAGAGAGAAAGAGAGAAGATCTCTATTAATGAAAGCCAAAAAAAAAAATTTATTGTTAGGATCTCATAAGTTTGGGGGGTATTTAGCTCACCCCTTTATCAATTGTAGCTAAATGTGAGTTACATCCAGTTACAGTAGGCATTTTCCTGTCCTCAGAAATTTGTACCCAAGGCAATGGAAGATTAAGTGATTTGCCCAAGATAACAAAGAGCCACAGAGACATTTGAACTAGGCTTCCTTGGTTCTCAGCCTACGGCTCTAACCATTAAGCCACTCTTGCACATGATTCATTTAAGTAAGATTTCTTCTAGGACTGTAAGAGAAAGTTGATCAGTTAATAGCTATGATGAGGGAAGTCTCTTATGGATATAAGAGATGGTAATGCATGTTGGGTATGCGCTACACTCCCAGGTAACGCCCTCTAGCTCCAAACAGCCCGGAAATGATCTTACTCATCGCCTAACAAACCTCTGCCTTAGCCTACCTCCGCAAATCAGATTCCTTAAAGCACGCAATATGTGTACCCTTGGAGGTATGGGGACCACTTGTTTGGGGTATACAGCCTGGCCGCAAATTCCTGCCCATCATAGAGGCGGCCGCCACCACCAGGGATCCCATGTTCCTGCCCACCGTTGAAGTTACTTCTTGCAATCTTTGCCTGCCCGCCTGCCTACCCCCGCCCCCGAAGCCAACAGTTGACACCTTCTTCAAGCTACACTCGCTCCTTCGGTCTTCAGAAGTACTGCTTGCATGGACGGTGCACACAGCAATTCACACACTACACGCAAGTAGCTGACCCAGAAACCTTCTCTCCTATATCAGAGTTGACATCAGAGGGAAGGCTTATGGGTTAGCCACTTGCGCCGTCCCTGCTGCAGACAGAAAGAATGAGTGCGGCTCGGACAAGAACTGGGTCAGCTTTGGGGGAGGGGAGGCAGGGAGGGAGGAATACCCAGCTGCAGCAGGGGCAGGCAGGAAGCCAGGATCCCTGGAAGCAGTGGAGGCTTCTACAGATGGGCAGCTACTTACGTGCAGGGAGGGAGAGGGGGCATGAACTCGACACAGATGGAAGGGAGGGGACAGGGATAGATAGGGGGAAGAGAGAGAGCATGCGAGCGAGAGCAAGAGAGAGAGAGAGAGCGCGAGCGAGAGGAAGAGAGAGCAAGAAAGCGCGAGCGAGAGGAAGAGAGAGCGAGAAAGCGCAAGCGAGAGGAAGAGAGAGCGCGAGCGAGCAGAAGAGAGAAAGCGCGAGCGGAAGGAAGAGAGAAAGCGCGAGCGGAAGGAAGAGAGAAAGCGCGAGCGGAAGGAAGAGAGAAAGCGCGAGCGGAAGGAAGAGAGAAAGCGCGAGCGGAAGGAAGAGAGAAAGCGCGAGCGGAAGGAAGAGAGAAAGCGCGAGCGGAAGGAAGAGAGAAAGCGCGAGCGGAAGGAAGAGAGAAAGTGCGAGCGGAAGGAAGAGAGAGGGAGAGGAAGACAGAGCAAGAGGAAGAGAGAGAGAGGGGGAGGAGAGAGGGGAAGAGAGAGCATGTAGGAGGCAGAGAGAAAGATGTTGGACTGGTAGAAAGGAGGGAGAAATGTTGGATGTGGTAGTAGAGGGAGTGGGAGAGATGCACCCTGGATCTCTCTCTCTCTACCCCCCCAACTCCCTTTGCAGCAGGGGAGGGAGAGAGAGAGAGAGGGAGACATGTTGCCAATAGGGGCAGAGGAGAAAGAAAGAAAAGTTGGACTCAAGGAGGGACAGAAAGAGATGTTGGTTGGAGAATGGAATGAGGTCTGGAGGAGAGGAAGCATGCAATAGGCAGAAAGAAAGAAATATTGGATTGTGATTTATTAGCTGTAACTTAAACAGAAGAAACTATTTAATTATGGAGATTTTAAGATTTTAGTTTGTCTGTTATTTTATGCATGCTATTATTGATGTAAACCATGTAGTCTTTTCTTTAAACGATATAGAAAAGTTTTAAATAAATAAAATAATTAAATTTCTCCTCCTTCGCCTTTGAGTCTCACAATGCTACTTTTGCACTTCTTATCACTAACATATCTAAAAATTGTTATCCCCCTGTTTTACATTGTCTGCTATTTTTTTCTTCCATTTACATCTTTGCTTTCCTAACTACTTGACCAGCTTCTCAACTTTTCCAGCTATTTTTACTTATATATATATATATATATATATATATATACACATATATATATACTTTAGCTATGGAGGTTAGTTATATATATAATTGAAACTAACCTCCATAGCTAAAGTGCCCCCAGAGAGTGATCAACTAAATGCTTTGGTCCGCTCAGAGATATGAAACTCCAAGAGAGAAGGAAACCCTCTACTCTCGTGTGAGTTTATCGTCCGGTCATTGCGACCTTTAGATGTTGAATCACTCTCTGAAATTCTCTCCATCAGAATGGACTCAACAATGAGATCGAGTGGATTGCCTTTCTATAAGGAATCTATAACAGTGGTGCAACGTTGTTAGTTTTGTTTGCAAACTTCAACTTTATTGTACCATAAATTTTGTTTTTAGCAAGTGATATCACCGCGTAATGCACATAACGTACCTCCTTCCCTTTTACAACAAGGACCGGACGTTAGCGTTCGTGTCGGTTGAAAGAATTTTGTACTCCTCATAAAGGTACGTTGACATCATGCGCCTCTCCAACAGAAGTAAGTGTAAGTTGCATAGTGTAGTGAGCACGGAACAGAGTCCATACATTAGATGCAGTTTTTGAATAACTATTTTTGCATTGCAGATACAACCACATTATCATGGAGATAAATTGATCCGGAGATTAGCTAAGCTTTTTACACTTACTGCCATTTTAGCTCGGGTCTCCTGAAGCAGATTCCGAAACGGGGCCACGTTGGGACCCCCAGAAGTTGTAAAAGATAAGTGGAGTTTTTACTATAACCGGTGATATTTTTGTCTGTATGCAAATTAATATGAATTATCTATAAAGCCATTAACTATTTATAATATTATTATAGTGACAAGAGAAGAAAGTCTATAAAAAACAATTAAAAAGAAGAAAAAAGTAAACCACACAGCGTCTCAAAGAGTGATTCAACATCTAAAGGTCGCAATGACTGGACGGTAAACTCATCCCGAGAGTAGAGGGTTTCCTTCTCTCTCGGAGTTTCATATCTCTGAGCGGACCAAAGCATTTAGTTGATCACTCTCTGGGGGCACTTTAGCTATAGACGTTAGTTTTAATATACCCCTTTCTGACTTCTAGTATAGAAATCTAGTTTCCTGTTTTTTCTGTAGGAAATAGCTATTTTTACTTGGTTTCTCTCTGTGATCTTTTGTAATTTATGAAAGCTAATCTTTTTTTTCCTTACTTTCTCAGTTACTACGTTTGAGAACCAACATGGCCTTCTTTTCCTCCCACTGCTGGGGGTGGGAGGGTGATGGTTGGCAGCAGGAGAGATTGAATATCTCCCACTGTTGTGTTTTGTTTGGGGTTTTTTTGTCTTTATGTGTTTTTTTCTGCGCATGTGCCCATCGCTATCACATGGGCACATGCAAATTTAGCAAGTCTTCGCTACTCTCTGCCAACCTCATTTACATGAGCAATGGGCGGTTCATAGTCTGTGTCTCTCCCTGGCTTCCCTGCCTACCTGTATTTCTCTGTTGCACCATGCCGACCTGTCTCTCCGTGGCCCCCTTCTGTCTCACCCCCCCCTCCCAGAGCAAAACATGATTGTTTTCTGCCCCCCAGCACACCCCTTTCCCTCTCCCCCTGTTGTGTCATGCCTGCGTGCTCCGTGGCCCCCTTCTGTTCCCCCTTCTGATTGCTGTCTGCCGCCCTCCCCCCAAAGCAGCCCCCTTTCCCTCTCCCCCTGGTCCCCTGTTGTGCAATGCCTGCCTGCCCCATGGCCCCCTTCCGTTTCCACCCCCCCTCCCATTCTTACCCTCCCTCCATTCCTCGAACTGGAGCTGGGGCTGCATCATTCACCTCTCAGCCCAGATCTCCTCCTTCATGGCGGTGGGCAGGGCTGCAGGAAGACCGAGTGTGGTGGCAGCGGCAACCCCGACTCCTTCAGCACCATGTTGGGAAGGTGGAGAGCGGCCTGCGAGGTTCGCTACAGCGGCTGTCGAACCTCAGCAGGCCGCTTTGAAGAGCAGCGGCAGCGGGAGGGAGGAGTCCCTGGAACATGCACCTCCAGTTAGCGCAGGTGCCGTGAGGAGTGACACAGAAGCACACCTCATGCTACCAGGATTCACGATCGTTCAACAGCGCATGCGCGCACTAGGGTTTTATTATTATAGATATTTATATTACCTGTATAGTGGAATATCTTTTGTTCTTTCATTTGTATGAATAAAGAATTAAAAAAAAAAACAAAGTCGTCGCTATTCTCTGCCAACCACATTTACATGAGTGTTTTTTGGAGAATGGCTCTCTTTTTAAAATTCGGTATCAGAACAGCTGCGATAAATTAATAATAATTTTAAAAAGATTTGTGGGCCATTGATTACATATTCTAATGATCAGACACCTTAACCACCCCTTTTTTTTATTATATATGGTTATAAGTAGGGTGGGATTGGGATATATGATATTTGTTTTAACTGGTTTATTATTAATGGGTGGGGAGGGATTCTTTTATGCTTTGATGATTATAAGTAAGAATGTCAAGTGATCTGTAAAATTTATTTTTGATTGAATATTACACACTTGTTGTAAGATATGAAAACGAATAAAGATTTTTTTAAAAAAGAACAGCTGCGATAGAAGCCCGTCACTTTTTTAACACTTTTTTTGAGAATCTAGGCCTAAGTCCATTAGGGCCCCATCCCGCTTGGGTTACATTACCAACTGCTAGAACAGTTTTCTTTGTAGAGAATCCAGGATATCCCTACTTCTAGACAACCCTGCTATAGGGATATCCCAATCAACATCTGACATGTTAAAATCATCTATTAGTAATACTTTCCCTTTTAAAGCTATATTCTGAATGTCTGCTATTGAATCTCTGTCCACTTCTTCTGTCTTTGAAGGCCTGTATATTGCACCAATGTAAATACATTTCCCATTCCCTCTTTCTAGATTGACCTATAATGCCTCTTCCTTATCCTGCAAATCCTGCATTTGTGTGGCTTTAATATGATCTTTAACATATGCCGCCACTCCCCCTTCCTTTTCTTGCTACCCTGTCTTTCCTGAACAGATTATAGCCCCATGTAACTATATCCCAGTCATGCTTCTCCATGAACCACTCCTCTGTGATAGCTACTAAATACAACTCAGCCTCTTCCATCACAGTCTATAGACCCAGAACCTGGTTTCCCATGCTTCGAGCATTGGTATATAGAGCTTTCCAGACATGCCTATCTTCACACACTGTAAAATCTGAACATATTTACAGCATAGCATGTATAAATGTAAATGCCAAAACTCCACCTATGTGCATGTATGCCATTGTTTTAATTATTTTCACAGATAACTAGTACATAAGTGTCAGCACTCACTTTACAGAATCACCCTAAGTGGATAATCTTATTTGACCAAATCTTAATACAGCTATAGCAGATTCAACATTTAGTGGATAAGATAGAACATCAGGCTCAAAGAGAAGCAAAGGTTCAAATCTTGACAACATTCCTTATGACCTTAGTCAAATCACTTCATCTTCCACTGCCTGAGGTATAACTAGTGTGACCATATGGCTCCAGAAAAAAGGGGACGGATTGAGACATCCGGGTTTTACTTCCATTGAAAGCAATGGAAGTAAGGAGAACAGATTGAGACATCTTGGTTGCTTTCAATGGAAGTAAAACCCGGATGTCTCAATCCGTCCCCTTTTTTCTGGAGCCATATGGTGTGACAAACCCAGCACCAGCACTGGTCCAGTCCATGATAGGATCAAGTGCAGAAGAGCTGACCAGATTGATTCTGGCGCTCAACTTGAGGCTGACCTCCCTTGCCCCCTTAATCAAAGAGATAGTGAGCTGGAACAGAGGCAAACAGATTGGCAACAGCAGCCTCTGGGCTTTAGAACAGCTAAGGAAGCCACGAGGAAGGTAACTGCAATAGAAAAACCTAGACAGAGAAAAGCTGCTGTAGAGCCAAAACCCATCCCCCGCTACTGGCTGAAGGGGATTGGCTCTGATCTGTTTAAAAGCAGGCTGAGACAAACAGGAGGAGGAGGAGCGAGTGACGAGGGCGAGTCACTCCCACAGCCCAAGCCAGGAGAGGGGCTGTGGAACAGGGCAGCAGAGGAAAACGTGGTGGATTATCCCATGCAGGATTTGGAGGAAGTCTTAACCCCTTCAAACTATCAGGGTCCAGACCAGGTAGAAGGCATGGAGATAGAAATAGCTGGTTCTAGGGTAGAAGGCCAGACAGAAGGTATGGAATTTTGAATGAAAGAATGAAGCAACGGGGAAACTGTTTGTGGTTTGTGTTTTCCTTTTGCATATCGTTTTTTTTTCTCTGCTGCACAAGTTAAACCTGAAGAAGGGGATATATGTTGAGCTGTATAAGCAAGTGAAGTTTGAGAATAATACTTGCCTGAAGCCTGAATCAAGGTATACATTCAAAGACAAGTTTGTGAACCAGAGGCAAGCTGAAATGTTTAAAGTGCAGTTTGAACTGTAGGAATGTTGCTGTGACTCCCGTTTCAGGGAGCTAATTAGGTTAACCATCTCAGCTGGGTGATTTTTGCCTGCACGTAGGAGCTGAGAGAAAAGCTGAACTGCTAGCAGAGTGTGCTGTGACAATTTTGCCTAAAGAGTTTTTGTCTGCTTGAGAATGTATTGTAAGTTTGATTTTTGCCAATTTACTATTTTTGTTCCATGACCTGCAAAGTGATATTGTTTTGCTGTTGCATATCTTTTGACCTGGGGGTCAGAATAAACCACTTATTCTTTCCTAAAGAACTCGTTTGTCTGGTGATATGGTGAAACCTTGTACTTACCCTATATCTCGAGGGGCCTAGACCGTTGTCTGGGGCCACCTAAAAATCCTGAAGGTACCCCTAGTTGGAGGGGATGCGCCCGAATCCGTGTGTTTGTCACACGCTAGCCCTGGACTGCAAGAGGGTTTGTGACAGTTTGGTATCAGGAGTGCGGTCTGTTACCTCTTCAGGTGAAGATTGGGGAGTGCAAAGGTGGAAAATTTTTTTTTTGTTTTTACTCTCTACTATTGTTTGGTTCATCGGAACCAGGATTATAAATGCTGGTGAATGAAAGCGGCTTGAACATTCCAAGGATATCGGTTCCAGCGTCCGGAGTTTGGCTGCTGCAGGAAGGGTGGATAGCAGACCGGGGGTCAAGGCCATCGTCCTGAGCTGGCGAGGAACAAAAGGGGGACCAATAGGTCTCTGAAGAAGGGTGGTGCACCCTGTAATGAGCACGCAGGCGATGATGCATCAGTACCTCTGGTAAGCATATACAACAGAGGGGCTGGTGAAGATAGTTTCGGGGAGAAAGAACTGTGTGGTATCGCACTTGGAGTGTGTGTTTTTTCATTTTTTTCTACAGAGTCAGCATGGAGCCGGCGGCGTTAGCAGTGGTGGCTGGAGAACGACAGCGGCAAAATGAGGACTTAAAGAAGGTCCTGGAGACTAGTCACGGACTATGGCAGGCAAGCCAGGAGGCTAGCGAACGGCATCACAGTGACTTTATGCGAGCCATGGAGCAGCAGTCTCAGTTAATGGCGCAACTATTGAAGCCTACGTCTGGTGGACAGATACATATACCGGTATTGGGGACTGGTGGTACTCTACCTACGGTAGGACAAAACTCACTAAATTTATTGAATTTAAGTAAAATAACACCACAGGATGCCCCAGATGATTTTTTAAACTCTTTTGAGAGAGTTGCTGCTGCAGCAGGTTGGCCTCCAGAGCAGTGGGCGGTTCGCCTTCTGCCATGTTTGGCTGGCGAGACCCTTGCGGCTTTTCAGACCATTGCTGCGGATCAGGCCAGTAGTTACCCAGCTGTGAAAGCACATATCCTAGACTTTCTGGGGTATACAAGAGAATATTACAGGCAAACCTTTCGTGCTCTCCAGTTAAAGGTTAGAGAAAGACCTAAGGCGCTGTTACAACGCCTAACGAAAGCTGCAGAGAGGTGGTTACAGCCTTTCTTGGCAGACCCACGAGCGATGTTCGCTGAGTTAGTCAGGGAACAATTCCTAGAAGCTCTGCCCCAGAACATAAAGGGGTGGATCCAGAAACAAGGATGCCAGGATCTGACACAGACATTATCTGTGGCAGAAGCTTATCTGGACGCCCAGGGACTTCCCGAGAAACCAGGCCCAAGTTATAGACCCCAGACACAGTTCCAGAGGGACACTACACTTCAGGCTCCTACGAATAATAACATGCCACCCAGGAACCCTCAGAATCGTATGCAGAAACCCCTTAATCCAGCTCCCATATATTGCTTCAGGTGTGGGGGAAAAGGACACCGTCAAAGGGAATGCAGGGAAAGAAGGGATTTTACTATTGCATGTGGGGTAAGGAGAGCTAGTCACGGAGAATATTTTCAGAAAGTACAAGTGGCTGGTAGGACAGTGTCTGCCCTGATTGATACGGGGGCAGAACAGAGCGTTATGGCACAGAAATTATGGCATCAAATTAGGGGTGCCAGCCCCAGTGATAAAGGGTTGGATACAGTGAAGGTGTGGTGTGTGCATGGTGATATGAGGGAGTATCCCCGTCAGCAGGTGAACTTGAGAGTTGGGGGAGAAATGATTGAGCTAAAGGTAGCCGTTGCTCAGAATATACCTCATTCCTTGATCCTGGGTCAGGATTGGCTCAGAACCAAGGTTAGGGGTGATTACAAGACCCCTACCGGATGCAGGAGGGGGGAAGAGACCCAGATTAAGGGTAGACTGATATTGGGAGCATGGTCTAAGCAATATCAGTTCCAATCCAGGAGGGCCAGAGGAGCAGGGGACTGGCGAGCTAGAAATGGTGGAAAAGAATGGCAGCCCACAATCAGATGGGTACCCTTATCTGAAAAAGCAAAGGCCCCTACACGAGCATATGGGAAGGCTGCAGGGTACGATCTTTATGCCGCACAGGAACAACTGATTCCCGCCAATGGGAGAGCCCTGGTTAATACTGATTTACAGTTGTCTCCGCCACCAGGCTCGTATTTAAGGATTGCGCCCCGCTCAGGTTTAGCATGGAAAGCTTCGGTAGATGTAGCAGCAGGAGTTATCGACCCTGATTTTCGGGGTAATGTAGCGGTCCTATTGGTAAATCACGGGTCTGTACCATTCCAGGTACAGCCTGGAGATTGCATTGCCCAGATAGTGTGTGAACGTATATGGGCGGCAAGACTGGAGAGATGGGTTTACTTCCCTGAGACTAAGAGGGGTATGAAAGGCTTTGGGTCATCGGGGAACACACAACCTAGTAAACATGGACGATTGTCTGACCAGGATAATATACCTCCTCAAGTGAAAAGTAAGGTGACAGAAAACATCCAAATACAGAGTTCTGAAACACCTACTCCGGCAACCTTCCCGGTTCCGGGAGACTCACACAAGGGGGAGCACAGTGAGGGGGCCGAATGGAGGAAGGATATGGAGGAATTACAAGCTCAGATAAGAGCTCTGACAAAAGATAAAGAGGCTCTGGGTAAAGAGATAAAGCAGGAACTTGAAGAACAAAATCAACAAAATATAGGGTCCTTTAATAAAGCTCTAGAGGACTTGACCAAGCAACTTTCTCAAGTGGGAGAGCAGGTTGCAGGAAATCAGCAACAGCAGAGTGAGTTAAAAAAGCTTATGGAAGGTTTGGCAGGAAAATGGAAAGACAAGGAGGGTGAAACATGTAAATGGGTAAAGCAAAATCAAATATTTGAAACCCAGCTAGGCCAGTATAAATCTCAGTTGAACAGAGTGGAAGAGGTGTTGGGTGACTTACAGGCTCAACTGGAACAGACAAAGGAGGGTGGTATGGAAGAAATATCAGAGGCTGTAGCAGCCTTAGCCCACAGGGTATTCAGTCTAGAAGGGTTGGAGTGCACAAAGGGCTTAGATGATTGTGAGTCAAACAAAGTCCCAGTGTTACGGTGGCCTGATGACTTCTGTGATACAAGCCCTAGTCCGAGCCCTTCTGATAAAAGAAACAAAAATAGGAAACGCCATTGAATTTATTTAGGCTGTCACATATTCCTGTGAATATAGGGACTCCTCAGGGTACAAGTGAGGGTCATCCTTTAAGGGTGGGGGAATGTGACAAACCCAGCACCAGCACTGGTCCAGTCCATGATAGGATCAAGTGCAGAAGAGCTGACCAGATTGATTCTGGCGCTCAACTTGAGGCTGACCTCCCTTGCCCCCTTAATCAAAGAGATAGTGAGCTGGAACAGAGGCAAACAGATTGGCAACAGCAGCCTCTGGGCTTTAGAACAGCTAAGGAAGCCACGAGGAAGGTAACTGCAATAGAAAAACCTAGACAGAGAAAAGCTGCTGTAGAGCCAAAACCCATCCCCCGCTACTGGCTGAAGGGGATTGGCTCTGATCTGTTTAAAAGCAGGCTGAGACAAACAGGAGGAGGAGGAGCGAGTGACGAGGGCGAGTCACTCCCACAGCCCAAGCCAGGAGAGGGGCTGTGGAACAGGGCAGCAGAGGAAAACGTGGTGGATTATCCCATGCAGGATTTGGAGGAAGTCTTAACCCCTTCAAACTATCAGGGTCCAGACCAGGTAGAAGGCATGGAGATAGAAATAGCTGGTTCTAGGGTAGAAGGCCAGACAGAAGGTATGGAATTTTGAATGAAAGAATGAAGCAACGGGGGAAACTGTTTGTGGTTTGTGTTTTCCTTTTGCATATCGTTTTTTTTTCTCTGCTGCACAAGTTAAACCTGAAGAAGGGGATATATGTTGAGCTGTATAAGCAAGTGAAGTTTGAGAATAATACTTGCCTGAAGCCTGAATCAAGGTACACATTCAAAGACAAGTTTGTGAACCAGAGGCAAGCTGAAATGTTTAAAGTGCAGTTTGAACTGTAGGAATGTTGCTGTGACTCCCGTTTCAGGGAGCTAATTAGGTTAACCATCTCAGCTGGGTGATTTTTGCCTGCACGTAGGAGCTGAGAGAAAAGCTGAACTGCTAGCAGAGTGTGCTGTGACAATTTTGCCTAAAGAGTTTTTGTCTGCTTGAGAATGTATTGTAAGTTTGATTTTTGCCAATTTACTATTTTTGTTCCATGACCTGCAAAGTGATATTGTTTTGCTGTTGCATATCTTTTGACCTGGGGGTCAGAATAAACCACTTATTCTTTCCTAAAGAACTCGTTTGTCTGGTGATATGGTGAAACCTTGTACTTACCCTATATCTCAAGGGGCCTAGACCGTTGTCTGGGGCCACCTAAAAATCCTGAAGGTACCCCTAGTTGGAGGGGACGCGCCCGAATCCGTGTGTTTGTCACACGCTAGCCCTGGACTGCAAGAGGGTTTGTGACAATGGTCACACTAGATAACTTAAGTGTAAGCTCTCTGGGATAGGGAAATACCCACAGAAACTGAATGCAATCTAATTTAAAAAAAAATTGTAAGCTAAATAAAATTCAAACATATATGTTCAGTGGTAGCACCGATCAATATACCACTACTGAATAGCTAACCCATTTCTTAGAAGAGATTGCATTTCATGCTGTCTGGTTTATAAATGCTCTATAATAAGTAAAAAGCTGATACAAGAGAAGTTTTCTGTGGAATTAAAGTTGGCTGCTTACATTGGTCAGTAAACAAGTGGTGTGAGTGCATCTTGTTGCCTTGGTTCTCACCTCTAATGCCTGCAGCTGCTCTTTCAGCAGCCTTTTCTCCTCCTTCTCCATTTCCCACTTCAGTTCCACCTCTAAATAAAAAGTAGTAAGGAAAAAAAAATCAGAGGCAGACAGGGCAAGAAGAAGATACCCAGAAGCATTTCAGGGAAGAATGCCAGGTCTTGTTTCACTCCTAGAAGAGCACCCGTTTTCCTGAACAAATGGGGGTGGGGAGCACAGTAGAGTTCCTACCTTGTAATTCCTTCCAGCGCTGATCCTGCACAGAGCTTTTTATGTCCTCCTGAGAAAAACACAAGAGTGCCAGACAGGATCAAAATACAGGCCAAAGTGACAGGACAGAATTTATTTGCTTTGTCTTTCCCCTACCAGCTGTGTTAACAGTGGGCTGCCACCTGGTTCCTGATGTTTATCCCCAGTGCTCTGATTCATTTGCTGGTCTAGGACGGCACCAGGTGATGCTACATGTCCATTCATTTTGGCCCCCTCTGGTAGCTCCTTCTCCAAGCGTTCCTGAAGAGCTGAGGATCAGAAAACAGAACTGAAAAGGACAATGTTGACGACATCACTACCAATCCAAGTTAAAGCAGAAGCCAATGTGTATGCTGACTTTTGTGACATCTTTGACACCATGAAGTAGGACCCAAACAAAACACCATACAATACTCCACATGGTAGGAAATAGAACCTGGGTAGCAATAAATACAGGAAAGGCCCATCGAGGACTGTTTTATCAGTAAAGGTATCTCTGCCTGGTTCTCCAACTAGACACGCCTCTTATTGGTCTAGTGGGCTTCTCCTTCTTGAGCTCGAGTTGTAGATAAGTGGGTCTATAGCTCAGGCCCAAGTCTCCAGTTTCTGGTACACAAGGTCAAGAGTCTAAATCCTGGAAAACTTCACAGAATATCAACCTCCCCTCTCCATCCGCCTGAACCTTAGGACCCTATTTGTCCATCTAATCTTTATGGCACTGGACAAGTGGAGACGTTACATGTATTTTGAGATAGGCTTGAATTATGGTCTTCCGAGGAATATTCTTTCCAGTTTACCAATTAACAAAGTTGATAGTGAATGTACCTTCAAGCAAGGAAAGTCTGTATATTGTATACAAGACAATCCCGAATAGTCACTGGCTGGGGAGGGGCAGGCTCTCAAAAAAAAAAAAAAGTAGAAATTAGGTTCTTACCTGCTAATTTTCATCATTTTAGTCCCTCCAGACCGGCACAGAACGGATAGGTTTACACTCCTCTGCCAGCAGGTGGAGACTGAGAACACATTGACTTTTGACAGTATACTTCTCCCTCCGTATTTGCGGGGGCTAGGTGCAGAGCTTGGAATATTGCAAATAATTTTTAGGGCCGACTCTGATGCACCCCCGCCTCCCTCCTGCGTCCCCGACCTTACCTGGTGGTCTAGCGGTGACGCGGGGCAGGAGCGATCTTCCTATGCTCCTGCCCCATGCAGAGTTGTCATCAAAATGGCTACTGTGAGTTCCCACTGTAGTCTCGAGACTACAATGGGAACTCACGGCAGCCATTTTGATGATGGCTCTGCACGGGGCAGGAGCATAGGAAGATCGCTCCTGCCCCACGTCACCGCTAGACCACCAGGACAACAGCTTATAACACCAGTAAGTGCTATATTTTGAACTACAGGATCAGCTCAGGCAAACAGGATTTTTAGGATTCTTTTTGATAATCCCATTCAAACCACGTCATCTCAGTAACATAACATTGCAGCTTAAATGGCACACTTGAGTGTAACAGCCCATAAACTAGTTTAAAGTATTACTTACTAGTTCAAGTTACATTGCTTGATAAGAAAGCAACCAAGCGCTTGTGGGGTTTTGGTTTGTTTTTACTTACCATTTCCTCAGCTTCCCAAAAAGTTGTTTACTGTCACCAGGTCACCTTTCATCCAAAATGCATCCAGAGTAAATAAAAATCTTCCAAGGCATTTCAGGTAAGGTCCAGGGAGGTTCGGGCAGCCTGCAAAAAAATCACGAATAATCGAATTCGCGAGTAGTGAAACTGCGAATCCGGAGGGAGAGCTGCAGTACAAGTGGGCTGTGCAGTCCCATCTACAATCAGTCTGACGTATAGCCAAGCAGGAACTAAGAACTGTGAACTATAAACACAACAAAGCAGTTGTCCAGATTGGACAGGGAAACACTGTTGGATACCAATTTGAACAAGAACCTTCAAGGTGTCCACACAGTTTACCAGCTAAGCCAAACAACCCAAACGATGCTGCTTTTACAATACTCCCCAAAAAACCAAGACAAAAAAAATATAGCAGGAAAAAACACTCTTCGTGAGAAACACCTAATAAAAATGACAAGGTTGAGTCTGTGCCAGTCTGGGGGACTAAAAAAAAAGAAAATTAGTAGGTAAGAACCTAATGTCTCCTTCTTTATTGTCCTTCCAGACCGGCATTGAACGGATGGAACATACAGCAATGTTACTTACCGTAACAGTTGTTATCCAGGGACAGCAGGCAGCTATTCTCACTAGTGGGTGATGTCATCCGACAGAGCCCCGATGCGGACGTCTCACAAGCATACTTGCTTGAAGAAACTTCAGAAGTTTCGAGATGCCCGCACCGCGCATGTGCGAGTGCCTTCCCGCCCGATGCACCGGGCGTGTCTCCTCAGTTCAGATAGCTAGCAGAGAAGCCAACCCAGGGGAGGTGGGTGGGACGTGAGAATAGCTGCCTGCTGTCCCTGGATAACAACTGTTACGGTAAGTAACATTGCTTTATCCCAGGACAAGCAGGCAGGTATTCTCACTAGTGGATGACCTACAAGCTAACCTCAATGGGATGGTGGGAGAGTTGGCAACTTAGGAGAATAAATTTTGTAATACTGTTTGGCCAAACTGTCCATCCCGTCTGGAGAAAGTATCCAGACAATAGTGTGAGATGAAAGTATGAACCGAGGACCAAGTGACAGCCTTACAAATCTCCTCAATCGGTGTCGATCTGAGGAAGGCTACAGAGGCCGCCATTGCTCTGACCTTATGGGCTGTGACTTTACAGGGAAGGGGTAATCCAGCCTGGGCATAGCAGAAAGAGATGCAAGCCGCCATCCAGTTGGAGATGGTACACTTTGAGACAGGGCGTCCCAACTTGTTCAGATCAAAGGAGACGAAAAGTTGAGGAGCAGTTCTGTGTGGTTTGGTGCGATCCAGGTAGAAAGCCAAAGCACGTTTACAGTCCAGAGTGTGAAGAGCTAATTCTCCAGGATGAGAATGAGGCTTTGGAAAAAACACAGGAAGAACTATGGATTGGTTGAGATGAAATTCAGAGACCACTTTAGGCAGGAATTTCAGATGAGTGCGGAGGACCACCTTGTCATGATGGAATACTGTGAAAGGTGGATCCGCCACCAAGGCCTGAAGCTCACTGACTCTGCGGGCAGAAGTGAGGGCAACAAGAAAAACCACTTTCCCAAGTGAGAAACTTCAGCGGAGCCTTGTTGAGAGGCTCAAAAGGAGGTTTCATAAGTTGAGAAAGGACAACGTTGAGATCCCAAACCACTGGAGGAGGTTTGAGAGGAGGATTGACATGGAAAAGTCCTTTCATAAATCTGGAAACCACAGGATGAGCAGAGAGAGGTTTCCCTTGCAGAGGCTGATGGAAAGCCACAATTGCACTCAGATGGACTCGTATTGATGTAGACTTGAGGCCAGAGTGAGATAGGTGGAGAAGATAGTCCAACACAGAAGAAAGGGAGGCTCGTTGAGGCTCCTTATGATGAGAAACACACCAGGTAGAAAATCTAGTCCATATTTGGGAGTAGCATTGTCTAGTAGCAGGCTTCCGGGAAGCCTCCAACACATCCATCACCGCTTTGGAAAACTGGAGAGGAGTTACGTTGAGAGGAACCAAGCTGTCAGGTGGAGAGACTGCAGGTTGGGATGGAGCAGAGATCCTTGATGCTGAGTAAGCAGTGAAGGAAACACTGGAAGAAGGAATGGCTCCCTGCTGCTGAGTTGAAGTAGAAGGGAGTTCCAAGGCTGTCTGGGCCACCGAGGAGCAATCAGAATCATGGTGGCATGGTCGGACTTCAGCTTGACTAGAGTCTTTTGAATCAGAGGAAACGGAGGAAATGCACATAGAAAGATTCCTCCAGTCCAGAAGAAAGGCATCTGCCTCGAGGCGATGAGGAGTGTAGATCCTGGAGCAGAATTGAGGCAGTTTGAAGTTGTGGGGAGCCGCAAAGAGGTCTATCTGAGGCGTCCCCCACTGAGAGAAGATCTGATGAAGGGACTTGGAATGGAGGGTCCATTCGTGAGGCTGGAGTTGACGACTTAAGTTGTCCGCCAAGGCATTGTCCGCCCCCTGAATGTAGACAGCTTTGAGGAAGGTGTTGTGGCGAATCGCCCAATCCCAGACTCTGAGAGCTTCCTGGCAGAGGGAGGCCGATCCCCGTGCCCCCCTGCTTGTTGACATAATACATGGCGACCTGATTGTTCGTGCGAATGAGGACCACCAGGTCGTGAAGCAGATGTTGAAAAGCCTGAAGAGCATTGAAAATCACCCTGAGTTCCAGAAGATTGATATGGCACAGCCGGTCCGCACTGGTCTAGAAGCCTTGAGTGCTAAGACCGTCCAGATGAGCCCCCCATGCTTAGGTCGAGGAATCGGTCGTGAGAACCTTCTGGTGGGGAGGAGTGTGAAACAGCAAACCTCTGGATAGATTTGAAGAGATCATCCACCAATGTAGAGACTGCTGAAGAGCAGGAGTGACCAGGATGTGACGAGTCAAATGGTCTGACACCTGTGTCCATTGAGAAGCCAGGGTCCACTGAGGAATTCTGAGGTGAAGTCTGGCAAAAGGAGTCACATGAACCGTAGAAGCCATGTGGCCCAGGAGAACCATCATGTGACTCGCTGAGATGGACTGGCGAGAAGACACTGACTGGCAGAGATGAAGCAGAGCATCCAGGCGCTGAGAAGGAAGGAATGCTCTGAGCTGGATAGTATCCAGACCCGCCCGATGAAGGGAAGAGACTGGGTCAGTTGCAGATGAGATTTTTGGGAAATTGATCTCGAACCCCAGACTCTGCAGGAACAAAAGTCTTTTGGGTCGCCGAGATGACCCCTGGAGCCAAGGCGGCTTTGATGAGCCAGTCGTCGAGGTAGGGAAACACCTGAAGACCATGGTTCCGGAGTGCAGCGGCCACCACCACCAGACATTTGGTGAAAACTCTGGGAGACGAGGACAGGCCGAAAGGAAGCACTCGATACTGCAGATGCAGATGTCCCACCCGAAATCTGAGGAATCTGCGAGAGGCCGGATGAATGGGAATGTGAGTGTAGGCCTCTTTTAGATCCAGAGAGCATAACCCGTCGTTCTGCTCGAGGAGGGGGTAGAGAGAGAGGCTAGGGTCAGCATGCAAAATCTCTCCCTGACCAGGAACTTGTTGAGTATCCTGAGGTCCAGAATAGGACGCAGGTCGCCCATCTTCTTCGGAACAAGAAAGTACCGGGAGTAGATCCCCCGGTTGTGTTGGTCCACAGGGACCGGCTCGATGGCCCGGAGCCAGAGCAAAGCCTGAGCTTCCTGAAGAAGAAGGGCGGTCTGGGTCAAGTTGGAAGGATACTCTCTTGGAGGATGGTCCGGGGGGACCAGATGGAACTGAAGAGAATATCCTTCCCTGATGATGGTAAGGACCCAAAGGTCAGTGGTTATAGCCATCCATCAATGGTAAAAATGATGGAGGCGACCTCCAATTGGAAAGACAGGGGATAGCAGAACGGTGTTGGTTATGCTTCCGATAAGAGAGTCAAAAAGGCTGAGGCGCCTTAGGAACAGCAGAAGGCTGAGGTTTTTGTTGAGACTTCTGCGGGGGCTGTCTCTTCGCTGGTTGCCTCGCAGCAGGAGCCTGCCTGGGAGTGTAACGCCGCTGATATATCAAGGGCGGTCGAGAAGGTCGAGACTGAGCAGGCTTAGGCTTGGGACGAAGGATGGACTGGAATGATTTCTCATGGTCCGACAGCTTCTTCGTCACGGTCTCAATAGACTCATCAAACAAATCTGCAAGCCTCGAACTCCGGGCCCGGAGGAGGGGAGACATCCGAAGAGGAATACCCCACACAAGGAAGCTTCTTCTGAGGCGAGACTGTAGAATGCCTGGAGGAATGCCTTGAAGAATGCCTGGACCGGTGCCCCTCCCTCCGTCTCGAAGGAGATCTGGAATGACGACGCCCAGAGGGCTCCGCAGAGGCCTCCAACGAATAGATGGTGCTGGAGGCCGTAGAGTGAAGAGGAGGATGGGCCGACGCCTCTCGAGCATCATTCCATGGGTCGAGAGATGGCTTGGCAGGGAAGGGGCTCCGGAAGAAGTCCTCCTGACGACGCCCAGGGCTTCGGCTACCCGAAGGTAAATCCCAATTGTCTTCGCCCGAAACGGGGATGGGTTCCAGAGGCGGCATCTCACTAAACGAAGCACGCCTCGATGAACTGGCGGCCAAGCGCCGATCCTCCTCACCTAGCAGTGAGAGCGAGCGGCGAGGCGGAGGAGGAGGGGGCGGCTCGCCCCCACGAGGAGGTTCTGCATGCCCATGCTGGATTGTGGCAATCAACCTGGGCCCCATGGTATTCATGAGCTCGATGAATTGGGCTTCCAGGAGCGACCGCAGCGAAGCCGACAAGGGGGGAGCCGCAGCCAAAGTGGGACCCCCTGTACGGTCTTCGCAGTCCCGGGTGGTCGCGTGCTTAGCTTTAGAAGCCTTAGGCACCTTAAGAACCACCGGGGGAACGATCTGAGGAGGTACCTGATCTGAGGAGACCGAAGAAGGCACCGGAGCAGGAGGTGGGGTCGAAGCCGGAACGAAGGAGGCCGGCTTCAAAAGACCCGATGCAGCAGGAGTAGATGACGACTTCGCCGGTAAAGGCGAAGCGCTGGTCGAAGTCGAAGGTTCCTTGGAGGCTTCCATCGCGAACATCGACTCCCACAGGAAACAGCGACGCTTGAAAGCACGTGCTGTTAGAGTGGAACAAGGCCGGCACGATTTCGGAAGATGTTCAGGCCCGAGACACTGTAAACAGCATCGATGCGGGTCTGTCAACGAAATTGCACGCTGGCACTTGATACACTTTTTAAAACCGGTAATAGGCCGGGATATAGGCCGAAAAAGCTCCGCCGCGAGATCGAAGCAGTGGGGCCCCAGCCACGCGGCCGACCCGGTCGAATCTACGGGAAAATTTTTTTTTTTTTTTTTTGAAAAATAAGAAAACGACTGAATAAAACACATGATTAAGAGAAATAAACTCAAAACCGCGAGCACTAGAAGGCAAGAACAAGGGTTCACTCAGCGCAGAGAATTGAAGCAAAACTTCTCAGTTCCGCGGAAAGAAAAGAACTGAGGAGACACGCCCAGTGCATCGGGCGGGAAGGCACTCGCGCATGCGCGGTGCGGGCATCTTGAAACTTCTGAAGTTTCTTCAAGCAAGTATGCTTGTGAGACGTCCGCATTGGGGCTCTGTCAGATGACATCACCCACTAGTGAGAATACCTGCCTGCTTGTCCTGGGATAACAAAGCGGTACCCATCATGGGTGGAACCTCCAAAGGGCTGCCACAAGAACACGCTTACCGAGTCCCGAAATGCCTGAATGTCCACACAGTAGTGGCAAACAAAGGAATGAAGAGAAGACCAAGCCGCAGCTTTACAGATATTCACTGGAGGCACAAGAGAAGACTCAGCTCAAGAAGCTGCCTGACCCCAAGTGGAATGAGCTTTGAGAAAATCAGGAACAGGTTTCCTCTGAAGAAGGTATGCCAAAGCAATAGCCTCCTTGATCCAGCATGCAATCGTAGCTTTAGAAGCACCATCTCCCCCCTTACGAGGACCCATGAAGGACCCTAAGGACATCCAATTTGCACAACTGTCTCTGCTCCAAAGAGCCCTCCCAGCTACCCAAGATCGGAAGGGCAACGGATTGGTTTGCATGAAAAGGAGAAATGACCTTCAGAAGAAAAGAGGGAACCAGCCACAGCACACCCCGCTCCCTAGAGAACTCCAGGAAGGGAGGCCTACACGAAAAGGCCTACAGTTCGGAAACACATCGCGCAGAATTAATGGCCACCAGGAACGCAGCCTTAAGAGTAAGGTCCTTCAATGTGCAGGATCCGAGAGGCTCAAAGGAAGGATGAACGAGCACAAAACCAGATTGAGATTCCAGGCTGGAACCGAAGGACGATCTGGAGTCCGGAGCAATTTTCCCGCTCAAGAAACGAATCACATCTGGAGAAGAGGCCAAATGTTGAGTACGCAACAGACCATGAAAAGAAGACAAGGAAGCCCCACTCCAGGCCATCCTGCAAAAACTCCAAGATGTGAGGAAAAGACGTGTGCGAAGGAGAACTACATCATGAGCAGAGACTCCATATTACAGTCCTGGGGTCTCTCACGGCTGAACTGCCTTCAACTGGCACCGTATGCCTGCAAGCAATGGCAGAGACCACAGCATCAACCACAGGAGACTTAAAGGTATCCATATCCCCATCAGGAATAGGACAGAGCCAGGCCATGGATTGCACCAAGTGAAAAGGCGCGTCTGAAGTCATCCACTGTGCATGCATCACATCCCGAATATCCTGATGCATAGGAAAAGAACGGGAGGCCGACCGGATCCCCCAAAGCAGATGGTCCACCACACAAGGGGGGTCCTTAGCTTCTTGCTCAAAATGCAAAACTGAAGAATAAGCTCCTGCAGCTCTTCCTGGTGACATCCTCGCCAACCAGTGTCTCAGAAACCCAACCGTCCACATCCCCAAGAAAATCTTGAGGGTCTATCAAAAGGTCCAAGTCCTCATCAGGTGAAACCGTGTCAGCAAGGAAAAAAAATCCTCATCCCAATAAACCCATGGACACTTAGACGGAGGCAGATGGCAAAGAAAAATACCCCCCTTAAGAACTGGAGACCTCCAGGAAAAAAGGACTCCAAGCCACCTGCAAGTAAGCCTTGTACATGGCTAGAACAAAATCAGGGGCAAAACCCTCCTGGTGGCAAAAAAGCACTCACTGGAGATGCAGAAGAAGCACCTAACACCTGTTTCTGCCTCTCTAAAACAGGAGGGAGGTCACCTGAGGCCAAAGACAAAATGGTGGAGCTTCCCGCCAAAACTGAGGAAAAGCCTGCTGAAAAAATCTCCCCCAAGGCCCCTAGTGGCAAAGAGGCCTGCCACTAAAGCAGAACTGCAGGCAGCAGCAGCAGCTGTAACAGTAAGGGAATCCCCAGCACTATCGGCAGTAAGGGAATCCTAAGTTCCCTGACAGCCGCCAGCTTGGGAAATAGAGCGGTAGGGGGAGCCTAGACTTCCCCGCTGCCTACAGCTGACGAGCAATGCACGTGCAAAGGGGAACCCTGCTCGTGGCACCCGAAACCGATGAGGATTCCCCCTCGCAGCAGCAGGAGCATTTTGTGCACACACCAGCAGCATCAACCACTCATCGGGTACACAATGAGCACTTTTTCAGTCTCTTTAAAATGCTCATTGTAAACTGCTAGGGAGGAAAAAGTAACTGCCAGTAAGCAATAAAATACAATTAAGCTCAATTAAATTCTTCCTTTCAGACCAGCACTGCCTCAGGATGTTTTATTTATTTTTTTGTAAGTAAAAACTTTAACAATGGAGCAGACCCCACAGGCTCTCAAAGCTGTAGTCTTTGCTTGAACTGTGGCAAGGCATATAGCTGAGGCACCTTTAATTAAAATTTGGGGAGGTGGGGGAAAATGGGGTGAGGGACTCTGCCACCCGAGTGTGATACCCCCAAAGTCAGACAAACCCCTGAAAGGGACCCAAGTTCTGAACAAAAAACAGGAACAAAAAGGCCACTAATCAGATCCAACAGGCCCTAACTAACCAGAGGAAACACTGCACAGGCTTACCATCTTCACCTGCTGGAGTCTGAGAACAGAACGATTGTAGATGGGACTGACAGCCGACTTGTACTACTGCCAAAAGTCAATGTGCTCTCAGTCTCCACCTGCTGGCAGAGGAGTGTAAACCCATCCATTCTGTGTCAGTCTGGAGGGATGATAAAGAAGAAAAGGGTTGGAGTTTTTTTAATCGGGTTCATAGTAGGTGGCGATATGTTGTGGAGACTTTAACCTACATATTAAAATGCAAGGATTGATACCTCAAGGTATTCTAAAGGAACAAGTTGAAAGGTGTCATGAACCACCTAGGATTAACAGATGTCTGGAGTTTTAAAAACCAGGGAAAAAGCTATATATTTTTCTCAAGTTCACAAAAGCTAATTTGGTATTAGTATAAGCCTCAGTTAGTGGGAAGAGAAGGAGGTAGTAGCAGAAGCTATAGTATAGTATGGCCAGATTACTATGCTATATGGGTCAAAACAAGATCATGGGAGCTCCAAATTGCACTAAATTAGTAGTAGAGAATGACACGGGGAAAAAATCTGTCCCCGTCACCGCCCCGTCACCGGCCCACCATCCTCTGCACCGCCCCATCACCGCCGTTCCCTTCACCGCCCCGTCACCGCCATCACTTTCACCGCCCCGTCACCGCCACTGCCTTCCCATTCACCGCCCCGTCACCGTCCCCGCTGCATCCATATAAGCCTTAGTACTGTAATATTTAGCTTATTCCTTTCTTATAAATCAAAGTTCCTGCTGCTGAACTAGAGAAAGAGATGTTCAGCTGGCAGGGCTTTGTTTATAAATTTTTATCAACACAACTAATATACTATTTTATCCTAAAGCAAAAAATAAATAAATAAATATTTTTTTTTTTTCTACCTTTGTTGTCTGGTTTCTGCTTTCCACATCTTCTCATTGAATTCCTTCCATCCACTGTGTGTCTTCTCTCTGCGTCTTCCATTTGCTGTTACTGTGCCTCTCCCTTAACCCCCCCCCCCCAATTGGTCTAGCACCCATCTTCTTCCCTCCGCTCCCGCATAGTCTGGCATCTGTCTTCTTCCCACTCTGTCTTCCACATTTCCCTTGGGGGTCTGTTCCTCTCCACCCTCCTTCAATGTCTGTTCTATTCCTTTCCACCACCATCTTTCCCTCCCTCCTTTACCATCTGTTCCTTTCTACTACCCTTCAGCTCCTCTCGCGTGGCCTATCTACCTTCCTTCCTCTTATTTTCATGGCATGTTACAATGTAATTTGTGCAAGCCACTGGAGCCTGCAAGCTCGGTCCCTGTCCCATCCCCACAAACCATCTCGCTTCTGTGCTCCTATTTTCTCCATTTCTAATATCTCCCCTATGTATCTGTCATTGCCCCCCCTGCGTCCATATACCATCCCCATGGCATGTCCCCTTTATGTCTCTGTCCCTATGCTCCATGCACATAATTTCCCCTCTTTCTGTTACCTTCCTGTGTCCAGATTTCCCCTATCTTCCTCTTCCATACCAGTGTGTCTCTTCTTTTCAACCCCATCTAGCTTTTTTCCCTCTTTCTTCCCCCCCCCTGCTTCTAGCATCTGGCTCACCTGCCAGTCCTTCCCTTTCTTTCCTGCTGTGGGTTTTTCTTTCCGACTTCATCCCCTTGGCCCAGAATCCTTTTCCCTTTCACTCCCTCCTTCCAATTTGAGCCGGGAACACTAGCGATTGCACGGTCCCCGCAGCCACTACCTGCCTGCCCAATCGATCCTAGTGTTTAGCCAGCTCTCTCCCTTCTCCTCACCTTAGTTTATAGGTTTTCTTTTTCGGCGACCTGCACGCTTTCCCAAAGAGCCGCGCACGCGCGGCTGCTCAGTGTTCAATCTTCTGCTCTGCTGCAACTTCCTGTTTCCGGTTGCGTCAGAGCAAAAGATCGAAACTGAGCAGCAGCGGGTGCGTGGCTCTCTGATAGCGTGCGGGTCGCCGAAAAAGAAAATCTACAAAATAAGGTGAGGAGAAGGGAGAGAGCTGGCTAAACACTAGAATCGATTGGGCAGGCGGGTGTGAGCTGCGGGGACCGCGCGATCCTTCATGCCTCACGGCGGGGACAAGACCATTCACCGCCCCGCGGGCGGTGAATGGCCTTGTCCCCGTCGCCGCAGCGACTGCTAGTTTTCTTCCCCGTTTTCGGCGGGTGACCCGCGGCTAAAATGCGGTGGCCACGGGTAAACCGCCACCGTGTCATTCTCTAATTAGTAGCTCTCTGTATGAACCAGAAAAAGCATTTTAAGTGACATCTGTTTGTCAGACAGGGAAAGGAAGACAAGAAATTCAGTTGAGAATCCTTAAACTGTGGACCCTAAATATACTCCAGGAGGAGCAAGGCATGTCTGTGCCAAGGGTTGGGTTGTTCTAGGACTGGGAGGTGAGAAGAGGGAAACCACCTGGCTAGGAAAATCTAAAAGCAGCATGAAACCATGTGGGGGCTGGGAAATTGCCCACAGAAACAGGAAAGATGAAAAGCAGAGTTCTGGAAGTAGAACTGCTTGGTTGCTCAGGTAGCCAGGGATTTCAATGTTGCCTTTGCTGTCCTGCTAGATGAGAAACCTCAGAGGGGCAGACTAAGTATAACTCCAGGAGTTATGTTGTAATTTGGGGGAATAAAGAAGTGCTGGAAACAGGGAATATCAGATATACTTTAAAAAAAAAAAAAAAAAAAAAAGGGATGGGAGACTTCCTTCTGCCATTCTAGGAGTTCAGGAGGGATTGAGCCTGGAAAATAACTAACTGTTGGGCTGATAAAGGCTGACCATTAGACAACACAATCAGAGTGTACAAGATATTCCTGCCATTGCTTGTAAACCTTAATGAGCTAAAGGCTAGTAGCTGTAATTTTAAAGAGGGTTCAGATATGCAGGTTTAGAAAAGCCAGAGTAACCCTGGGAGGGCTTGCTTATCCTAGGTGCAAGATGAAGAATGTGTCTTTTGTACAATGCTGCTTAAAAGTAGTAGGGACTGTTTAATTTGCTGTACTGAACATTTATTTTGCTCGTATTTTCTCCCTGGGGGGAAAGGGAGGAAGTTATATCCTGCATATGACTTTGGTTCAGACTCTTTAATAAATAATTTTTTTAAAAAATTGTTTGGTTAACACTGTACTGTGATTAGACTACTCCAAAAAGCACAGTTACTTACCGTAACAGGTGTTATCCAGGGACAGCAGGCAGATATTCTTAACGTATGGGTGACGTCACCGACGGAACCCCGGTACGGACACTTTTAACTAGAAAGTTCTAGTTGACCGCACCGCGCATGCGCGGGTGCTTTCCTGCTCGACGGAGGAGAGCGTGGTCCCCAGTTAAGATAAGCCAGCTAAGAAGCCAACCCGGGGAGGAGGGCGGGTCCTAAGAATATCTGCCTGCTGTCCCTGGATAACACCTGTTACGGTAAGTAACTGTGCTTTATCCCAGGACAAGCAGGCAGCATATTCTTAACGTATGGGTGACCTCCAAGCTAACAGAGAGAGAGGAGGGATGGTTGGCCATTAGGAAAATAAATTTTGTAATACAGATTGGCCGAAGTGTCCATCCCGTCTGGAGAAGGCATCCAGACAGTAGTGAGTAGTGAACGTGTGAACTGAGGACCAAGTGGCAGCCTTGCAGATTTCCTCGATGGGCGTGGAGCGGAGGAAAGCTACAGAAGCAGCCATAGCTCTGACCCTGTGGGCCGTGACAGCAACTTCCAGTGAGAGACCGGCCCGAGCATAACAGAACGCAATGCAGGCAGCAAGCCAGTTGGACAGCGTCCGTTTAGAGACAGGGCGACCTAGGCGGTTAGGGTCGAAGGATAGAAAGAGCTGAAGTGACGAGCGGTGAGCCCTGGTACGGTCAAGGTAGTATGCAAGGGCACGCTTACAGTCCAGCGTGTGCAACACCTGTTCCCCAGGATGAGAATGGGGCTTAGGGAAATAGACAGGCAACACAATGGACTGGTTGAGGTGGAAGTCCGAGACCACCTTGGGAAAGAATTTAGGATGGGTACGCAGAACCACCTTGTCATGGTGAAAAACTGTGAAAGATGGGTCGGCAACCAGTGCATGCAGCTCACTAACCCTCCTGGCAGAGGTGATGGCAATGAGGAAAAGCACCTTCCATGTGAGAAATTTGAGTGAAGTTGTGGCAAGAGGCTCAAACGGAGGTTTCATGAGGGCTGATAAAGCCACATTCAGGTCCCAGACGACTGGAGGAGGCTTCAGAGGTGGTTTGACATTGAAGAGGCCTCTCATGAACCGGGAAACCAGGGGATGAGCCGTAAGAGGTTTTCCGAGGATAGGCTCATGAAACGCAGTGATGGCACTGAGGTGGACTCTGATTGAGGTAGACTTGAGGCCAGCGTCGGAGAGAGAGAGCAAATAGTCCAGTACAGTTTCCACCGCCAATGAGGTGGGATCGTGCTGATGTAGTAGACACCAAGAGGAGAACCGGGTCCACTTCTGATGGTAACATTGGAGGGTGGCCGGTTTCCTGGAGGCATCCAAAATACGGCGGACAGGCTGAGACAGATTCTCTGGAGAGGTCAGCCCGAGAGAAACCAAGCTGTCAGGTGAAGGGAGGACAGATTGCGATGAAGTAGAGACTGATGCTGCTGCGTAAGTAGAGTAGGAAACACAGGAAGAGGAATGGGCTCCCTGGAGCTGAGCTGGAGCAGGAGGGAGAACCAGTGTTGGCGAGGCCACCGAGGAGCGATGAGAATCATGGTAGCTCTGTCCCTGCGGAGTTTGGATAACGTCCGCAACATCAGAGGCAGTGGAGGAAAGGCATAGAGGAACCGATCCGTCCAGTCGAGCAGGAATGCATCCGGGGTCAGACGATGAGGGGAGAAGAGTCTGGAACAGAACTGTGGCAGCTGATGGTTGTGAGGAGCTGCAAAGAGGTCCACCTGTGGAGTTCCCCAGCGAGCAAAGATGGAGCGGAGTGTGGGAGGATCCAGGGTCCACTCGTGAGGTTGAAGAATGCGGCTGAGATTGTCGTCCAGGGAGTTCTGTTCGCCCTGGATATAGACAGCCCTGAGGAAGAGACTGTGTGCCGTGGCCCAGGTCCAGATGCGGATGGCCTCCTGACAGAGGAGGGGAGATCCGGTGCCGCCTTGCTTGTTTATGTAATACATGGCGACTTGGTTGTCTGTGCACAGGAGAAGGACATGAGGGTAGAGAAGGTACTGGAAGGCTTTGAGAGCATAGAACATGGCTCTTAGTTCCAGGAAATTGATGTGATGTTGACATTCCTGAAGGGTCCAGAGTCCCTGGGTGCAAAGATCTCCCATGTGAGCTCCCCACGCATAGGGGGAGGCATCCGTGGTGATGATCATGGAGTGAGGGGGCAGATGAAAGAGTAGACCCCTGGAAAGATTTGAGGAGTTCAACCACCATTGAAGAGATTGCTGAAGAGACGATGTCACAGAGATGGGATGAGAAAGAGGATCCGTGGTCTGTGACCATTGGGTGGCCAGAGTCCATTGAGGTGTTCTGAGGTGGAGGCGTGCCAGAGGAAGCACATGGACCGTCGAGGCCATGTGGCCCAAGAGGACCATCATTTGCCGAGCAGGAATAGAGCGACAAAGGAGCACCTGATGGCAGAGGCGGAGCAGAGTTCGTTGGTGGTCTGAGGGGAGAAATGCCCTCATCAGAGTGGTGTCGAGGACGGCTCCAATGAACTGAAGTCGCTGTGTGGGAAGCAGATGCGACTTGGGGTAGTTGATCTCGAACCCCAGGAGATGGAGGAAAGAGATGGTGTGATGAGTGGCCTGTAGCACAAGTGGAGACGTAGGAGCTTTCACCAACCAATCGTCCAAGTATGGGAACACCTGGAGGTTGTGAGACCTGAGGAAGGCCGCCACTACATTAAGGCACTTGGTGAACACCCTGGGCGATGATGCGAGGCCAAAGGGTAGCACTTTGTACTGGTAGTGGCGGTGCTGAATCTGAAATCGGAAGTAGCGACGTGAAGTCAGATGGATTGGAATGTGAGTGTAGGCCTCTTTGAGGTCTAGGGAACATAGCCAGTCGTGTTGAGAGAGAAGAGGGTAAAGCGTGGCAAGGGAGAGCATTCTGAACTTTTCCTTGACCAAACACTTGTTGAGGTCCCTGAGATCGAGGATGGGACGGAGGTCTCCTGTCTTCTTGGGTACCAGGAAGTAGCGGGAGTAGAATCCCTGACCCCTTTGGTCTTGGGGGACTTCTTCGATGGCATTGAGAAGAAGGAGGGATTGGACCTCCTGAAGGAGGAGGAGGGTTTGAGAAGAGTGAGAAGCAGACTCTACGGGAGGATTGTCTGGAGGAAGAGTCTGGAAGTTGAGAGAGTAGCCGTGGCGAATGATGTTGAGGACCCACTGGTCTGATGTGATGACCTCCCAACGGCTGAGAAAAAGTTGTAGGCGTCCTCCGATAGGTTGAGGAAGAGGTAACGCTGGTGAGAGACTGGCTATGCCCTGGAGAAAGGAGTCAAAAGGGCTGAGCAGGTTTTGACTGAGGGAGAGGCTTGGCAGGTTGATGAGATTGGGAGCGAGCCTGAGTTTGATGTTGCTGACGAGGTCGACGAGGTTGTTGCGGAGGTGGCTGAAGAGGTCTGGCGGAGAACCTACGTTGGTAGGAAGACTGCTGTCTGTAAGGGCGAGCAGGCGGAGTCTTTTTCTTCGGTTTGATGAGAGTATCCCACCTCGTCTCATGAGCTGAGAGTTTCTAGGTGGTGGAATCCAGGGACTCTCCAAAAAGTTCATCACCAAGACAAGGTGCGTTAGCCAGGCGGTCTTGGTGGTTAATATCGAGGTCGGAAACTCTCAGCCAGGCTAGACGTCTTATGGCAACAGCCATAGCAGATGCTCGAGAGGTCAGCTCAAATGAATCATAGATGGAGCGCACCATGAATTTTCGGAGTTGGAGCAGACCGGAAATTTGTTGTTGAAAGAGAGGGACCTTACGTTCAGGCAGATATTTCTGTAGAGAAGAAAGTTGATTCACTAGGTGCTTCATGTAGAAGGAGAAGTGAAAGGTGTAATTATTGGCTCTGTTTGCAAGCATGGCATTTTGATAAAGGCGCTTGCCAAATTTATCCATCGTTTTCCCCTCTCTGCCAGGAGGGGTGGAAGCATATACACTGGAGCCCTGGGTTTTCTTCAAAGTGGACTCCACCAGAAGGGATTCATGGGGTAGTTGGGGTTTGTCAAACCCCGGGATAGGAATGACCCTGTAGAGACTGTCCAGTTTTCTAGGGGCGCCCGGTACCGTGAGAGGGTTTTCCCAATTCTTATAGAAAGTTTCCCGTAAGATGTCATGGACGGGTAACTTGAGAAATTCTTTGGGTGGTTGCTCGAAGTCTAGGGCATCTAGGAAAGCCTGTGACTTCTTAGAGTCAGATTCCAAAGGTATAGAGAGAGCTGCTGACATCTCTCAAAGAAATTTGGTGAACGAGGATTTTTCAGGCTTGGAACCGGTATCAAGTGTGGAAGGTTCCTCATCGGATGAGGAAGGCTCCTCATCGGTACCGGGTTGGGATTCCTCCCATAGGTCCGGGTCCCTGACGTCGGGGTGCGTGGGACGGGACGGCGGTGTGGATGGTTCTGCGTGGCGAGTCTTTGAGAGAGATTTGCCAGAACGCATGGAGACGGTACCGGGGGAAGAAGAACGGTGCCGGTCTTGGTCTCGGGGAGCCTGGTGTCGTTCCCGATGTCGGGGAGGATCGGCGTCAGATCGTAATTGAATGAGAGGATTAATGGGTTCCGCCGAGAGTACCGGCATGGATGTGTTCAATGGCACCGATGGAGTGGACTCCGGTGGTATGGAGCGATGCTCGGGCCGGTCCGGTACCGGAAGTAGCGGGGCCAACATTGCCGGCAACAGATGTTGGAGCTGTTGCTGTAGTTGCTCCTGCAATTGGGTTTGGAGAATGGCCACTATGTGGTCGTCCAGAGGAGGCATCGGTACCGCTTTTTTCTTTTTCGGTACCATAGGTGCTGCTTCACGCCCCGGCGATGAGGAGGCCGATGACGAGGCACTCACCGATATCGGGGCAGAGCGTTTGCGGGGTCGGCGCGATGCCGGGAGGACCGGCGTCGCCGTTGTGGCAGGAGGGCGCTGAAGGGAAGTGAAAGGCTTCTTAGCCGGCTTACCTGGCGCTATCGACCCCGAGGAAGGATCAGGCGGTGTCGATGTAGTCGGTGCCGACTTTGGAGGCGCCGTCGATGGTGTGGCAGATTCCATGGCAGAACCGGTACCGAAAAGAATATTCTGCTGGATCTGCCGATTTTTTAACGTACGTTTTTTAAGAGTGGCACAGCGGGTGCAGGTGTCAGCCCGATGCTCTGGACCCAGGCACTGTAAACACCAATTGTGTGGGTCAGTGAGAGAGATCGGGCGTGCACACCACTGGCACTTCTTAAAGCCCGGCTGAGGGGGCATGAATGGAAATACAGCCTCCGCAAAATCAAACCTGGAGGCCTGTATGTTGGCAAAAGGCCCCGCCGGGGCCGGCCAGAAAAATAAGGAAAAAGACTAATTAATAATGGGGTTTTTTTGGGTTTTTTTTGAACGAAACAAAAAAAAAAACCCGAAGAGAAAAGTAAAAAAAGAAAAATACGCGAGCGGGAAGGCAAGGAAGGAGATTTCAACAGCTGTTGAAAGCACATGCGTCTTCTTCGCTCCGCGGAAACGAAGAAACTGGGGACCACGCTCTCCTCCGTCGAGCGGGAAGGCACCCGCGCATGCGCGGTGCGGTCAACTAGAACTTTCTAGTTAAAAGTGTCCGTACCGGGGTTCCGTCGGTGACGTCACCCATACGTTAAGAATATGCTGCCTGCTTGTCCTGGGATAACTGTGGGACTGGGGATAGGGTGTTTACATAGGATCCCTTCCACAGTTCAGTCCACAGCTAAGTGCCTCTCTGGTGTTCAATAATATCTCAAAAGAAAAAAAAAAATTTTTAAACAGATTCCCATAGACACCAAGTTTTGTAAAATCCAACACTTAAATGACCAGGTTGCAAAAGCCATGTCTTTATATGTGCTAAAAGTACTACTACTTACATGTTCAAAGCTTCAATAGATGCAGCTTTTTTTTGTTTGTTTAATTTTGCTTTGAAAATGACTGCTCCTGGTGTGATTGCTGTCAATGGGGAGCCTTCAAGGTATTTTAAAAGATTCATGTTCAGCGAGTCCTTTGTAAAAATACTCCGCAAAGTCTGAGCATCCAAACTTTGACAGTTTTTTTCCTACTTAGACAATCTATGCAAAAATCAAGCTTTAAATGTATATCTTTGGCCAACTGTATATAATAGATGCCTGCAATATCATACGTGGCATTATTGCTAACCTATTTAACATGGATGTTTGTGCTACAACTGCTGACCTGCGCAGAGGTGTGTATGTGAGGCTCACAGCAATTAACCCTTTCTTGCCCGTGTTGGTTAGCAGCTCTACCTGTCAGGTTCTTCTGCAGCGTTGTGTTCTCTGCTTGCAGCCTCAACAGCTCACCATCCACTGCTCCAACTGAATGAGATCCATCCAAGACCTGAACCCCCTTCATCTGATGATTCTCCACCTCCAGCTGTTCTATCTGGGAGCACAGCTACAACCGGGACAAGGCAAGAACCAGATTAAAATTAAACTACATCAGCTTTCTCAGCATTCCAGGAATAAAGCAGTAAGGGAAGTCTCAGTGAGCCTTAGATAATCAGACATACTCTGGATGGCCCTTGCAGGATGGATTACTCTAGAGCAGTGGTTCTCAACATTTCTTCTGTTGTGACATACCTGACAGATGATGTTTATGTGTGTGATATGCTGAACACTAAAATTTGCACCTGAACAAAAACAAAATCCTAAATATTTCATGAGGAATGATGCAAGAGGTTGTGTGCTCCTTGTGACCTTGGGTAAGTCACTCAATCCTCCATTGCACCCCAGGTACGTTAGATAAATTGTGAGCTCACTGGGACAGATAGGTAAAATGCTTCCTAGGCACGGGTCCAGGAAGTGGCATCAAGAGGAAGAGCAGACATTGGCATGACAGCAGATTGGGGTTGCTGGTCACACCAGGAACATTACAGAGGTAAGGGGGGAAAGGAAGCGGTGCGGCAGCGAGGGGAGGCAGAGAGGACGGGTGTCTGCTCCCACACCAAGACGGCGCCCAGGGTGAACCCCACCCCACCCCTCCCACGCCCACTGCCTTGCACAGCTTCTGCATTAAAATTGTTATTCTCTGATCAGGGAGGGGGAGAAGGAATGGGATTGATAGTATGTGAAGCAGTACCTTGGCCAGCTCCAGCATGAGGGTGGTGTTACAGGACTGGGGGAGGAGTAACAGGATAGAAAGTACCTTGGATAGCTCCTGCATGAGGGTACTGTTCTGGAGCCTGAAATCATCCTCCTGACTATGCAGCTTCCCTTGCAACATCTCATTCTCACTGAGCAGGGCTTCCACCTCCTGACCAGTAAAAAGCAAAAAAAAAAAAAACAACAAAACAGGCTATGACAGATGCACAGCTACACACATTACCACAAATAAATCTATGTTAACTCGCTCTTAACATCAACAAGACAAAAGTAATTTTTGCCATCCCAAACCTAGCACTTTACTTGTTAGGACGGTGACTGTCCCCTTGTTGCCCTGTATCACAGGGAGCTGCCATCACCTGCTAACTAAAGTCTGTGTGGTTATTGCTGGCTATGGTATTGCAAACTGCATCCCACAAGAAAAAAAATCTCTGTATTTGTGTCAGTATAGATGCCAGCTCTGTAGGTATAGAGCACCTGTAATTGTTTTAAAAAGTGGCTACTTTGAGTTACAATAGGATGAGATGTCAGGAGGGGGAACTGATATAAAAAGTAAGTGCAGAGTGCCTGGCAGTTTCTGCTACACATTGGACACTTACCTGTGCCTTCTTGCTTTTACTCAAGGCCTGTTGAGGGACAGGAAGGTGATAAAAGAAGCAAAAAACAAACAAACCCAGTTAGGGAGTGTACTTCCAAATCTAGACATAAAAAAATGAAAGACTAAAAATTCCTGCACTATCCCCCTTCCTTTTTCACTGACCTTCTGAGACTTAGCATATTCCTTCTCCAGGTGCAGCAGTTTCTGTCTAAGTCCAGTCAGTTCTGGAATGACAGAACAAAACAGAAAACAATATTAGTGCAACACCAAAATGAATGCAGCAATAGTATCAAACTTCCTGCAATACTGCCATGGTAGACACTTGTTCTCCAACTCTAGTGTGTTCCACTAAATGAGGCAGCTGGTGATATGGTTAGCTGGGATGGTTGGACTGTAACAATTTCTCATATCTGTACTGCCAAGGTGGATTTGGTTTAAATCGCTAGTAAGACAGACTTGATTTAAATCATGATTTTCTACAGAAAGACTCAATTCTTGCTAGTATAATTAAAATATTCCCAAAATAGGTCTCTTTTATGGCCTGCTGCTGCTATAGGTTCTCTCCTCCAAAAAGAGAATACAGTCAAACCTCGGTGTGCGAGTAACCCGGTTTGCGAGTTCCCCCCCCGCTCGAACCGCCCCCCCCCACGCGAACAACTTGAACTTACCCCCCCCCCCCCCGTCTCGGCGAGAGGGAGAATTAGAAGGCCTTGAGAATGCACAGATGCATGCAAAAGGCCCGGCAGAGGCAGGAAGATCTTTTAGCGGCACCGGCACGTCCTCTGGGCTGTGTGCCGGTGCCAGACGGGGGGGGGGGGGGGGTGTAAGTTCAAGTTGTTGAGGGAGGTGCCGGTTCGTGGGGGGGGGAGCAGCGCCGCTGGCCTCGGGGGGGGGGGAATGTATCAAAGCGAGTTTCCATCATTTCCTATGTGGAAACTCACTTTGATATACGAGTATTTTGGTTTACGAGCATGCTTCTGGAACGAATTATGCTTGTAAACCAAGGTTCCACTGTATAATAAACTTAGGCTATACATACAAAGATCCCAAGACTTGTGGAGTGTTCTACTCAAAAGGTTTCACTTTCATTTTTACTGCTCACCGCTCCCTCCTCACACTTAGCTCCCTGTACAGATATATGAGGGCTGATTGAAAAATAATGAGACTGTTTTTTTAAATTCAAAATCATACGACTCCACAGGATCTGAACAATTTTCTTTTTCAAAGTAGCATACCTCACATTCAATACATTTTATTTATTTATTCAATTTTCTATACCATTCTCCCAAGGGAGCTCAGAACGGTTTACATTAATTTATTCAGGTACTCAAGCATTTTTCCCTGTCTGTCCTGGCGGGCTCACAATCTATCTAATGTACCTGGGGCAATGGGGGGATTAAGTGACTTGCCCAGGGTCACAAGGAGCAGCGTGGGTTTGAACCCACAACCCCAGGGTGCTGAGGCTGTAGCTTTAACCCAGGGGTGCCCAATAGGTCGATCGCGATCGACCAATAGATCCCGAAAGCAACGCGAGTCGATCATGTTGCTTCCCAACTCAGAAGTGCCAAGCCGACCAACTTACCCCACCAGAACTTCCTCTCCGTCTTCAGAAATGACATCGAGGAGAGGAAATCTGGTTGGCCCGACGCATCTGTGTGGGGAAGCAGGGAGAGCTTGGGGCAGCTGGAAGCTGTGCAGCACCTCCTCGGTGTGCTGGTGCTGCCGGTAGCTGAGCCAGCAGCAGGGCTCCACGTCAATCTAGTCGAGGACCCAGAAAGCGAGCTCCTCCTCGAAGAGGGGTCCGCACAGGTCGGCTGGGCAGTGCAGCTTGCCCATGCGGTAGTAGTTGAGCACAAAGCCGAAGAGTCCCAGGTGCCAGTCAAAGAAGAGCTCGGTGGGGCAGGTCGGGTGCCTGGAAGGGTGCTGCGGTAGGTCTCGTGACGGGTGCCCCCAACATCCAGCACCACTCTGTCCGCGCCATCGCCCCGGGCCAACTCCTTCTTCGGGCTGGGCTTGCGGAGGGCTTTGCCCGAGGACTTGTAGCCCTGGCTCAAGGACACACACACGGAGTTAAGCATCGGGGCAACAGGTGCGGCCTCCGATCGATGCACCTCTTGCTCTCTCCCTCCGGCTGTCAGTGATGCTCAGATCCCCGGTGGATGGCAGCGAAGACGCAGCCTCTGCTCTTCTCGTTGTTTTGCAACTTCAGTGCCATTTGCCTGGCTGTAGAGAGACCCTGCTGAAAGCCACAGTCAACACCCCCCCCTAAAAAGCAGCGAAGAGACTGAGATGGAAATGCATTGCCTCTTCCTCCCAGTCCAGCAGCTTTACTATGTTTTTGCCATTTCCACTCTCTTGGAACCAGCTCCTTTTCCCTGACATCCAATCCCTGCTCCCTATAGCCCAGCATCACCCCCTCCATGATCCAACAAATGCTTTGTCTTAGCTACCTCCAGCTGGCCTTGGACCTTTCTGCCTACAAAGTAACATGAAGCACAATTTTCCCAAGCTGGAAATGTGGTCGATATGACATGCACCCCACCCCATCCACTGCACCCCAGCCAAGCAGAGAAGGCAATGGACAAGACACAGTTTTGAAGCCCCGGCCTTCCTTGTGTCCTGTGTGGCTGCACTGCTGGCCCTGACAGGAAGTTATGACAGGCCCCTAGGGCTGGCCTGGAGGAATTCTGCCTCCATGGCAAAAAATAGCAAGTTCATAGGGCCACAGATCAGGGAAGGAGGGAGGTAAGTAGGGAGAGCTGCTGTTGGACTCACAATAGGAGGTGAAATGGACAGAGAGAGGGAGATACAGAGCAAGGAAGGGTGAGAGAAATGCTAAGCCCTGCATCCAACCTTAAAAAAAAAGAATAGAAAGGGGGCAGGGAGACAGAAAGAAAGGGGAGGGAGGCAGGGAGAGAGGAAGAAAAAGTTGAGGGAGGGAATGAGGTCTGGAGGAGAAGAAGCATACAGGAGGCCGAAAGAAGGGAAGAAATATTGGATGCACAGTCAGAAGAAAGTGCAATCGGAGACTCATGAAATCATCAGACAACAAAGGTAGGAAAAATGATTTTATTTTCAATTTAGTGATCAAAATGTGTCCGTTTTGAGAACTGATATCTGCTGTCTATATTTTGCACTAAGGCCCCCTTTTACTAAACCGCAATAGCGGATTTTAGCGCAGGGAGCCTATGAGCATCGAGAGCAGCGCAGGGCATTCAGCGCAGCTCCCTGCGCTAAAAAAATGCTATTGCAGTTTAGTAAAAAGGGAGGGGGTATATTTGTCTATTTTTGTATAGTTGTTCCTGAGATGACATTGCATAAAGTCATCTGCCTTAACCTCTTTGGAAAACCCCTGGAATATAAATGATAATTAATATTTTCTCTGCGTACAGTGTGCTTTGTGTTTTTTAAAATTTTATTGTTGGTAGACCATTTTGACTTGGTCATTTTAAAAGTAACTCGCAAGCCCAAAAAGTGTGGGCACCTCTGCTTTAACCACTGCACCACACACTCCCCTTATGCAGCATTTCAAAAACAATTCAAAGACATACAGTAGACTACTACTACTACTTATCACTTACATAGAGCTGAAAGGCGTATGCAGAACTGTACATTTTGCACTGTACATTTGATAGATGGTCCCTTCTCAGCGCTGTACATTTGTTAGATGGTCCCTTCTCAGAAGAGCTTACAATCCAACTTGGATAGACAGACATGACATATAGGGTTAAAGACGTGAGGAGTTAGGAGTTGAAAGCAACCTTGAAGAGGTGGGCTTTTAACTGGGCCTTGAACATTGCCAGAGACGGAGCCTTTCATAAAGATTCACGCAGCTTGTTCCAAACATACAGAGCAGCAAGGTAGAAGGAATGGAATCTGAAGTTGGCGGAGGAAAAGAAGGGCAAATACGGAAGGGCCTTAGCGGGGGGGAGGGACATAGGGGGAGACAAATGAAGAGACATAGTGAGAGGCATCCGAGTGAGTGCATTTATAGGTCAGTAGGAGAAGTTTAAATTGTATTCTGAAACGGATGGGAAGCCAATGAAGTGACTTGAGGGACAACGCGAGTCTAGCAGCTCTCATGAAATATGAGTCCTGTAGCCAAATTCTGGACAGATTAGAGGGAAACGAGATGGCTACGCGGAAAGCCTGAGAGTAGCAAGTTGCAGTACTCTAAGTGTGGGGTGATAAGGGTATGGATAAGGGTTTTGGTAGTTTGCTTAGAAAGGAAGGGTTGGAAATTGGTAATGGTATAGAGGAAGAAGTGGCAAGTTTTAGTGATATGTTGTATCTGGGCAGTGAAGGAGAGAGAGGAATCAAAAGATGATCCCAATATTGTGAGTAGACAAGACAGGTTGGATGAGAATGTTGTCCACAGAGACAGAGAGTGGGGGAAGCGGGGAGGTAGGTTTAGGCAGAAAGATGAGCAGTTCCGTTTTAGCCATATTCAGTTTTTAGAACAATGAGACATCTAGGCAGCAATGTCAGACAGGCAGGCTGAGACTCTGGTCTAGGTTTCAGTAAAGATATCTGTTGCGGAGAGGTAGATCTGGGAGTCGTCAGCACAGAGGTGATACTGGAAGCCATGGGAGGAGATCAGTGGTCCAAGTGAGCAAGCGTACATTGAGAAAAGGAGTGGTCCCAGGACAGAGCCTTGAAGAACACCAATCGATAGTGGAAAGGCTGTGGAGGAGGAACCACTGTTGCATACACTGAAGGTGCAATGGCAGAACTAGGAAGAAAACCAGGAGAGAGCAGAACCCTGGAATTTCAAGGACAGCGTATCAAGGAGCAGACAGATTGAGAAGGATGACGACAGAGTAGAGGACTTCGGATCTGACCAGGAACAGGTCATTGGAAACTTTAATAAAGGGATTTCCGAGGAGTGCAGCAGGTGAAAGCCTGATTGAAGCAGATCCAGAACAGAAGAGAAGTCGTCCAGGCAACAGCGATAAATAGCACGTTCAAGTAACTTGAATAAGAAGGAAAGGAGGGAGATGGGGCAATAAGACTGTTTTGTGACATCACTTTTAGCGCTGCAGCATTTTTCACTTCATCATCTGACTGGAGGAAATAAATCCATTAAACAATACAAACTAGCAATAACCCAAGCAAAAAAGTCTAACCTAGATTACCCAATCTAAAAATTCCTCCAAATGCCTCTTTAGAATCTACAACTCACGGATCTCCACAAAAGATATAGCAAGGTTCAGCATCACAACAACCAGATGCAAGCAACCTAGCACACTACTTGGACATCATTCACACAGGACCCAGAAGATAACAGATCTTTACTCTACCAAATACAACAAGAATGAAGAGATCCCTAGCTGACAGATGCTGGTCAAAATTCATCCCAGTCAACACACAGGAGATTTCAAACTAGCTGAAAAAAAATCTCTAAAAAGCATTGTTACTTAGACATATGTCCAGCTAGCCTGCTAACACCTGCACCTCTAACTTTCTGCTATGACTGACAAACCTAGTAAACAGATGCTTAGAAAATGGATTCTATCCCAAAACAACATCAGCAATGTAAAATTATGTCCTACCTGTTAATTTTCTTTCCTTTAGAAGCAGCAGATGAATCCAGAGACCAGTGGGATATAGCTCACATCGACCAGCAGGTGGAGATAGAGAACTGATTTCCAGTTGGCTTTATAGCCTGGTGATCCTCCTGTTGAATCAGTTATGCATATTGCCCCAGCATCCCAGTAAAGGAGCATGAGCCTCAAACCAAAGGAAAAAACTTCATTCCAGTGAAAAATCTTGTAATTAGAAACGTAAGAAACTAATAATAATTACCAACAATCTCCTAACCGAACTCAGAATTCCAAAGAACAAGCGATAGAGATCGAGAGAGAGAGAGAGAGAGAGAGAGAGAGAGACCATCGGGGTGGGGCTCTGGATTCATCTGCTGCTTCTAAAGGAAAGAAAATTAACAGGTAGGACATAATTTTACATTCCTTTGCAAAGCAGCAGATGAATCCAGAGACCAGTGGGATGTAGCAAAGCAAACTCAAACTGGGTGGGAAGCCAAAGTCGCCTCTGCAATCACCGAAGCGCCAAAACTTGCCTCCGCACAGGCTGCCACGTCCAGCCGATAATGCTTAGAAAAGGTGTTTCCCCGACGACCAAGTGGCCGCCCGGCAAATTTCCTCCAAAGACATACCCCCGGACTCTGCCCACGATGTTGCCAATGCCCGAGTGGAATGTGCACGAAGATGTTCCGGCACAATCTTCCCTGCCAAGAGATAAGCCGACGCAATAGCCTCTTTTACCCAACGAGCTATCGAAGCTTTTGACGCCGCCATACCCTTGTTTGCACCTGCAAATACCACGAAGAGATGATCCGAGCGGCGAAAGTCGTTAGTCACCCCTAAATAATGAAGAATCATACGGCGTACATCCAGTAACCGTAATAACGCGAAACGCGCCCCCCAATCCTCCTTCCGAAAGGCCGGGAGGAATAAACTCTGGTTCACATGAAACGAAGAAACCACTTTTGGAAGAAAGGACGGCACCGTCCGCACCGACACCCCAGCATCCGAAATGCGCAAAAAAAGGCTCCCTGCAAGACAGCGCCTGCAGCTCCGACACACGTCTTGCAGACGCCATAGCTACCAAAAATACAGTCTTTAATGTAATATCCTTTAGCGTCGCCGCCGACAGCGGCTCAAACGGCGCCGCCTGCATCCTAGTGAGTACCAGCTTCAAACTCCAAGCTGGACAGGTGCGCCATACAGGCGGACGGATATGGTGAACCCCCTTAAGGAATCGCACCACATCCGGGTGAGATGCTACTGACGAGCACGACACCCGGCCTCTATAACATGCAATGGCCGCCACCTGAACCTTAATCGAGTTATAGGCTAACCCTTTAGAAACGCCTTCCTGAAGAAAAGACAGAATAGCCGCCAGAGACGCCTGGAAGGGCGCAATCCTCTGCTTCCCGCACCAAGTCTCAAAAACTTTCCAAACTCTAGCATAAGAGGTAGAAGTAGACATCTTCTTCGCTTGAAGAAGAGTGGCAATAACCTGATCCGAATAGCCCTTTTTAGTCAACCGCGACCGTTCAATAGCCAGGCCGTAAGACCAAAGTGGGCCGGATTGTCCATGGAGATTGGACCCTGGGTCAGCAAGTCCGGAGTCACCTGGAATTTCAACCGATCGCCCGACGCGAGCTGCATCAGATCCGCGTACCAAGACCGACGCGGCCAATCTGGAGCCACCAGGATCACTCTGCCCTGAAAGAGAGCGATGCGTTGTAAGACTCGACCGATCATCGGCCAAGGGGGGAATACATACAGAAGGGAATTCGGAGGCCACGGGAGAGCTAAAGCGTCCACCCCCTCCGAGCCCTTCTCTTTCCGTCTGCTGAAGAACCGAGGCCGCTTTGTGTTGCGGGATGAGGCCATAAGATCCATGTCTGGCAGCCCCCACCGAAGGACCAGCAGCTCGAACGCCCTTGGAGACAACTCCCATTCGCCGGGATCGAGACGATTCCTGCTGAGGAAGTCCGCTTGAATGTTTTCGCGACCCGCAATGTGTGCTGCTGAAAGAAGCGGAACATGCCTTTCCGCCCACTGAAACAGCAGCATCGCCTCTTCGGCTAGTTGAGGACTCCGAGTTCCCCCTTGACGATTGATATATGACACCGCCGTGACACTGTCCGAAAAGATCCTGATCGGCTGGTCCCGAATCATGGCCTGAAACTCTCGTAGCGCAAGCCTTATCGCCCTCAGTTCCAACAGATTGATGGAACAGTGTGCCTCTCCCGAGGACCACACTCCCTGCACGGAAGCTTGCCGGCACTGAGCCCCCCATCCTCGGAGACTGGCATCTGTCGTAATCACGACCCAATCCGGCGTCGCTAGCGGCATGCCCCGGAACAGATGGACCTCGGTCAGCCACCAGTGCATGCCGCGAGCCACCCGCGGACTCCAACGGAGCCGGCGACAATAGTCCAGAGAAGCCGGGGACCACCGAGAAAGAAGCGACATCTGCAGGGGCCTCATATGGAACCGAGCCCAGGGAACCACTTCCAGAGTCGCCACCATCGAGCCTAGAACCTGAACATAATCCCAAACCCGAGGATTGGGCGACCCGAGAAGCCCTCGAATTTGAGACTGTAATTTCTCTCCCCGTTCCCGGGGAAGAAACACCATTCCTAGGCCAGTGTCGAATCTGACCCCCAGGTGCACCAAAGACTGAGAAGGGGACAGAGAACTCTTGGGAAAGTTGACGATCCACCCTAGCGACTGAAGGAGCGAGATTACCCGTTGAGTGACCTCCACACTCTCTTGCCTGGACGACGCGCGGATTAACCAGTCGTCTAAGTACGGGTGAACCCGAATCCCTTCTTTGCGTAAAAAGGCAGCCACCACCACCATCACCTTCGAAAAGGTGCGGGGAGCCGTTGCCAGGCCAAAGGGCATAGCCCGAAATTGATAATGCTGGCCGAGGATCGCAAACCTCAGAAACTTCTGATGCGGAGGCCAGATTGGAATATGGAGGTACGCCTCTTTGAGATCGAGGGACGTGAGAAACTCTCCCGGCCGTACGGCCGCAATCACCGAGCGAACCGTTTCCATCCTGAAATGGCGAACACTGAGAAATTGGTTGACTGCTTTTAGATCCAACACTGGCCTGAAGGAACCCCCCTTTTTTGGAACAACAAAATAAAGGGAATAAATACCGCGGCCTACCTCCTCCGGCGGTACCGGTACTACCGCCCCTAGATCCAGGAGAATTTGAAGAGTTAAGCGGACCGACTCTCCCTTGGCCGCTCCATTGCACGGGGATACCAAGAAAGAATCGGCGACGGGAGCGGCGAATTCTAACTTGTACCCTTCTTGAATGATATCTAACACCCAACGATCCGACGTGATCTTGGCCCACTCCGCCCAAAACGCCGACAGGCGTCCCCCTAGTGGAAAAGCAGAGGGGGCCAAGACCCCGTCATTGCGGAGCGCGACTTGCCGGGGTACGAGCTGGCTGACCGGAAGCGGGTTTCGTCGTACGAAAGGAACCTCTCTGTCGCCCCTTAGGTCTAGCCGAAGAAAAGGCACCATACGCGGAACCAAAGAACGGTTTCCCAGACCTATACCTCCTCACCTCCCTGAAACGAGGTCTAGATGACGAGGACTTCAAAGGGGGCCTAGGCCTATCTTCCGGTAACCGCTGGGTTTTGGTATCTCCAAAATCCTTTACCAATCTCTCTAAATCTTCCCCAAACAATAAACCCCCTTTAAAAGGGAGTTTCACAAGACGAAGCTTAGACGCCGCATCTGCCGCCCAATGTCGCAGCCATAAAGACCTGCGAGAGACCACTGACAGCGACATTTGTTTCGCCGAAGCGCGAATAATGTCATACAAGGAATCCGCTAAATAAGCCAAACCCGATTCCAAATCAACCAGTTCCGAAGGAACAGCACCCCCGGACTCCATCAAATTATCCGCCATCCCTTGAGACCACTGCAGACAGGCTCTTGCCGCATACGAGCTGCAGACTGCGGCCTGCAAAGTTACTGCAGCAACCTCAAAAGATAACTTCAGCGAAGATTCAACCTTCCTATCCTGGGCATCCTTTAATGTAACCCCCCCCTCTACAGGCAAGGTCGTCCGTTTGGTAACCGCGGCTACCAGAGCATCCACCTTAGGCAATTTAAATTTCTCAAGTTCGTACGGGTCAACCGGATACAAAAGCCGCATGGCCTTAGCCACCCGTAACCCGGCATCCGGCGTATCCCATTGAGCCGAAATCAGCTCCTGCATGGCTTCATGCACCGGAAAGGCCTTCGGTGGCCTACGGGTACCTGCCATAAGAGGGTTACCTAAAACTTTCGAATCCACCTGAGAAATATTTAAACTCAGTAAAGCTTTTGAAATTAAGGAGGAAAGTTCTTCCCGATGGAAAAGACGGAGCGCGGAAGGGTCATCCACTTCCCTACACTGGGGATCCTCCTCTTCCCACTCCTCTACCTCACCTTCCTCCAACAACTCTGGAAGGGAAAAAGGGGAAACAACCATAGGCTCGTCCGCGGACGCAAGCCTGCGTTTTTTAAATATCGGCGATTTCACAGGAGAACCATCCCCCTTCGCCGTCTCCCCCGCATCCACTTTCAAAGGAACAGGAGGGGGCACAGCAAGCACCGGCAAGCTCACCGAGACCGGAGGAGCAGGCTGACTGCACTGCAGCATGAAAGCCTTATGCATTAACATAACAAACTCCGGGGTGAACGAACCAAGTCCACCCGCTGAAGCTCCCCCCTGTTCGGCGCCGGAGAGCAGAGCCCCTGCGCCCTCCCGCACTTCCGACTCCCCCCCCTCCGCCGACCCCCCTTCGGCCGTGGCAATACCACGCCGTGAGGCTGAGCCGACCGCGAGGGGCGGGGACGCCGAGCGCGCTTCACGGACGCGAGAACCGGCTCCCTCGCCTGCCTGCAAAACATAATCCTCAGCTGATGCGTCTAAGCACCCCGCTGAGCACAAGCCCGCCGGTGTTCGACGCTTCCCACAGCGTGAACACCGCTGACGAGCCTCTTCCGCCATCACCACGCCCCCCTCCCAACCGGACCGGCACTCGAGGCGGCACCAACAAAAGAAATACAAATGAAGTTCAGTACTCACCACGCTCTCAGCCCGCCCCCCTCAGTCAGGAAAAAGCTGGTAATTAATCCAAAGCTACCTAACCAGGGCACAGCTCAGCACAGGCAGAAGCGTTTCTCATTTTTTTTTTTTTTTTTTTTTTAACTGGAATGAAGAAACAAACGCTGAGAGCAGGCAAAACCCTCAATCACTCGGAGGGGAGGGTGGAGCAGGGACCTGGGTGGGCCCAGGTGTAACTCCTAAAGCCGGCACCAATCAGCCAGGCACCCCTATCCAAGCTGAAGAGCCAAAGGCTCAACAGAGGAGACTAGAAGATCACCAATCCACCAGGCACCGTTAGATTCCAGGAGCTAAGAGAGAGCTCCACCACCGCTGGGAGATAGAGCAAAACTGATTCAACAGGAGGATCACCAGGCTATAAAGCCAACTGGAAATCAGTTCTCTATCTCCACCTGCTGGTCGATGTGAGCTATATCCCACTGGTCTCTGGATTCATCTGCTGCTTTGCAAAGGAACTTCAAATTGCACTGAAGGGTGGACTAGGCACTGGGAGTACTTCGAAGATGACCGTAGCAATATTCAGCAATGAGGTATGTAGCACTTTTTTTAGGATGACTTTGCGAACTTAATTGTCAGAACTCATATAAGACACTATTTTATTATATTGTTTTGAAGTGAACTTCTTTCTGTGCAGTCGTTTTTCTGCACTGTTAACACTTCAAAGAATTTCCGTTTTGGTGGGCCAGTTTATGTTTAGGGTACAAATACGAATAGATGAATGCAAATATACTGGGGCATAGCAAAGTATTTAATTTGATCTGGGGCCCATTGGCATCCTTTGTTAATTCAACATAATTTCTTGGTTTTCAAATATTTTCTTTATTTTTATACATGTTCAGGACGGGGGGGATATATTTTTTGGGTTCATTTCTTGATTAAATTGTTGGATGGGAGGGGATGGATATTTATTATCTTCTTTGTTATTGATGGAATTTAAGTGCTTATTTTGTAACAAATGTATGTATAATTTATAGCACTTTGTATTAGTTTTGAAAATTAATTAAGATCTATAAAAAAAAACATTTCAAAGAATTTCATTACTACACTTTCCAAGTTTAAATACAAAATTCAATCATACACTTCTGCAATACGCTCACAAACACATGACAAAACGTATGAAGTTCTTCCTCTCACTGTGATCCACTGAATAACAGTTCAACTGCAGGTTCAAAAATAATGTTATGAGCTTCACAAGAACCAGCACAAAACTGCCACATCTACTTCTTGGAAAGAAAGTGAGAGGCAGTCTCATTACTTTTCAATTAGCCCTCGTAGGGCCTGATTCTCCGACACCAATCTCGGCAGCCGCCGATCGCGTGCCAATTATACATCAATAACCTTTAGAGAACTGTCTTTTTTTTCTAAGAGATGCTTTAAATGTAGGCCAGCATTTTACAGGCCTACATTTAAGGCATCTGTCTTGTGCCTACGGAAACACATTGGGGCACACAAGACAACTTCCAGTGGAAACCATGCACACGCCGGCCTTGGCCATCAGTAGGCATGCCTAGATGCCTCCATATGGTCAAGTCAGACGCCTATATCGTAGGTATCCTATTTTTTTTAATGTGCGTCCCCACTGGCTGGCAAGACGGCAGAAGGACATCCATCATCTCCTACAATTGGGATGCCATTTGTAGAATCAGCCCCTTAGAACTTAAGAGGTAAGGGGTTGATTCTGTGTACATCAGTTTGCAAAGGAATATAGCCAAGGTCTTTTTCTCAACTCTGTATATTTTGTAATATTTTTGCTATGAAGAAGAATGTTATCTCTGCAGATTAAAATTCAGTTTTGAGAAATAGAAAACCAAGTACAGTATTGTGATAATATCTTCTAGATAGAAAAATTGCCCTTAATATTATTAATGGAATTCATTTACAAAAAGTGTAAACATTGCATGAATATCCAGCCTCATGCTACATAATTAAAAACTAATCCTTCTTTCATGATTAATAACTTTTGGACTACAATGTATCTTAAAGAGACATCTTTAGATGAAATGCTTTTTTGGGGGTTTTTTTTAGGAAAAATCTATTTTAAAAATCCAATTTAAATAATCAGATTTTTTTTTAATATTTATTTTTATCTACCCTGTGTACTGCTTTGTGATCTAAACAGTCTTGAGACCTTGATATGATGGTATATACATATATTACAGATAATAATGCACAAAATATTACTTGTCACATCGTGGCAACAGGTAATGGATTTGATATACTGCCTTTCTGTGGTACAACCAGTGTTTTACACTTATTATATGGCCAACACAAGGCAATTAGGCAAGCAATACTGCTTATGTCATGGCCAATATGGAACAGTAAACTAGATTTTGTACCACAATCACAAGTAGTCACAAGGAAACCATCTAAAAGAAAACAGCAAGAGCATCCCAACAGTGAGATAGCAATATAGGCCACCATATACTATGGGCTCCTTTTACGAAGGTGCGGTAGTGATTTAACGCGCGTAATAGCGCACGCTAAACTGCCGGCTGCGCTAGCCGCTACCGCCTCCTATTGAGCAGGCGGTAGTTTTTCAGCTAGCGCGGGGGGTAAGCGCATGAGTAAAAGTCGTGCGCGTTAAAGCCACTCCTGCAGCTTTGTAAAAGGAGCCCTATCTTTCCTTAAATATAGAGCAGGCTGATTTTAAAGATTGCAAAATTATCCATGCCAACTGCTGAGCAAATTGTAAATAGATTTGACAAATATTGTTTGAAATGCCAGAAGCCTAAGAAACAAGATGGGAGTTAGAATATATTGCACTAAATAAAAAGACAGAAATAAGAGGCATCTCTGAGATCTGATGTGGCCCCGTGAAGTATTTTGTGCAGCCCCGGTCGAGGGCGATGCTGTGTTTTACTGTGCTGCCCCCAGGTGTTTACAGTCTTGCCGGCTCCCTCCTCTGTCTTGTTGCAGCGTTTGCGTGGCCCCAGAAACATTTTTTTTCAGCCAATGTGGCCCAGGGAAGCCAAAAGGTTGGACACCCCTGCCCTATGGTATGGCCACTGTATCTCAAAAAAAAAAAAAAAAAAAAAGATATAGCAGAATTAGAAAGATACACAGAAGGGTGCTAGAAATGATAAAAGGTAACTTCCCTATGAGTAAAGGCTAAAGCAGCCAGGACTGTAGAGAATGAAGCGGGGACAAACTTTCACTGGAAGTTACATCAGAAGGAGGGACTCGGCTAGAAGAAGGTCCTGGAGCAGCCCTGTGTGCAATGTTGCCTCTTCACCGATGAAGCTTCTAAGTGGCTGGTAGGCCCGCCCCAGGAAGTGCAAAGGGGCAAACTCAGGGGATTCACAGCTTTTTTTTTTCTGCTGGTTTTGAGCCGCATGAGGGAGCGAGGGTGCAAAGGAGGGGGGCTGTTGGCCAGGAGTGGTGCGAAGGGAGGCGACTTGCTGCAGATCCTTTACTATGGGGACAAGGCCATTTGTTCCTGTACCCGCACAAATGGCTGATTTTTTTCCCTTGTTCCTGCAGGTTAACCATGGCTTACCGCGGGAAACAGTCCCCATGTTATGCTATACTTTTTAGCAGCAGAGAGGCAAAACCATTCAGTCCAGTGAAATGCTTTGCAGCACTGAAGGATTAAAGACTTGAAGCAGTCAGGAATTTGGCTGAAATGATGTATCAAGTTTATAATGTGATGAAAAGAATGCTTCACAACATGTACCTGTAATAAATCCACACTGATCTTTACGAACGAGCACCGATACAGTTGTATTAAGCCATTTTACAAATCCTTTTATAAAAACCTGTGCCGTATTTATTAGGAAGATTGGCCTAAAGAAACTACAAAGCAGCAGGTCCTTAACTACTACATAAAAGGATAATGTGGCAGCATAAATGCCTTGGGAATGAGTCCAAATTCCAAAATATTATTCAAAACTGAATAAAGCAGATGATACAAGTAAGATTTTATAGAATTCGAACAAAAATCCATCTAGGCCTGCCATTTTTCCTGTTATTTCAAAATTGTTAACAAAAAAAACAACAAAACTATATAATTGCTTCATTTGTCAGTTTTACCAGTGCTGTTCTTGCGAAGCTCATCAGACAGTTGATAGTTTTGGGTCCTCAACTCCAGCAGCTGTCCCTGTCAAAGAAAGACATAATGGTCACACTGGAAAGATATTACAATGAAATTCTATCCCTTCTAGCTAAGAAACCAACCTTACGTCTTCTCCTCCAAGTCCATCAAATCAATACAAAATAGATCATTTTTAGCCAAGTTTACTTCCCTAGGATCAATTTTTCTACAAGGAATTTTATAAAGGTTTTTATATATGTAAAGGTGAAATTTGGGCATACCTACTAATTTCCTTTCCTTTAGTCCTGGTAAACCAGTCAGTTGTGTTCTTCAACAGGTAGAAACCCTGTCAGTGACACCACCACTATAAGGATTGGTACAATCTGATTCTTGCCAGTATACTTTTGTCAAAGATGAAGGTCAACACCCTCAAACTCACAAGAAAACACAACATGCTCAGATGTTTAGATAATGCAGGATATAAATTTTAATAAGTAAATACGTGGAAAGGCATTTTCAATAGGAAGTCTAAGTCTGAGTCTGGACATTTTGGGAAACACATTCAGAAATCCAGTAGAGAAAATGTCCATTTATGAAAGTGCAAGATATCTATCTTTATTTTGAAAATGACCTATCTAGACATTTTGGCCCTTAGAGCGTCTATTTTTATTGGCCATTTTCAAATACAAAAATGTTCAAATGAAAAACGCACAAGTCAATGGGATGTCCAAGAAGCCAGCATTGTTTATGTCTATTAAAAAATGTTTAGACCACCCTTAACTTTAACATCAAAGCAGTGTACAAAATTAAAAGTATTGTATATACTCGAATTTAAACCGGGATTAAAATGGGGGTCCCAGTTTGTATTCGAGCCAATACAGCCCCCTTCTGAAATTATTGCAGGCTGTCGCCGCCGCAAGGCTCCACACCCTGCCGCCCTCCGTGTCCTAACCTCATATCTCTACTGCCAATCCCCGGTGGAGGTGCAGTGGGCAGGAGTGAACTTTCCAAGTGCATGCCATGCTGTTAATAATAATAATAACTTTATTTTTGTATACCGCATTACCATGGAAGTTCTTTGCGGTTAACAGATGAAGAGACTGTACATTACAGCGAAGGTAAACTTTTTCTTTTTTTTTTTGGCATAGCTACATTTACTTTTTCGGCGAACGCTACATTTACAGTGCAGTTATTTTTCAGGTCGGTTACTATTGCAGAGAAGTTACATTTGTTGTAAGTTGCATATATATAGCAGAGTTCATACAGTAGTGTTACATACGGCGGTGCTATATACTGCGGAGTTCAATAAAGCAGAGCAGAGGCATTTAGTAAGGGAGGTAACGAAGAAAGGGTGATAAGTTGGATAGGGTGATCCATTTTGTTAAGCCATTTGGTGGCTGACAGGAAAGGAGGAGTCGAGAGTCTGAGGTAAGTCAAGGTCCGAGGAGGAGGCAAGGAAGGGGGAGGGAGAAGTTAGAGGAATTTATCAAAAAGGTAGGTTTTGATTGATTTCCTGAACATTTGGTAGGGGGGGAATTGGAGATGAGTGCTGTGAGGCATTTGTTCCATTTGCCCGCTTGGAATGCAAGGGATCTGTCGAGAAATTTCTTGTAGAGGCAGCCTTTCAAGGAAGGAAAGGAGAACAGGTAGGTGTTTCGTGTACGAGAGGGGCCAGCAATTTCAAGGTGCTCAGATAGGTAGATTGGAGAAGAGACTGCTAGGGTTTTGAAGCAGAGGCAAGCGAATTTGAAGATGATCCTTGCCTCCACCGGCAGCCAGTGGAGTTTAGTGTAATAGGGGCTAACGTGGTCATATTTTTTGAGGCCGAAGATGAGGCGGACAGCAGCATTTTGAACTATTCTTAAACGTTTGATAGTGTTTTTATAGGATCCCAGGTATATGATGTTGCAATAGTCCAGTATACTTAAGATTAGTGACTGAACCAGAAGACGGAAGGAGAGGTGGTCGAAGTGGCGTTTAATGGTGCGAAGTTTCCAGAGGGAGTAGAAACATTTTTTGACCTGGGCACTGGTATGATCTTCGAAGGTCAAGCATCTGTCTAGGAGGACTCCAAGGATTTTTATGGTGGGGTTGATAGGGTAGTCTAGGCCGTTCAATTTCAGGGAGGTGTTTGTAAGTTTATGGTTAGGACTTGCCAGGAAAATTTTGGTTTTTTCGGTGTTCAGTTTTAATTTGAATTGTGAGGTCCATAGCTTAGTGAGGACGGAGGAGGCGAGTTGTTCCGTCTGTTGTGTGAATGAAGTAAAGGGAATGATAATGGTGATGTCATCTGCGTATATGAATGATTTTAGGTTTAAGTCAGCAAGTGTCCATGCCAGGGGGGCCAAGTAAATGTTAAAAAGCGAGGGGTTTAGAGGGGAGCCTTGTGGGACTCCGCAGGGGTTGCGCCAGTGATGGTAGAAGGTTCCATTCGGCCACGCTGAAAAGCACGAGCAGGCGCGCTATTTGGCGCTGCTGCTCAGTGCTGAGCGGCTTCCTTAACGGCCCCGTGAATTCTTGCAAAAATTTGCGGGAGCCATTAAGGAAGCCACCCAGCACTGAGCAGCAGCGCCAAATCGCACACCTGCTCGTGCTTCTCAGCGCGGCGAAAGACAATCACAGAAGACTGTTAACAGCGGGGCAGGCACTTGGAAAGTTTGCTCCTGCCCGCTGCACCTCCACCAGGGATCGGCGGTAGAGGTATGAGAGTAGGGCAGGGAGGGGAGCTGGGTGCAGATGCTGACAGGGGAGGGGGGGAAGGAAGGGTGCTGGGTGCAGAGTCTGACAGGAAGGGAGCTGGGTGCAGTGCCTGACAGGGGAGGGAGGGAAGGTGCTGGGTGCAATGCCTGGCAGAAAGGGAGCTGGGCGCCGAGCCTGACAGGGCAGGATACTTGAATAATAAGCCACCCGACTTATATTCGAGACAACTATTTCTCCTCCTTTTTGGGGGAAAAAGGGAGGTCTCGACTTATAGTCCACCAGAAAAAGGAGGATGGGGAAGTTAAACCTGCACACAGAGCAGCAAATACAACTCTAATGATAAAAGGAAGGAGGGGGTAACCTGCAAGAAGCAGCAGGCACAATTCTGGACAGAATGGATGCTACATGCTGGTCCCGGCCATCGTTTATTATGTTACTATTAAAAACTTACATGTCAGTTATTCATAGCAGTTTATAAAATATGAAGATTCCTAAGTATATGGGGTAAATGCCTAACACATTCAAAACAGAACTTGACCATACAAATGGCTGCTCAAAAACATACAATCGATTCTAGCCTTTACTCTCCTGACTCTTACAGAAAAAGCAGTTTTAAAGTTGCTTCTGAAATGAAGACAGGTTCTTCTCTGAGCGTGTTATCTAGTCGCCTTGGAGTAACTGCAATTGTCTAATCGATTGTTTAATTGATTTGTAACCTAAGAATTTTATAATTTTTCACTTCTTCCATTCATAAACTTGTATTCGATGACTTTGTATGGTGACCACTTCGCTGATCGTCCAGCACTTCTTGTTGTAAACCGCCTCAAACTATCATGGCTTCAGCAGTATATAAGAATAAAATTATTATTATTTTTTTTTTTTTTTTTTAGGGACATACTGCTGCAAGCAGGCTCACAAAAATTATGTTAAATTAAAAGTTTAAAGCTTTAAATGTCTAAAGCCATCATTTAAACCTTATTCCAAAGCTCAATCTGCAAGATTCAAGAAAGCACACAATGTCAAGCACAGGTTGAAAGACCCCATTTTGACCCACAATTATGAAAGAATAAGGCAGAGCATATTCATAAGGCATCAAATGAAGTTCTGCTAAAGAGAGACATGCACTGTTCCTCCTGGCACCTAGGCTACAGCATCTTGAAACAAAAAAAGAAGACAAGCTGAGTAAAGCAGATGGCAATAATCTTGAATACCGAATACCATCAGCTGCAAAACTGTGCAAACCGCCTATTGATCTACATAAATTGAGGTTTTTTCACCATGTGTAATTTGCCAGAAGCAGTTTTACAGTTGCTACCCTACTCCCTCCTGGTGTTTAACATAGTCCATTTCCAAATAGCCCAATTGTCAATCTTTGAATGTTAGCCTATCTCCAATCCTTACTACCAACAGAAGGACATACATTAGAAACATGACGGCAGATAAAGCCAAATGGCCCTCTAGTCTGCCTATCCACAGTAACCATTATCTCTTTCTCTCTCTGAGAGATCCTACGTGACTATCTCAGGCCCTCTTGAATTCAGACACAGTCTGTTTCCACCACCTCTTCTGGGTGATTATTCCATGCATCCACCACCCTATCTGTAAAAAAATATTTCCTCAGATTACTCCAGAGCCTATCACCTCTTAACTTCATCCTATGCCCTCTCATTACAGTTTACTTTCAAATGAAGGAGACTCGACTCATACATTATGTAGGTATGTAAACATCTTTATCATATCTTCCCCTCCTGCCTTTCTTCCAAAGTATACAGATTGAGATCTTTAAGTTTGTCCCCATACGCCTTATCATGAAGGCCACACACCATTTTAGTAGCCTTCCTCTGGACAGACTCCATCCTTTTTATATCTTTTTGAAGGTGCGGCATCCAGAATTGTACACAATATTCTAAATAAGGTCTCACCAGTCTTATACAGGAGCATAATACCTACTTTTTCCTACTGGCCATACCTCTCCCTATGCAACCTAGCATCCTTCTAGCTTTCGCCGACACCTTTTCAACCTGTTTGGCCACCTTAAAATCATCACAGTCCTGCTCTTCCATCATGCATATAAGTTCTTCACATGAGAGGCAAGCCTAAGAGGAGAAGATCCAAGTAGCCCAACCAGTAAGAGGAAATCTGAGCGTCTTTTGGTGTAATTTGCCTTCCCCCTGCAGCTAGGATTACCTGTGTTGTGAAACCTGTGCACATATTTTCAGCCACTGGGGGAAACTCTTTTGAAACATCTCTATCTCATATTGCCTCTACTTTTAAAGGCACCAAAGAAAAGTTAAAAAAAGATACAATTATACTACTATTTTAATTTGCAAAATAATATTGCATATAAATATTTCTTTATTTATACACCAGACATCCTTCTTTGGGTTCACTCTTGGTACTCGTATCTCTGCAGTTGGCTGGTGGGAAGTTGCTAGTATGGAAGCATGTGTGCAGGCGGGGCATGAGTACAGCTTGACACAGCCCTCCAAGTGTCCACAAGGTTAACCCAAGAATCTTATTGGTCAGGTCTAGGGAATAACTGGACATATATGAAGTTCAGAGATTTTGGGGTCCTTTTTCCAGAAAGTCATTATGGGTCCTTCCATTGGAGAACAGATCACCCAGAAAATCATACTGAGTAATACACCATGTGCTGGACAGAAAGAAGCCCAATAGTTTCCTGGTCTGGCTGCCCAAACTGCTTGTAATGGGATTTTTTGTGATGACATCTTTGTACTAAAAATGTCTACTAAAATTGATATGGAACCAAGAACACAGTAGGACATCTCTTAATAGCCAAAGGGAAAAAAAATCTACTCCAAACACCTTGAAACGACTTGGGTTTTAGTACGCCTGTTGAGTACTTTTACTGTGTTGAAGCTAAGTTAGCTCCATTATTAATTCTTTTGCTACAATTAAAAATAAGCATAACTATCCTACACTGAAGTACCGATACTAGCCCTATAATTGTAAAGCAAGTTAGGCACGGTATAATAAAACAGCCTTGATTGAAACTAATAACTGTTGGACCTAGTTTGCATGAAAGTGCATTCTATGTTGAATCAGTGAATGTACGAGGTCTGTTCAAAAAGTATCAGACCTTTTATGTTTAAATGTGTTTATTCAATTTCAATGTGCAAAAAACAACAACCGTAGTAAAACAATGCAGAATACAGACATAATTGCACAGAATCCAAAGCACCCCTCCCAACCCCCACCCCCCCAACAAAAAACCTAAACAGATAATCCCTGAATAGAAGAAGGCAAAAAAAAAAAAAAGGGAATTAGGAGTTCAAGAGTCTACTCCGGGCCATCAAGGGAAGGGTCATCCAAAATCGCTCCCAAATCATAGTAAATTAGATCAACAAAATATCTACGTTCCAAGGAGGCATGTATGATCATCAATGATTTCCATTGACTATAAGTCGGGGCATCGCTTGCCAGCCACTGTGTAAGTATAGCCTTTTTGCCAAATAGTATAGCTTGAGCCAAAAAAGCTGAAAGGCCTTTAGGTTTTGGAGAGACAACATTGTAGAATCCAAAAAGCGCTCTAGGTGTCGGAGACCACCGCCGACCCCCAAAGAACGGAAATATAAGAACCCAAACGAAGCCAAAACTGAAAAACACCAGGGCAAGTCCAAAACATATGGCCCAAGGATGCATTGGCTTGAGAACATTTAGGGCAGTGATGACTGAGAAATGCCCATCCTGTAAGCTCGTATGGGTGAGATGTAAAGGCGAAGTATAAACTTCAATTGCTGTTCCCAGTGTTGAATATTTGTAGATATCTTTCTTAAAGTTTTGACAACCTGCTGTATCTGATGAGAAGTAATAATACAGTGTAAGTCCTCAGCCCAGGTTTCTGTTAAAATATCAAAGTTATGGCCAGGTTGACTGTCACGAATGCTTACATGATGGAAACGAAGAGGAATTAATTGCTGTGCAGAAAAACTGAACATTTCAGAAAGAGTCTCGTGACAAGTGTTCGTCAAATGAGTAGCAGGCATTGACCGTATATAATGACGTATTTGAAAGTAAGCAAAAAGGTCAACTTCAGAAAGTCCAAATGTATGTTGTAATGAAGTAAAAGAAGCAAATCGCCCCTCATCTGTAGACAACTGAAAAATATAACATAACCCCAAAGAGGCCCATCGCTGAAAAGACACAGATTGAATACCTTGTAGAAAATCTCCATTCCCCCAAAGAGGGAGGAAGGGAGAAATCTTTAGGGACAGGTGCAAACATTTGCAAATCCAACGCCAGGTCCTTCTCGCAGGAACAAATATAGGATATTGTGCCACTACCAGACGGAGGGCCGGGGCCGTCACATGTAACAAATAACTGATATGGTAAGGAACCAACAATGACAATTCCAAGAGAGTGGCAGAAAAATAAGATGTACCCCTAAACCAATCATTAATATGTCGCATTTGACAAGCCATTGCATACCACTGAATATTCAAAAGACCATAGCCCCCCGTTCTCTGGGGAGGCACAGCCTAGAAAAAGTCAGACGCGGTCTTTTTTCACCCCAGACAAACCGCTGTATCCCTCTGATAAGTTGAACCCGAGTAGCATGGGACAATAAAAGGGGGAGTACCTGGAATCGATAAGAGCCATTTTGGAAACAACACCATATTATATAAAGCCACTCGGCCTGCCACTGACAAAGGAAAAGCCCGCCAAGTTTGAAGCATATTCAAAGTATCCCCCAATAATGAGGTCACATTGCAATCATATAAAGTGGATAGATCACGTGGTAACCATACTCCAAGATATTTAATGGAGGACTGGGCCCAAGCAAATGGAAAGTCATCCACCCAAGTATCTTGTATAGTTGAGGGAAAAGCCAAAACTATAGATTTTTGATAGTTTAGAGCAGGGGTGTCCAATGTCAGTCCTCGAGGGCCGCAATCCAGTCAGGTTTTCAGGATTTCCCCAATGAATATGCATGAGATCTATTAGCATACAATGAAAGCAGTGCATGCAAATAGACCTCATGTATATTCATTGGGGAAATCCTGAAAATCCGACTGGATTGCGGCCCTCGAGGACCGACATTGGACACCCCTGGTTTAGAGTAAAGCCGGAATAAAAATAAAATTCCTCTAAAGAATGTTGTAAATGACTAATGGAATTCTGTGGCTGAGTCAATGTAAAAATTAAGTCATCCGCAAAAGCCAATACTTTGACCGTCTGGGTCAAAAAAGGAACACCCACTATATCTGGGTCTTTGGATATAGTTTGTAGAAACGGTTCCAAATACAATAAAAAAAGGAGTGGAGACAAGGGACAACCCTGCCTGGTGCCCCTACCAATGGAAAAAGCTTCAGTTGTGATATCATTAACTAACAATCGAGCCATCGGTCCTTCATACAAAGTTTGAGCCGCCCTAGCATACCAACCCTTAATACCTAAGTAATCCAATACCTCAAACAAATAAACCCAGTCCACCTGATCAAAAGCTCGGGCGGCGTCCAAACTAACCAACAACATGGGTATATTCTGCGATTGAGAATAGGCCATAGTCAGAATCACCCGGAGGACATTATGCACTGCCTGTCTTCCTTTCACAAAACCCACCTGTTCTGGACCTATGATTCTGGGAAGCAGGAGAGCTAGTCTATCCGCCAAGATTTTCGCCAAAATTTTAATATCAACATTAAGAAGGGAGATAGGGTGATAAGCCTCAGGAGAAGTAGAGTCCTTACCCGGCTTTAGAATAAGTGTTATGAGTACTTCATTGGCACCCGCTGAAAAACTGCCCCGCGCTATAACCTGAGCATAGTAGTCCCGTAAAGGATGACCAATCTGCGAGGATAACAATTTGTAAAATTCGGCAGTGAAGCCATCTGGACCGGGGGCAGAACAATTCCTCTGAAGCTGTATCGCCCTCTGCAACTCCCTAAGGGCAAGGGGGGCATTAAGAAGTTCCACATCCGACCCAGTTAACTGAGGAAGACCGGAATCCTCCAAATAATCCCTCAGTAGGGGACCCCCCATCTCGATCTCTTCTGACATAAAAATCCCGAAAATAATCTAAGAATAGGTTTGCAATCTTGTCCGTTTTATGTCGTAAGGTCCCCCCAGCGTCCTGAAGACCAAAAATAAACCACGATCCTCTCAAAGTATCAGACCTTTATTCATAAAAAATACTTGTATTCAGATACAACAATCTTATACTAATCTCCTTCAAAGTAGTCCCCTTAGGCTGCCACACACTTCTTCCAACAGTTCTACTACTGTTAGAAGCAGCACTGGAATACCTCTTGCTCGCAACTGATCCGTCGCATTTTGCATGTTTTCTCGTACATACATGCCTTAACCAACTTTCAACTGTGTGGAAGTTGGTCAAGGCATAATGCCTGTTATAAGGCAGACAAGAAATCTGGCTCAACATTTAAGAAACAAGGCTTTTCACAGGAATGGACCTGTCATGCCTTGGAATGGTTAATTTTAATTTCTGCTGCTGAGACCACTACTCAAACATTACAGTACATGCATTTTAGCTCATGAGACACAACTTAGCTGTTGGCAACAGGATAGTACCAAGCTTTAGTTGTGTCACTTCACCACCAATGAGAAGAAGCACTGGGCAGCTTGAAATTTTTTTGCAACACCACCCTTCATTCCCTATTTTTACGCTACACAGCCACAGAGCTCACACAGCTCTTGGTAGGCCACAGAATAGCAGTGTCGGTTTCTCCCTTAATTCTGAGAACAAGGATCCAGCCACTTATCTCACAAGCAAACGAGACAACTTCCTACTTCTCTCCCCCTTAAGTCAGTGCATAGCCCACATAATTCCCAGACAATCTTATTTGCATGTGTATTCAGTTCTCCCTGAAGAGTGGGGTGGGATGTAGGGTTTCAGCATTTAGAGAAACGGAGAAATTAGAGAACTGGGCTGACAACAAGCTAAACCCAATTCAAATCCCACTGCTGCTCCTTATGAGCTTAGGAAGTCACTTAACCCTCAAGTGGAAACTGGTATATCAGAATGGACCTCGAGTTACTACTGAAAACGCAAGGGCTACATGCAAATAAATAAAAACACAGGACGACGGACTACGCTTCTCACAATCCACACTACACACGTGATGACACACCCTAACACCTTGCAAAGCGCGCCAATCCTTACTGCCCACCGTAGTCACGTGCTGATGCCCACCCCTTCCCTCCCCCCGACCTTCCCGACGTCTTCCTATTTACCAGGAGGCTCAGAAGAGCTCCCAGTTTCTCAGCGCCCCTCCAGTCGCGTGCTCTACTCCGCCTCCTAGCGCCTGTCACGTGCCTTAACCTTGATTATCGCCCTCGCGCCTCCCCAGCGTAATTTCTCGGCTTTGTTTTCACTGTACCTGCAGCCGCTGGAACTCCTCTTCAGATAGAGCCTGAGCCATCTTTGTTTTCTTACCCCTCCCCTTTCCCCCCGCTGCTGGAGCGTACCAACCGCCTCCACTAGGCAAGGGGGGGGGGGTGGACAAAGGACGCCGACGGCAGTTTTCTCGAAACGCTCCACGGAGAAAGGTCGAGCGAATAAGGAGCAAAAAGCAGAATGACTCTCCCCCCCCCCCCCCCCGACACTTCCCCTTTCTCCTTTTCTAACACCAGGCTTTCCTCCTTTTTTTGGCCCGAATGGATTCGTCCACCTTCATCAAACTTTTGGGTGTTGCTATGACCTCATTTTCTCCGCCCTTTTGAAAGTGGGCAATGAGGCGGAAGTGAGGCTGGAAGGGCTGAGGGAATAGAGGGGAAGACTGGTGTTAGGATAAGCGCCACTTGGTGACAGGATCGAGGTGTCCTGTGCAGATTTGAACTGTACTTTTTGGCTCACGCTGAAAATAATGGTTTATGTATTCTGCAACTGCTACTGTTTTATATTGAGATGCTAGAAGTACGTAAAACACATAAGAGACTGTCCCACCTCGATTGAGCTTACAATCTATTCAAGATAGACAACCAGGGACAAATAAAGGATTGAGGCGTTATTATAACCAGGAACAAACAGGTGTATAACAGGTTCAGATTGGCTTATTTATTGTACTTTTTTAAAAAAATGCGAAATTGAGTCAGACCAAGTCTTTGGAACCCAACATTCTTTCTCCAACAGTAGCCAAGCCAGAAGCATTCAGCTGATTATAATCGCAAAGAACAAATCCAATACTTGTTGCTTGCCCCAGGGTCTGCTCAACCTAAATCCCAGTGTGATCTATCTTCAGGGACAGATGTTGGAATGAGATTTTGTCATCTTTATCATCAGTAACCTGAAACTTTGCCTCCCCTGGTCCAGCAGGAGGGGAGACTTGAGAGGGAGAGATGCCAGATCACAGGTGGGGGGTACAAGAGAAATACCAGATTGTGGGGATAGGGGGAGGGTGCCAATGCAAAAGTTGGCTCAGGGCACCACACTCCCTTGAGCCAGCCCTGCTTGCCCCAGAAATACATGGTGGCCAGAGTAAAGATGGGAGAAAATAGTACAGCAGTTACTCTTGGTGACATAGCAAGGAGTGTCCAAGTCACTTTCCTTGCATGGGCTTTCCTACCCTTTGTAGAGCAAGCCCAACTACTAGGCATCTGCCTAGGCAGCACTAAGCAAGAGTCAGAGGAGCCAGGAAAGGGGCTTGTGGACCCACATGGCTCACACCCCCCATTTCCCCCCCCCCCCTTGAAAACAAGAAGTTTGGAGGATGTAGAACACAGCAGGGATAATGATTAACTTCAAAGGCACAGTAATCAAAAATCAAATAAGGTAGAGGACAATGATAGGGATTTCCAGATGATGGATGTGGGTTGCCAGGACTGTTCCCCTTGCAGAGGCTGGCTGGTATTCTTAAGTTTCTTTAAAAATTATTTTAAAGTCTTAAAAAGTTTCTAATTATCTGCTTTTGCAGTTTGAATGAAGTAGGTGAAGCTACACTATGATACCACTTGGGTAGGTGTTCTGTATATTTATTTTTCTTTAAACAAAATGTTTACCAATAATTTAACTATTTGTGCATATTTAATGTAGTCAGGTTTTCAAGATATCCCTAATGAATATGCATGGAATCCCAATCAATACTGCTAACGGACGTATTCAGATACAAATCTTCCCCTATTTTTTGTTTAACCACATAACATACATTTAGAAGAAGAGAAAAACATTTTGTCAGTTGTTATTCAAGAGAGAACAAGATCTTATCATGAAAGCAGGAGTTTAATCCATGAAGCACCAGTTTGGCAAGGACATTTTAAATAAAACACTGGACAATGTGGAATTTATCCAGGTTTTTGGGGCAACAAGGATATTTGCCTGGGTTATCTGTTGAAATAGGTGTTTGTTATAAGTCAAAGGGTGGTATATTCAATATATTTATATTTATGAAAAAATAAGGTTGAGTAATAAATTATTAATGTGTGCATATATGTATTAGTTTTCTCTTCTTCTAAATGCCTGTTACCTCTAATATATGCAAATCTGTCTCATAAGAACATAAGAACATAAGAAGTTGCCTCCGCTGAGGCAGACCATAGGTCCATCCTGCCCAGCGGTCCGCTCCCGCGGCGGCCCATCAGGCCCATTGCCTGAGTAGTGGTCTATACCTATCTATACCCTTCAATCCCTTTTTCTTCTAGGAATCTATCCAAACTTTCTTTGAAACCATTTAATGTTTTCTTGTCTACAACAGCCTCTGGAAGCACGTTCCATGTATCCACCACCCTCTGAGTGAAAAAGAACTTCCTAGCGTTTGTTCTAAACCTGTCCCCTTTCAATTTCTCCGAGTGCCCCCTTGTACTTGTGGTGGTCCTTAATTTGAAAAATCTGTCCCTGTCTACTTTTTCTATGCCCTTCAGGATCTTGAAGGTTTCTATCATGTCTCCTCTAAGTCTCCGCTTTTCCAGTGAGAAAAGTCCCAACTGCTTCAACCTGTCGGTATATGGGAGATTTTCCATTCCCTTTATCAGTTTAGTTGCTCTTCTCTGTACTCCCTCAAGTACTGCCATGTCCTTCTTGAGGTACGGCGACCAGTACTGGACACAGTACTCCAGATGCGGCCGCACCATTGCACGATACAGCGGCATGATGACTTCCTTCGTCCTGGTCGTAATACCCTTCTTAATGATACCCAACATTCTGTTAGCTTTCTTTGAGGCTGTAGCGCACTGCGCTGATGCCTTCAGTGTTGCGTCTACCATCACTCCCAGGTCTCTCTCCAGGTTACTGACCCCTAGCGGTGTTCCCCCCATTCTGTATGTGAACATCGGGTTCTTTTTCCCCACGTGCATGACCTTGCATTTCCCTATGTTGAAGCTCATTTGCCATTTTTCGGCCCACTTTTCCAGCTGCGTTAGATCCTTTTGGAGATTTTCGCAGTCTCCCCTGGTTTGAGCCCTGCTGTATAGTTTGGTGTCATCTGCAAATTTAATAACCTCACACTTGGTTCCCGCCTCTAGGTCGTTTATGTAGATATTGAACAGGAGCGGTCCCAGCACCGACCCCTGCGGAACTCCGCTCGTGACCCCTTTCCAGTCTGAGTAATGGCCCTTTACGCCAACCCTCTGTTCCCTGTTCGCCAGCCAGTTTTTGATCCATCGGTGGATCACCCCTTGTACCCCGTGGTTCCATATCTTCTTAAGCAGCCTTTCGTGTGGTACCTTGTCGAAGGCTTTTTGGAAGTCAAGGTAAATGATGTCTATAGATTCCCCTTTATCCACCTGGCTGTTTACCCCCTCGAAGAAGTGCAATAAGTTTGTGAGGCATGACCTACCCTTGCAGAAGCCATGCTGACTCGGTTTTAGCTGCTCATTGTTTTCGATGTGTTCACAGATGCTGTCCTTAATCAGTGCCTCCATCATCTTTCCTGGGACTGAGGTCAGGCTCACTGGCCTGTAGTTTCCTGGGTCTCCCCTTGAGCCCTTCTTGAAGATGGGCGTGACATTTGCTATTTTCCAGTCCTTCGGGATCTCTCCGGTTTTTAAGGATAGGCTGTATATTTGTCGAAGTGGCTCCGCTATTTCGTTTTTTAGTTCCTTGAGTACCCTTGGGTGAATGCCGTCCGGACCTGGAGATTTGTCACTCTTTAGTCTGTCTATCTGCTTGAGTACATCTTCTTGGCTTACCTCTAAATTGACCAGTTTTACATCTTGGTCTCCTTTTACGCTCTCTTCAGGTTCTGGGATGTTGGTTATATCTTCCCTCGTGAAAACTGACGTGAAGAACTCATTTAACCTGTCAGCTATTTCTTTCTCTTCCTTTACCACTCCCTTCCTGTCTCCATCATCCAATGGTCCCACTTCTTCTCTTGCCGGTTGCTTCCCCTTGACGTATCTGAAGAACGACTTGAAGTTTGTTGCTTCCTCTGCCAGTCTCTCTTCATATTCTCTTTTTGCTTTTCTAACCGCTCGGTGACACTCCTTCTGGTGTTCTTTGTGCACTTTTTGGTTCTCCTCTGTTTTGTCTTTTTTCCATTTTCTGAACGATGCTTTCTTGTCGCTTATCGCCTTCTTCACTGCATTTGTTATCCACACTGGGTTTTTTGTTCTATTTTTTTTGCACCCTTTCCTGAACTTGGGGATGCACAGGTTTTGCGCTTCGTGCACAGTTCCCTTGAGTAAGGTCCAGGCTTTTTCTACGGAATCCATCTTCCCTATGTTACCTTTGAGTTTTTTTCCCACCATTTCCCTCATGGCATCATAATTTCCTTTTTTGAAGTTGAGTGCTGTCGTTGTGGTTCTTTTCCCCTTTGATGATCCAATTTCTAGCCTGCACTGGATCGTGTTGTGATCACTGTTACCTAGCGGGGCTAATACTGTCACCTCCTTTGCTGGCCCCTCTAGTCCGTTGAAGATTAGGTCAAGAGTGGCGTCACCCCGTGTTGGTTCCTTGACCAGTTGCTCCATGAAGCAGTCCCTCATGACCTCTAGGAATTTGGTCTCCCTTGCGCAGTTTGAGTGCCCAATACTCCAGTCTATCCCTGGATAGTTGAAGTCCCCCATCACCATCACCTTTCCGCTTCTGCATACCTGCCTCAGTTCTGCCTCCAGGTCCTGGTCGATTTCTTCAGGTTGTCCTGGTGGGCGGTAGTACAGACCCATTTTAATGTCTGCCCCAGTTCCTCCCTGTAGCTTAACCCATAGTGATTCCAAGCCATCCGCCTGTACTGTTGTTTCCATCCTGGTTGAGGGTATGGAGTCTTTTACGTACAGCGCTATTCCTCCACCCTTTTTATGTGCCCTGTCTCTCCTGTATAGTTTGTACCCTGGTATGGCCACATCCCATTGATTTTCCTCAGTCCACCAAGTTTCTGTGACTCCAATTATGTCTAGGTCCTTTTTGCTAGCAGTGATTTCTAGTTCTCCCATTTTGGCCCTCAGGCTCCTAGCATTTGTGTACAGGCAGTTTAAGACCCAGTTTTTTGCCCTCTCTTTTTGTTCTCCTCGTGTTTTGGTACTCCTGCAGTCCTCCTCATGGTTTGCCAGCCCCCGAGCTTCATCCTCCTCCTGCTGCTGTGTGTCTGTGACATCCTCAGCCTGTTTCCCCTGCACCACTTGTTGTCGTAATTTTCTCTCAGTTCTGGTCTCTATTTCACAAGGTCCTTGCTCCTCTGGCTCCTGTTGTTCCATGTTGGTGTCTCTTACGAGTTCCATTTGTGCCCTCAGTCCCTGCAATGCGTCCTTAGGTCCTTTTTCAAAACATACACACTCAGTCCCAAGCTTTCCTTCCCAATGTCCCAGGTCAGTATCCTTGTCAGGTACTGAAGTCCGATGTGTCGAGGTCAGTTCGACTATCGGCTTTCCCCTTCTCTTCAGTTTAAAGCCAAGTCTATGACGTTCTGGACGTTGCGTGCCAGCATCCTCGTCCCAGCTGTGCTCATGCGTATTCATTAGGGATATCTTGAAAACCTGAGTGGCTAGGGGTCCCCCAGGACAGGTTTAAGAACTACTAAACTAACCTATGCATTTGTAATAATGAATCCTTTCTGTGTATTCTTAAGATCCTGTGTGTTCAAGATGCCAAATTTCTTATATAAAGGGCTGGCCTTTGACCAGAATTTAGAACATATCTCGTCTGCCTTTAAGACTTGTATGTTCTCATATATGTATAGCACTGTGTATGGCTTTTTTTTAGCGCTATAGAAATAATAAATAGTAGTAGTATATATCGATATATTAATAAACAGTTGTCAATTTGAGCACAGGCTGTAATCTTTTGTATTTAAAAGTGTGTTTTTAGCTAATCTTTTGTGGGTGTGCTGAGAGGTCCTGGGTAAAGTTCCCTCAAAGAGGCAGCGGGCAGTAAAAGTAATGACAATAATAGGCAAGAGTGATTGCATAAAAAGTATACTTTATAGGAATAGGCTTATATTACAGAGGTGCAATGCTTAGAAAAAAGATACACCATACATATTCTTGTTACTAATGTACAGAAATATATTTTGTTATAGAGCTGCTTCTGTTTGTGTGTGTAAAGGGGTGAAAGACTGCAGGAGAAAGAGAAGAAGAAAAATGTGACTATTCTGAAATGCTGAGGTGTGTGTAGAAGCTGAAGATAGAAAGAAGGGGGGGTAGAAAGAACAGACAGGAGGTTTTATCTGAATGATGTGTGTGTCTGAATGGGTGAAAGTGTGCAAGGTGTGAAAGGCTTATGGAGAAAGAGAGAGAAATAGGGGTGAAGTCTGTCCCTCAGACTTCAGTTTCTGGTATTTTCCAGCATCTTTCTGTCACAAAAGGCTTCTGGAAATCAATTTGGGACCAAATTAACTGTTTATTAGATAACCCTGTGGCATTATCATATGATACTGTGCTGTTTGGTATGGCAATGAGAGCAAAAAGTCAGATATCTACAAATAATAACAAATTATTACTTATAATGACTGGGGTTGCCATTCAACAAATTACATATAATTGGAAAAAATGGAATAGATTAAATTATAATTTTTGGTGGAACTCCTTATGTCATATTTATAAAATGGAGAGACTTATTGCAATACAACAGGGTTGTTTCAGGAAATTTCAAGATATTTGGGAGCCATTAACAAAGTATTGTAATGATTAGAAAAATCTTGTTTCCCTTAAATTTACAAGTTCAATTATGGGGTGGGAGGGAGGGTATTTTTATTGTTACATGTTGTATAAGTATTGATTATATGATAGATAAGGGTGGGGAGGGGGGAGATAAGAGAATATTATATGTATCATTGTTTATTATTAAGTGATATATTTATGGTTATTTGTATGGATATGTTATCACACTTATTATAAGTTTAAAAATGAATAAAGGTTTTAAAAAAAACAAAAGGCTTCTGTCTGAAACAATGGCTCTCAATTGACAATAAGTACCTGTCTTTAAGAACAGGCAGCTGGAGCCATTCTTTGTCTGGTTACTTTAAGAATTTGTCTTTAGCACATATGTTGAATATCAAGGGCTGTGGTGGATCCACCCAGCACTCTGCCATTCTTTGTTAATCTCAAGTACTGGTATTTTAGTTAGAAGTCATTTAGTGACATTCTAAGGCTGAATGGTCATGAGGCCTTTGGTCTTTCTGCACTGATACTCCCAGTCAGATTAATATCCCAGAGGCTTTTGCTGACACTCTGGTTAGGCCAGCAGCATTCAGTAATGCAAGGCTGACACAGGCTAATTCATATTTATTTTCACACATTTTGGGGGAAGATCCTGGGGGTTGTTAGTCTGAAAGGCAGAGCACAAAACTGGAAATGCTTCTCCAGAAGAATAAATGGAGAAATCATTGTTACTCCTCTTTGACGGGGATATGGAATTATCCTTGGACAGGTTCAGTGAAAGAGATACATGCCTTTTCTGATAGCCAGAATTACCAATCTAAGTAAGTCTCCATCCAAAACCAAGGTATCTGTTGACAATTAACTCCCTCGAGACTGAAAATCAGTTGGAAGGCACCATCTTTCTTGGGCATTACAACATAAATGGAGTAACACCCCCCCCAGCCTGGAACAATGGCCTGCAACTGAAGACAGCTTTCCAGAGTGGACTCTATCATGTCCCCCTTGCTTACTGAAGCACATGGGAAGATCATGAATATATCTGGAGTACACACTGCACAGCCCAAAGTGGAACTGTGCTCAATAATATCTAGGACCTAATGGTCAGAACCTCCTTGGAGCAGACTCACTGCTCCTCACTGGCAGGAGCAGTCACTACCTTGGGTTAACTCTTATCAGCTCTCTGTGCTTCCAAGACCTTCCAAAGGAACGAGACTTACTTCAAAACATGCTGGGTTGAGAAGAATTCTTCTCAGGCTCCTTAAAATGGAAAGAAGATGAAGTCCTTTTTGAAGATCTTCAAAGATTGCTCTTTGAAAGTTTCTGCAGCTTTACATCCCTCAAGTCTTTAACCAATTTTTCAGATCCTCAACAAAATAGTAGCTTACCACTAAAGGACAATTTGGTGAGGTGTGCCTTAGAAGCCCCATCCACAGACCAATACCAAGCAGTGGTGGCCACTGCTTGTGCCAACAGCCTGATAAGATCATAGAGTGTATCAGCCAAGTAGGCCACTGCTGACTATAAATGTGCTATCTCTGCACTTTCTCACAGCTTCTGTACACACTGCAAAAGTGCTGTACAGTAAAGCCACCTCATATCAAGGTCCGCACCTATAGGGTGGAAGAAGAATATATGCTTTAAGAATGCCTCAGTCTTGTAGTTATGTTGTCCATGATAGCAATCGATCCTCCACAGGGATGATCATCCCTGAGCATCAGTAAGACATCTACATTGGGAAATGAAATAAGGCATCCAAGTCCTGAAGAGAAAGTAGAGTTTGAAAAGAATGCTTCTCCTTAGCAGTACCCTATCCAGAGACTACCATACTGTGAGGGTCTTATGGCAGACAGCTTGTTAAAGGG